>NC_054876.1:47620882-47936053 GCF_018320785.1 Cheilinus undulatus | reverse complement strand
GAAAGAAACTTTGTTGCAAAAAATGAGAACATGTGCACAAACACAGCCAAAATGGTGAGCAGAGAAAGAAGAAAAAAATGCCCAAATGGACAAAAATGTCCCTAGTGGTGCCCGAGGGTTAAATTCAAGGTAATGAAAGACAACGTTTTTGCTTTAGATGGCCTGGTAAGGGCCCCTGCTCTCGCTAAACTTTCCCAAACTCAGAAGAAAAGCTCCAAAGATTAGATCCAATAACACAAAAACTCACTACCAAAAATAACACGGCCAAAACTTTCTACAGCTCAGAATTTTCAGACAAGCTGTGGCTCTTCTTCTATTTTTAGCTTGTTTTCTTGCAGAAGTAGTTGGCAGCCTCCTGCTCAGTATTCACACACCCCCTCACAGAGCCGATCCTCGCTCCGCACATGGCAGCAGCAGGTGGAGGTGAAAAGTCAGCCTCGGGGTTACCTCAACATTTTCCCAGTCTGCTGGCTGGATTAACCTTCTAGTTTCTAGCTCACCTAACAAGGCCACCTATCTGCACTCACACACAAATCAAATCTATCCACGGAGAAATCAAATGAAACGATTTCCTGGAACTCTCCAGGCTGGCTGATCAGTTCAAACTTTCTGATAAACAGGGTTTTTGGGGTTGACGTGTTGACCTCCGAGGATCTGTAGACATGATGGTTGGTACTGTGCAGGTCAAGCTGAGATTCCTGGAAGTCTGAATCCATGAAGCACCCCGAGAATCAACATGTGAGTCAGACTCTGGAAACGCTTCTTGTGAAACCACAGTTAGTCACAGATGCCGCTCAAATGCTTGATCATCACTTTTAAGAGCTCTCTTGTAAAGTATGACGGACAGAAAAGGCTGGACATTATGACAGCTTTATGATTGTTACACCATCTCAAGGTTCTCTGGAAAAAAGACAAAAAGAACACCTGAAAATATTGCAAACCAACTTTTTCCCAAGTCATAGCATTCCTTTTTTATGCTCCTTATTTGTCAAACTTTGAGGTATCCTTGATGCAGCTTGATGCAGTGTAAACTTTTCTGCTGCAGTATCTGAAGGTAGAGCAAGTTGTCAGACAAATAAGGCACAAATGAGCCACGATGCACAAGGCAGAAATAGAAAGCTACCTTTTGCTAAGCCTTGCCCTCTTAGCTCACTCAGAAAGTCAGCACTGATGCTTTCAGTCAGCAGTTGGCTGACTAATTAGCTAACAGTGTGTAGCAGCAAACTTTACTACCATTACACTGCCTAACCTTAGAACAAATGTAGACATCCTTGCTAAGCTTCTTTACATTAGTCTACATGCTACGTAGCCAAATCTATATCAGATGTAGTGTTGCATTTACGCTTTCCCATGTTCAACCAAAGGGTTAATGCAGTTATAACTGTATAAATAAAAAACAAAAAACAGCTTGAAAATCAAAATTTCTGATGCATTAGTAAGCCGGATGCTTGTGGCGTTGGAGGGCATGGCTTATAAAAATGATGCCTCAACTCAAAGTGTGCAGCTACAATTTGCATCCAACTAATAGAAGAAAAACATGCCATTTATCATGTAGGATATGCATTAAAAATGCATAGAGTATTCCACCAGATATGATGATTTTTGTGCAGTAAAGAAAAGGTAATCTGCTACTCGTAAAAGAGTTTAAATTACACAAGTTGAGAAATGTACAATATATAGCATACTGTGCAGCAGTGTTAAATTTGTCAACTCAAACTATGACTAAAAATGTTCTTTGAAAGCCTTTTTTCCATGACAAAAATTAGACTAAAACTAACTAAAGTAGATCTGTGATGACTAAAACTGACTAAAAGTAAGTTTAGTTTTCATCAAGATGACTAAAATTAGACCAAACTCGAATGTAGTTTTCCTCGGACATTTAAAATCAGTGATATTTCTCCACTGTCAAAAAACAGTTCATCTGCTGGTATTCTGCCTCTCAGCTGTAGAAAACAGGGACCCCAGGTTTAGTGCATAGAACACAGTACCATGATTTGGTACCAGATTAAGGCAAGAGAATAAACGCTTGGACTAAAAGTCAAGACTAAAATGTGAGGACTTTTTATGGACTAAAACTAGACTAAAACTAAAAGGGTAGAAATGACTACAGTGTGATTAAAACTAAAAGACAGTTCATGTTAAGATTAAGACTAAGATTAAAAAGAGCAGCCAAAATGGAAACTGCTGTGCAGAACTTCTTGTCATGTTTGGACCTAAGTTTGAGGCTGCAGTAAGGAGATACGGCGAATAAGCCCGATGGAGGGTACCATCACATTGATAGGAGGATTGGCACAACCCAAGTAGTGCTCTGGATGTCCTCGTGTATTACCAGAAGGATGGGAAATTAATCTGCTGAAAAAATAACACCTTTGAGGTGGAGTTGGGGTGGTTGTAGAGAGTAAGCACGGCCAAGGGTACCATCAGGGCAGGCAGTAGGGTTTCCATGAGGCCCCTGATCATGCTGTAGATGTCCCAGGTCCTAAAAACCCATCGGCAGTATCGCAGAATATCACTAGGGGTGAAAAGGCCTAGACAAAAAGAGGTGCCATTGAGCTTGACATTGGCTACAAAGCAACACAAGTATGTTGGTTTCTCTTTGCCAATTTCACCATTCTCTGTCAAGCAATACATGTGCAATTGCACTAAGGTCGTTTTCACACCTGATAGTCCGTTTAGGAACAGAAATGGCAACATTGTTGCACTTTCCTTTGGTTTGGTTCGCACTGCTCTCTTGGTCAAGCGAACCAAACCGCCTGAACACCTACAACCCCTGCCCGCTGGGGGCGCTGTCGCCACAAAAAAATGGCGACTAAGAAGAACAGAAGGCGTAGAAGAAGACGAACCTCCTTCCCCTGGTCTTTTCTTCTACATAAACAATGAAAAAACACAGAATTTACACTGTCTTGTGGTTTCTGCTCTTGCACTGCGGCATTATGAGCAGCCAGCAAGGTGGTGAGCTGTCCAGCATGTTGTTCTTTACATGAGACGAATAAATCAGCACGGACTACGATGTGTTGCCATGGCTACACAGACCCAAGCGAGGTACCGACATGTATTTGAGCGTATTTAATCACGTATAAATCTGTATATCATTGCACTTTATGCCACTTCCTGCCTTTGGTTCACAAGTTGGTGCGCTTTGCTTTCACACCTCTAATGAACTGCACCAGGGTTCGTTTGGAAGCGGACCCCCCCTTTTTTCAAGCAGACCAGAGTCCGCTTTTTTGGTTCTGCACCAGAGTTCGTGTGAGCTTTCACACCACTCCAAACAAACCGGACTATCTGGGAAATGGACCAAAGTTTGTTTAAAGTGGACCAAACAGCTCTGGTGTGAATGCGCCCTGAGAGTCTTATAGAGGTTGCCAAAACAGGCCAAACCATGTTAGATTTTTTTTCAAAAGGTGCCACAGATGTCACAGTGTGCATCATGATTAACTTCTCTACCATTTGTAACATTATTAATGAACGCTAACAAAATGAACAGAGGCCAGTCTCTGAGGCACAATAACCATTAACACTGAACAGAATCCCTCACAACAGCTCAAATATGTAAACCAGTGCTGTTTCAAGCACACCTGATGCAACCAATCAATGGCTCCATTGGTTGTGCCAGCTTTGCTTGGAGCTGGAACATGAATTACCTGAACTGTGAGGGGTTTGTTGAGTGTCACATTTGAATGCATGTTAGAAATATGGCAAAGTCAATAGAACGGTCCTAAAAGTGAAGAGAAGAGACACTGAATGTTCCTAGAGACACTGTTGGAAGCATAGTTTGCAAATTCAAAGTTACAGGAACAGTGGTTCCACTACCTGGACAGGGCAGATAAAGGAAGCTATCAGTGGCTGCACAAGATATCTGAGAAGGCAGGTTGTTAAAAACTGTGAGTGACTGCCAAAGACCTCCAGCAAAACTTGGTGGCAACAAGAACTGAGATTTAGTGAGTGCAGTAAGGTGACTGACAGCAGACGGTTTCCATGCCAGAACCCCAAGACCTGAACCAAAAGACCGAGAAAAGTCAGCTCCAATGAATCATGTCAATAAGCCACAGAGGTTTGGGGATTCTGTTCTGGAGTGATGAAACAAAACTGGAACTTTTTGGCGCGATGGATCAGCGGTATGTCTGGAGGAAGAAAAATGAAGCATTAACTGCAAAGAACACTGAATTCTGAATTTGGGTCCAAAATGAGGGCCAGACAAGGTCAACATTTAACCATAAACTGTCAGCCTTATTTCCACCACCAGTGAACTAAGACAGAAAAAAACCTTAGCACTGATGATAAATAATTCTGAGATTTAAACAGTAAAAGTGGTAAGTTTAAAGGCTCAAAATCTGAGATAAAAAGTCAAACGTATTCGCTCAAAAGGCATTTAAAGTCAAAATCATGTTTTTAAAAGGCAAATATACAAGAAAGAAAGTTTAGGATCATATGTTTTAATGGTCAAAATGTGATATAAAAATGTGAAATCATGAGTTTTAAAAGTCAAAATATGAGATAACTTTCCCAAATCACCCATTAAAAATGTCACAAGCAGAGAAAAAAATAAATTGTGTTTTACAGGTCAAAATTTTATTTAAAATTTAAAATTGAGGATACAAAAGGCCAAATTATGAGATAAAAGTCAAAGTAAGGAGCTAAAAAGGTCAAAACGTGAGAAAAATGAATCAAAATCGTGAGTTTAAAGGTCAAAATATTACTTAAAATTCAAGATTGAGGATCTAAAAAGGTAAAAAAGATATAAAGTCAAAAATGTGAATTGAAAAGGTCAAAATAAGAACTAAAAAGTCAAAACCACAGCTTTCCTTGATAACTGTGAGATGCAAAATCAAGAATATGAAATTTTTTTCCCCACATTCCTGACTTTTTATCTATTCATTTTAACCTTTTCTTATTATTACGACAGAGCAAGTTTATTTTAAATCATCAGGGTTAGGTTTACATGTTTAAACTGGAAGAAACTGGCGGACTGATAAATCGGGCCGATGATAGCGTATCACAGATTAATCAACATCAGCCAATATGTAGCCGATGTATTAACTTTTTGCTGTCGTTCTGTGTGTCTCTGCTGAACTCAGCCCGAGTGCCAGGCCCCTCCCCCTCAGACATAAGCGACTGCAGCAGCAGCTCTCCTCCACTCAGTGTTGCCAACTCAGCGACTTTGTCGCTATATTTAGCGAGTTTTCTGACCCCTCTAGTGACTTTTTCTCCAAAAAAGCGACTAGCAACAAATCTAGCGACTTTTTCAGGTGTTATTGGAGAGTTGTGGAGACTGACGTGAAAGCACGTATCGTTGTTGTTCTTCTCGGTGAGAAGCGCTGGTTGCCATCCTCGTCCCTAAGCACTCACAGGCAGCCCAGTCCTCGCGCAGCAGTCCCTGCTGCAGTCGGACTCACTCGGCTGCCTGTTTCAGACTGGGAGCTTGTTTTGCTGCTAGTGTGTGCCGCGTATGTTAGCCCCGGTTCCTGCCGGTGCAGCTTTCACACAGGGCACGAGTTTTCTGCATGTCAGCTGCATCTCCCTGCTCTCAAAGCCCTGTCCTTCTTCATAAGATTTACCTCAATAAACCCCGCTAAAAGGGACTTGATTCAGTGTACAGAGGAAGTTAATCGGGAACTATTCAAAATAAAAGCATTCTGTACAAGTGAACAGAGTTTCTCTATAGAAATGCTAAACCGGGCTTTAACTTTAAAAAGCACAAACCAGAAAAGCACTCATACGGTGTTTATCTTTCCTGTGACATATTCTACCAGTGTGGAGACAGAAAGTTTCACTAATAGTAGATCTTTAGAGAACGACTTCATAAAACAGGCGCATTTAAGCTTGTGGCCTTCCTCAGGGTTATCAAGAAATACATTGTAAACATATTCTATGTGCATATTTGCCACAACGATGTAAATATGGCTCTCCATTTATCATTTTCCTGTCTAATATGGTCCACAGCTACAATATAAGACTATTTTACAGCGGTTTAATGTCGTATAAGTTGCATCTTTGTGAAATAAACAAAGATAAATACAACTGTTAATTCACATGCCCACATTTGTGTTCATGTACAGTATATATCCTGTGTATATCAATGTTCTTAATTCATATATCGGCCAAAACATTGGTTATTGGCCGATATATATCTGCTTTTTTTAGCCCCCTCTTTTTGACACCCCTGTTCTAACAGGACAACACTCCCAAGCGTACCTCCGATTCCACCAAGAAGACCTGCAAGATTCTACAATGCTCATCACAGTCATCTGACTTGAACTCAATCGAAAAAGAGGCTACTGCATGTAAGGAATGGGCTAAGATTCCTCAGGAACGCTGCCTGAAGCTGGTGTCTGGCTATGCATCTCGTTTGCAGCAGGTCAAAGAAGCAAAAGGGCGCTCTGCTAAGGACCACAGATGCTGACATGAAGGAGTTCAATGATTCTGAGCCTGGAGAAATCATCATAAGTCGCATGATCAGTTGAACTTGTGGAAACCACTTGAAGTATTTGTTTTGTTGAGCTATTTCAGTTGCTTTTGTTTGATTTGTTTATTGCAAAAATCTGAAAGTCTGTAAATTTTCACAGTAAACCTGATTTGCAGTGGGGGGTTGAACATGTTTGATTGCAACCTGCAAACTTCCTTGTTTTTATCAACAGGACTTGCTGTTTTCAAGTCAAGAGATCAGGGTGTCTGTCAATCAGGGGTTCTGAAAAATAACTAAGTAACTGAAGCTACTAAACAACCTAAAATTAAATAGCACTGTAGCATTTAAACAGGTGGTAGCCTAGCAGCAGTGGGTTCCTTCCCATTTGACTGGAGTCCAAAACTCGTACGTAACTGCAGCAGTATTCTCTCAACCTGACTGTAGTTTAGTTTTAACTAGACATCACTGATCGAGCCAACTTTTCTGCAGAATCACACAGATACTTTTGACCTTTTGCACAACCACAGTTAGTCTCATAAGATTTGAATTTTGTATAAACACATGAACTTTAGCAGCAGGAGAGACGTCAACTTTTCACCTGTTTTCCTCCAAAGGCAACACGAAGCATCGCCAAGAACCAGCTGCAGGGAGAATGTTTCAGACTGACAGAACAGAACACGGGCCTGACTCGACACATGGATGCAGGCAGGAGTTATATATATCTCTGGACTTCATATCAGGGCTTGGGTTTTGCAAAAACAACAAGATTTCATCCAAGGCAGACAGAGAAAGTCTGTAGCACTCGGCCTGCATCATACCAGAGTAGCCAAAGATTACACTTCTGCTCACACAACATCAAGAAAGAGTTTTTGACACCTTCGTCACAATTTTCAACTCCAGAATGAGAGACTTTAACCTCATCTCTTATTGCGAATTAAGACACCGCTTCAGCCAACTCCAAACTGGGAGGCACGTGAATGATCAACTCTCTCATCACATCCACACTCACCCCACAGCCGCCGCTCCCTCACGCTCCTCCAGAAGACATCCCAAGCCTTGTTGGTGGAGTCTTTCACGTGCTCGCTGAAGGATCTCCTCAGCGGGGTTTTTACCGCTGAGATCTGAGCCATATTCCAAACGTTCAACAGCTACATATTCCCACAGATAAAACCTGGATTTCTGCAGAGTTTTAAAGCCATGTGTGCAGCGTTCGCCCTGTCATGGCTCGTGCTGAGGGAGTGTTTGACTCAAGAGTTCAGGAGGAAGGAGGAGGAGGAGGAGGAGAGGGAGACGGGGGGGCTGACACTTGATGCACAAAGTCTGCATGTAATTTGTCGAACACCCCATCCTCTCCCTCCCTATGCATCCCTCCTCAGAAAGCTGTTTGGAGAAAAAATAAGTGTGTGAAGGAGAGTTTATGTGTATGAAAACTGTGGTACAGTGTGTGAGAGTGTGTCTGCAGAAGAAGAGGGAGAAGTGTTTTCTTTAGTGTGTGTGGGAAGTTGAAGAACTTTGCCGGCCCAAAGAGAGGAAATGACATCTAACCCGGGTGAAAGACATCAACATTGCTCATGAGCACAGCAGTAGACACACTCACAATACAAACAACAACTCTAATCCTTCTCAGTTACACACAAAAACTCTCCTGCTGCTGCAAGACTGAAGACGTGTTGAGTCCAAATGAAACAATGAAAAGACTTAGTGGAAAGGAAATGTGCTTAAAAATCACTCCTGATACCCAGAGGTGCAACTCAAACTATTTGAACTTTGTGAAAAAAAGCTCAAATTTTCATGCAATTTAATTAAAAAAGTTAAACTTTCATACATATTCAAGAAAAGTGGAATATTTCAATTTTTATTTTTTGTTTTAATCTTGAGCTCACAGCTCGTCTAAATCAAAAACCTCTCAGATCTTCCTCCAGACTCTGGGGCCTTGATTTCCAAGTGAAGTTACAATGTTACAATGTCATTTAGCAGACGCTTTTCTCCAAAGCGACGTACATTTGAGAGCAAGAACAACACAAGCAATGATCTAGACAAGAAGAAACAACATCAGTAAGTGCCATCAAGTGCTTCAGGTCCAATTGGACGCAAGTGCTGCCGTGTAGAGTTTAAGGCAGAGTACCTAAAATATACGTTGTTTATGTAGTTGTTTTTTTTTTTTTGTTTTTTTTTTGTTTTTTTTTTGTTTTTATGTTTTTTTTTTTGTTATTAGACAGCAACAATGAATCAAGGAAAATGTGGGATCACTAATCGCCATTCATTAGACGTCACAACAACTATTTACCAAGTACCAAGTGCTGGATCATTCCCAAAGAGCTGGGCAAAGAAATCCCAGAAGTAGAGCAGGACAGTGCGAGCTAACTATAGTTGGGAAACTCATTCAACCACTGGGGGCAGCAGTGGAGAATAGTCTGGCTGAGACTCAATCTACTACTGGGGACAACAGTAGAGAATTGCCTAGCTAAGTGCAAAGTGTTCTCTGAAGAGCTGGGTCTTTAGCCTTCTCTTGAAAGTAGACAGGGAGTCTGTAGATCGAATGGAGTTGGGTAATTCATTCCACCATTTAGGGACAACAGAGGAGAAGAGTCGAGCTAGTGACTTAGGAGCATGATGTGCTGGAAGTACCAGGCGCCTTTCGCTGGCTGAGCGTAGTGGGCGAGAAGGGGTGTAGACCTGGATGAGGGACTCCAGGTAAACAGGAGCAGTTTTAGTTACTGCTTTGTAAGCAATGATTAGAGTTTTGAATTTAATGCGAGCTGCAACTGGAAGCCAGTGTAGAGAGATTAAAAGAGGCGTGACATGAGCTCTCTTGGGTTGGTTGAAGACCAGACGTGCTGCTGCGTTCTGGATCAACTGCAGAGGTATAACTGTGCATGCAGGTAGGCCTGCCAGTAATGAGTTACGGTAGTCAATACATGATATTATAAGAGCCTGTACCAGGAGTTGTGTAGCATGCTCTGTCAAGTAGGGTCTGATCCTCTTGATGTTGTAGAGGCGGCGGCAGGACCGAGCAATCGAGGCCACATGGAGCTTGAAGGTTAGCTGGTCATCAATCATGACACCCAGATTCCGGGCTGACTTAGTGGGCCAAAGATTATTTGATCCAAGCTGGATATTGATCTGCGGTTCCATAGTGGGACTGGCTGGGATGATAATGAGCTCCGTTTTGGGCAGGTTGAGCTGAAGGTGACGTTCCCTCATCCATTTAGAAATATCAGCAAGGCAGGATGAGATCCGAGCTGAGACAGTTGTGTCATCTGGTGGAAAGGACAGGAATAGCTGTGTGTCGTCTGCATAGCAGTGATAAGAAAAGCCATGGGAGCGGATGATTGCACCAAGTGAGGTGGTGTATATTGAGAAAAGTAGGGGACCAAGCACAGACCCTTGAGGCACCCCTGTTGATAAGCCATGCAGTTTAGACACTCCTCCCTTCCATGATACTCTAAAAGATCTCCCTGTGAGGTAGGACTTAAACCACTGTAGGGCAGATCCTGAGATACCAAGTGAAGAGAGTGTGGAGAGGAGGATTTGGTGGTTTACTGTGTCAAAGGCAGCGGACAGATCCAGCAGTAAGAGAACTGAGGACTGACCAGCTGCTCTGGCCAAGCGAAGTGATTCCGTTACCGACAAAGTGCAGTTTCAGTAGAGTGGCCCGCCTAAAGCCAGACTGATTCTGATCAAGTAGATCATTGTTCTGCAAGTGTTCTGAGAGCTGGTTGAAGACTGTGCGCTCCAGTATTTTTGATAGGAATGGGAGAAGTGAGACCGGCCTGTAATTTTCAACCAGGGCTGGGTTGAGAGTGGGTTTTGAGCAGTGGTGTAACCGCGCTTGCTTGAAAGCAGCTGGGAAAACACCTGTGGACAGAGAGGAGTTAATGATACAACTCACAGCAGGGCTGATTGTGGGCTCAATCGCCTGCAAGAGATGTGATGGTATTGGATCGAGGGGACAGGTTGTGGGCTTAGAGTCAAGCAGAAGCCTGGTGACCTCGCTCTCACTTAGTGGAGAGAATGAGCTAAGTGATGCATCACTAGCTGGTGGCAGAAAACTGAGTTGGACAGGCTCAGAGAATTGGTTGCTGATGGTAGAAACCTTGTCAGTGAAGTAGGAGGCGAACATGTCTGGAGTCAACATACTGGAGGGTTGTGGGTTTGAAGGAGAGAGGAGCGAGTTAAAAGCAGAGAAGAGTTTGCGTGCATCAGTGGCAGCACAGATCTTTGATTGATAGAACGCCTTCTTAGCAGATTTTAGAGCAGAGGTAAAACAGGACAGTTTTTGCTGATAGGCACTCAAGTCAGTGGTTTGTTTGGATTTACGCCATTTTCTCTCTGCCGCTCTGAGCCCTGCCCTTTGGGTTCTGATGACCTCAGTGAGCCAGTGAGTGCTAAAAAAAATCTGTCATAATATTCAGTTGTCCGGTGAGACCAGGGGTGAGACTGTCAGTGCGTCTGTTGGCACCAACAGGCAATGCATGCGCCATGACAGTCCTTATGTAGCGAAGCCAATGCTTTGCCTCACTGTACTTGGGGAGGGAGTAATCGCCGAATGCCGTGGTGGGGGGGGGCATGGGGACGTGGTAGGGGTATCTCGGGGGCGTGTTCAAAACACTGCGAATAGTGACGGAGGTTGGGAATGACAAATACCGCAGAGGTAGAGACGTGGTAGAAGCCTAGAGTAGAGCCATGAGAGAAAACGCACAGCCAATGGTGGTGGAGGCTGCCTGGTGATGTCAGAATATGCAAATTAGACAAGTGAATTTACTCCCATCACAAAGTTTGGGTCATACTGAAGATTTTTCTCATTTACAGTATGCCTTTATTTTACTTTGTGCACCTAGAATATATTTATATATATATTTAGAACAAGCATCATATTTGCCTCTGCCACCACTAGGACAGTATAAAATCATCTCTTTGCAACTGGGGGCTGGACTTTCTCACAGGAAGGCCACTGAACATAAGAGTCGGCTTGAAGACCATCGCGCTGAGCATGGGGGCCCCGCCAGGGTGTGTGCTTGGCCCACTGCTCTTCTCCCTGCTGACCCTCGACTGTTTTCCAGCATTCACCTTCAACCACATTATCAAGTCTGCAGATGACACGACGGTGGCGGGCCTCATCAACAACCTCGATGAGACCAACTACAGGAAGGAGGTCAACCTCCTGGCCCAGTGGTGTGAAGACAACGACCTCTTTCTCAATGTAGGGAAAACCAAGGAGACTGTAGTTGACTTCAAGAGAGGAGACTCACAGCACCCCCTGCCGACCATCAATGAAGCTGCCGTGGAGAGGGGGAGCAGCACTATAATCCACATCTCTGAGGACCTCTCCTGGACTAACAACACCACATCGCTGGCCAGGAAGGCCCAGACCACTGGGAGTGTCCTGACTGGCTGTATCACTGCAGCTGCACTGCTCTAGGCCGCAGACCCATCAGCATTGCTGGAGACACGTCACACCCTTCACATCACATTTTCAGACTTTTGCCTTCAGGGTAAAGGTATACTGGAGCCTCCGGGCCCGCACTAACCCCCCCCCCCCCACTGGCCCCTGGACTGTAACACTCAAACAAAACAAACAAGCAAACAAACAAACATGATGTTTAGAGCATCTTGACTCTAGTCTGAGTGGGGGGTAGGGTGAAGTGCTCAGGCTACATGGCCCTTTGAACAGAAGTTTTCAATTTTTTTAAATTTGTGTCTCTTTCAATGAACCTATAAAAAGATAGAGCAGCTTATAAAACAGGAAGTCTGAGTGAGTTTTATCAAACTTCGCCCCACCCATCAATCAGACACAGCCACTTAGCTCCAGCGAAGCATCATCATCATCATCATCATCATTAATGCTCAAATCTGTTAAAACACACTTCCTCTCCTGGGCATCAGAGTAAATAAACAATTCAGGCGAAGACAGCTGGGAAGGAGGAGGAGGAGGAGGAGGAGGAGGAGGAGGGAGGAAACATGAATGGGAGAAAGAGGTAGTAGCAGAGGAGGCAGTCAGTCAGCAGTTGACTTCTTTAGTAAATGAGTGGATTCTACATCTGTGTTTTTACAGTACTCACCATAAAAACGACTTTAAGTCTGATGCTTTTTTTTAATGTGTGAATATGTTTAGATATGTGCAGTCTCATTATTTAATAACCATGCATCAGTATTTGACAAGCACCTTTAGTGACTCCGCCCCCTGGAGCATTAGTCTGCCATGTCTTAAAGGGGACTTATTATGCAAAAATCACTTTTTCAGGCTTTTCTAACAAAAACATGTGCCCCTGATCTGACCACAATCCCCTCAAGTACCAGAAAAATCCATTCCCTCCCCCCTGTCTTTCTCCACCTTTCAGAAAATGTGCGCTGAAACAAGCCATAAGATTTTTCCCCTCATGATGTCATGTGGGGAGTTAGCCCCGCCCCCAGGTTCGGTCGGCCGTCCCTGCAGAAAGTTCCACCCTCCTCTCCTGATCCTCCTCTCAGCAGAGAGCCACATCCATTAATCTAGACATGCAAAAATCCAGTACTGGAGTGTTCTTTCAGCAACAGACTTCACAGGCATGTTTTAGGGACCTCTGAGACCAGTATAAACTGGTCTTAAAGGGGTCAAATATGTCCCCTTTAACCAGGCTGTGGCTTCTATTACCTCATGGAAAAACTAACTGTGCAAATATGGAAAGGGAAAGTTGTAAAAGTTTGGTTTTAAGTTGCCAAAATATTCAAATCATCTGCTCAAACACTCGTCAATGCTAATTGTGCTTGTTTCAACAAATTCCTCAGAGAGTTGGTTAAATTAAAGAACACACTGAGCAGCTCTCTGCAAACAAACTCAACACACAGAAACAAACAGTGATCGGAAAATACATTCATGTTAAATAAACAATCAGCTTTAGCAGTTCATTCACAAATTAAAGGTTTAGGAGACAATGTAGTGGGTTTAATTTGATTTGAGACTTCTGGGGAACAGTTGTCAGCGTGTTTATGAAAACAGGATGTTTGGCAGCGATATGAATGATTACTGGGAATACAAAGAGAGGAAACAGAAATAGGGGCTTCTTCATCCTCTAGAATTCAAGAACATAATTCAAGGGTAGAATAAATGTGGTTGTATTAATGTATTTTTACTTAATAAAGCCAAAGAAAATCATTATTTAGAGTATTTGGGTTAAGATTATCAATATTCTTCAGTAAAAGTCAAACATGAACCTTTGATTGAAATCTACATACATTAAATATGCTAATTTACTTCAAAGAAATGATGACAACTGATGGATTAAGTTGTTTAAATAGGCTATCTTTAATAATAATGTGTTTCAGTAATATATTTGAGTATACTCTATGAAAAGTGATCAGTTTTAAGGATGAAAAAATAAACAGTTCTACTCAATTTTTTATCAGTGACCTGACTATTTAACTCAAAACAGTTGAGTAAGTGGTACGGAAGTGAGAGAGTCTGAACGGACTTAGGACTACAACAAGACTACAAAGTGACTTTAAAGACCCTGTAAAGTGAAAATAAATCTGTATTTAGGTTTGTTGTCTGACAGGTCACTGTGTTATGAACCCGCAGGTCAAATTTCCGTCAAATCAAACACCTCTAAGTTCATAAAAAAGCGTCAGGATGGTGTGGGCGTGTCTGTTGAATGAGCTCAAGCCACACCCACTCAGGAGAAATAGAGTGGTGCAGGAATGAGTCCTAAAACGCGGGAGTAAGTTAGCATTTTAGCACGTCCGGTTCCCCCGTCTGAAAGTCACTGAGTTTTTGGTTAAATGCCTCAAATAAAGTCAGTGGTGAACACAAGCTCAGGAGAGTTTAACGTTTTATATACAACATGAAATACATGTGAAACGTGCCCGACCTTTGAATTGTGTATCTTTTCTCGTCTTAATAAAGGCGGTTGCTAAAAGATAGCTAACAAGGACTACATACGTCATCATCCGAAGCGCGGCAGCAACTGAGCCGTTCAGTTGTAGCCGCGTGTGATGACGTTAAATTCATTTGACCATGTTGCAGTTCAATATAGCATGACGCTAGCTTTTTACTTTTGACAGTTAGATTAACGAACCAGATATGATGCTTATATTATCAGTTTATGAAGATTATCTTTATGAATAAAACATAAGTTTCATAAACTTTTATTGGAAACAGAGCTTATTTACAGCAATAACCCAAAGACCCACTGAAAAATCCCATTGGATAGATGACGAGGGAACCCATGCGACCCAAACTTACGAGTTCGCCTGCAAAATTACGTCGTGACTGCACCACTCTATACGATCCTCTCCGATTACAAAGATGCTACAATCTGATTGGAGGAAAGCACTCACACCATGAGCCTGCCTCTTGACTTTTTGTTGACCTTAGAAGAAGAGACAAAGTCCATTTTCTGGCTCAAATCTCTGTTATGACGCTTTAAATCAGTGTTACTCAATCCTACTCAACCAAAGAGTGCAATTGTTGAAAAAATACCTTTGCAAGGCCACAAACTAAGTGGTAAAATGTGGCAAAAAAAGGGTTAAAGTAGCAATAAAAATACGCTCAATACAGCAAAAATGGTCAAAATGCAACAAAAATGTAGCAAAAATGAGTGAAAGTGACTAGAATGGGGAAAAAGCTGCAGAGTGGCAAAAAATAGGGAAAAAAATCACATAGCAAAAAGCAGGATAAACATGGCAAAAATGGATTCAAAATGGCAAAAATTGAGAAAAGTGGCAAAAAATTGCAAATAAGGGCAATGGAGATATAAAGACAAAAAACTAAACTAAAGCCTGCAGTGTAAGTGTGGGAAACAAACTGATTTAAGTGACTTGCAATGGATAATTCTGAGGTCAGAGTTTCCAGTTTTAAGGTTTTCTGGGGGAATAATATTTCAAACTAAGACTTTAAAGAGCCGCAAATCATAAAAGAGCCACAGGTTGAGTAACACTGCTTTAAATGATCCATAGACCACTGTGGCTGATAGATTTACCTCACAATGAACAAAAAAACAGCATTTAACTGACTGTTAACTTTTAATAAAGGCAGTGACATCAGCTAACAACAGACTGGACTGAGATGAACTGCTCTGTGATTTTATATTGTAGTGTTAGAGGGGCGGGGTTATTCCCCACTGTGGGCTCATGACATCATGAGTCCACATATTGGCCCCGCCCACATGAAACCCAGACAGGAAAGAGGTGAAAAACTTTGTAACAGTCTAAATCAAGAATTCAGTCACATGTAGATCTCAGTGTTTTCACGTTTACAGCAACCAGATTCCAGCACATCTAGAGTGTTAGGACACAAATTTAGGATTTCACTTTACAGAGTCTTTAAGTTGGATGACGTTGGGAGGCATTAATATTCAAGATTAAAGTACGTGATGGAAAAACAAGGATATTGCAGTCGATGCAGAACATGAAACTTTATGCAAAATAGCCAACATAAATGTTTGAGTAACAATAACTCAAAACTTCTTATTTAAAATTAAATATCCACCACTTAAATCAGTTTCAACAAACATTTTTAATATTTGTTGTGGTTACTGTTTATTTTTTATGTGGTTTACAAAGTATTTTAATTACATTTACTAAATTTAATTTGGTAATTCTACTAACTCAATTTATGTAGGCATTATTAAGGATTTGTCAGCACTTACATTTCATCACTGTTTTCCTGCTACATAGGGAAGGATGCAGCGCGACTGGAAGCTGCTGTTCTGTTGCTGTATCACATTCATGTTTGGTGTTTTATCATGGCTCCAGATTATTTTCTGTTGCTCTAGTTCTCCCCGTAGCAGTGCAGCGGTCCATTAAGCCCTGCAGAGAGTTGCTATTCAGCTTCACACACTTCTGTTGTGTTCTTCTTGATTTGACATGAGGAATACGTACAAAAGCAGTCTATACGGCATTTTGCAAGAGCAAGCATTACTAAGTGACTGAAGTAATCTTCCCACCCTCCCTATCTTTGCCCTTGACCCCTCACCAACCCACTCACCCCCTGCATAATTTATCTCCAGTCCGATGATAGCATGGAGGAGCTGTTCTCAGTTGCTTCATCAGCGTACAAACACTGTCTGAGCAGCTTTAACACACTCACGTCTCTCCTCTGGTCACCTGAGAGCTCATTTAGACTAATTTTGTTCTCACCAACAGCAGACTTCCTGTAAACTTGACTGGCACTCATTATGGGAGTTTGCTTTATGTTACCGGCTCGCTATCTGACAACAGGAAGGGAAATTGAAGTGTACATGTGTGGTCTCTGAAGTCATTTAGAAAATGATCGGAGAAGTTATTCTCACTCCGACACACAGTTCATGAGCACAACACTTCTGGTAAAGCTGGAGAGTCAGAGGAAGTCAGGGGAAGGGCACAGATGTAAAGATTTAAGAAGGTCTTAACTGTTGGAATAAGTTAAATATCTGCCAATGCAACAAGAAACTTCAAGGAGGATGGGAAATGTCTAGAACATTGTAGGCAGGATTATATGGTCTTTAGGATGAGAGAACAAGGATATAATGCAAAAAAGAAGAAACAAAGGCTTGCAAGATTACATGAAAATAACATCTGTGGTAGGAATGGAACTAAAAACTGATCATTCAAGGCTGTCAGTGTGATAAAAATCCTTTATTGACCAGGGATGTCAACACTTTTCGACTCCAATGAGTCTTCATCAGGATATAATAGGCAGATAAAGAACAGGTGTTTAAATTCACCTGCGTCATGTGACACCTCATCTGTACCCCAAAATATGACACCCCATTTAAAGTGACTGGTGTAATTAAACAGAGGTCCAGCCAACTGGTGCTAGTAGTCTCACAGTTACAGAAACAGGGATCTCCTGAGGGCAGTAAATGTGTCAGAAGTGATGGTTGTATAACAATGCCTGTGTTTGGACCTTCCTGGCTACCATTACACCATGAAGACAAAAGAACACTCCAAGCAGCCAAATCAGGAGATGAATACAAAATCATTTCCAAGGCTCTGAACATCTCCCAGAGTTCAGTTAAATCAATCATGAAAAAATGAAGGAATATGTCACATGTGTAAATCTGCCTAGATCAGACCGTCCTAAAAAGCAGACTAGTGAGAGAGACCACCAAGACACCTATGACTACTCTGAAGGAGTTCCAAGCTTCAGCAGCTGAGATGGGAGAGACTCTGCAGACAACAACTGTTGGTCGGGTTCTTCACCCGCTGTGGCTGTGTCAGAGCTTTATGGGAGAGTGGCAAAGAGGAAGACACTGTTGAAGAAAACCAAGATTCAATCTGGAGAGTTCACCAAAAGGCATGTGGGAGACTCCATGCTCAAGAGGAAGAAAGTTCTTTGGTCTGATGAGACCAGAATGGAGCTTTTTGGCCATCAGACAAGATGCAAATCACGCAATCCTCACTGTGAAGCATGCTGGTGGAAGCATCATGCTGTGGGGATGCTTCTTGGCAGCCAAACTGGAAGGCTTGTAAGGGTGCTTTCACATTAGGCCCAGTTGTTTCAAACCACACGTGTCGCGATTCCTCCCCCTCCCCCTTCCCCCGCTACCTTGCTTTCACACTAGCAACATCGAACCGTACCTTGGTCCACTTGCGTATTTACTCGGTCTGAAACAGCAGGTGGTGGTATGCACGTAGCTGGTTTACAACCCTGCAAAGGAGGTGAAAGAAGAAGAAGCAGCTACCATGGCAACGTGCTGTGAAAAGAAGTTATTTTTTACGATGACGTCATAGAGCTGATATGTTGCTCTGTCCTGTATCCGAGCGCGGTTGCATTCACATCTCATCTGAACCGTGCCAGAGTCCAATTGAATCGCGCCCGAGACCACCTCCCCAAGCGGGCCTGGGCCAGGTGCCAGGGCGCGGTTCGTTTGCATTCACACTACCCAAACAAACCGGACTTTGGGCTCATGTGCACTCAAATCTGGGACTGGGCCCCTTGTGTGAAAGCACCCTAAAGGTATTGGGTAAAATAAATGTTGCCAAATAAAGTCAATCTGGAGGACAAACTTATTCAGTGTGCAAGAGAACTACAGCAACAAGACAACAAGGGGAATGTTCTGGAGTGGCCGAGTCAAAACCCAGACCTCAATCCAAGAGAAATGGACTGTTCACACCCAATCCCTGTGCAACCTGACAGAGCTTGAGCAGTTTTTCAAAGAAGAATGGAGCAAAATATCAGTGTCCAGATGTTTGAGCCTGACTGAGACCTATCCAGACTCAGAGCTGTGATTGCAGCCAAAGATGACTCTAAATAATGACTTGAAAGGGGTAAATATTTATGCACTCACTTATTTTTTATTATATAATTGGCATAGAAATCTGTTTTCATTTTGACATCTGTATTTTTTAAATTTTCTTCAGTGACAAAAGTTGAATTTTTGTGACCATGATTGATTTATAATATCATTGTAAGGGTTAAACATTTAAGGGGGTGAATGATTTTATAGGCACTGTAAATATTAAGATTGAAAATACATATGGACTTGCCTAGACTGAACTATTGCAGTCAGAGTTGAAGGTTTTCTGCTGTTGTTGTATTTAAAAACTCCCCGGTCCTTATCTTATAGAAAATATGGCGATAGCAAGAATGACGTCACTTGTTTATCTACCCGCAGATGAACTCATTCAACTTGTGCCCCATGAAAAATACCTGAAATCTTTTGGAATCCATGAAGAAAAAGCTGCTCTCCTCTGCAGAATGCATCCTCTGCACAAACCCCATCTGTCATCAAGTTCATGAACCCCTGAAACACTGAACTCTGCTTCAACTTCACAATAATGATGCCTTAGGAGATATTTCCTCCATTTCATCCACAGACAAAGCTGTGAAGAATATCCACATTTGAACAGAAAGGATTTCCTCCGAAATTAGAGCTGAATTCTGTCAGCATTAAAGTCGACATTTCAGCTCCACGCTACACCTGCAGGTTTGAAACACTCGGCTCAGTTATCAAAGCAGACTTCTCCTCCGTTTTCTTCTCCTGCTTTTGTTTCCAAAGCTTTCCCACTCAAGTGTTTCTGAACAAAGCTCTCTATTTGAATATCAGCACAAATAGCTGGCTTTGATCAATCCACTGCGGGGTTATGCAAAGTAAAACCCATTCAATGTCACTATTACTGCTCACGTGGCTATTATATTATTTGTGATAGGAAGCAGCTCCTGCCTCCCTCGCCCCGTCCTCTTCCTCTGCCGGGACGCTGATGGGAGACATCTTTTGGCACTTTTGTTTACCCTTCAAACAAGGCCTAAATTAGTTGCATTCCCAGTGGTTTTCAAAAAGCAGGTAATTAAATAGCACTCAGCTGCACAACGATCTACCCTCTTGCTGTAACCGAATGCCAAGCACGCAGGAAAAGAAGGCAGTCGTACTTGTGACGCCGCACATCAGATTGAATTTGCATGCATTGGAATAGCAAATCTAAAGTGACTCACCACTCAGAGACAGACGACGGGAGTTCAGAACCTCGCTTGGCGACATTTTGACGTCTGGATGCTGCAGGATTCCACTGTGTGGCCTCTGGTTTTCAGCATCATCTGTCAAAGCAAAGTGATGTATTGGTAGTGACAAAAAAGCACAAGATCAGAGCTGTAAAGCTGATATTCTGCAGTTCTTTTAGAGATGTTTTAATCAAGATTGACTGCAGAAGAAAGGAGAACTAATAAAATACAGAGGAGGTGAGCTTCAGGGCTATCTTTACGTTCTCTCTAGAGGTGACGGCTTTGTCTCGACACTTTCTTTCCCTAAAGAAGACCAGAATGGAGGTGCATTCTTAAATGATTTTTTTTATGAGGTAGCACTTTATAGGAACAACATTTCAAATACCTTATTATAACAGCTGTTATTTGTGAAACTGAAGCAGGAGATAATCTGAGGCAGCAGCAGTGAAACAGGCTGGAATTACTGCAACCAATGGTGGACGGTACTCAAGACCACACTGTCAGTGTGCAACTGCCCAACTTTAAAATTAAATAATTAAGAAAATAACTGCACAACTTTAAATACTTAAGAAACCCCCTGTAACCACACACTCCCTCCACCTTAGAGTGATAGTTGGAGACCCCACAATATATCTGGCAAAATAACAAGGCAATCTGATGTAAGATTTCAAAAGAAAAGTATTTTCAAATGTGCCAAATTATTGTGCAACTGGCTAACTTTAAAACGAAATAATAAGTAAGACAATAACTGCCCAACTTTAAATTTAATTTTTAAGAAACCCCCCGTTACCACAAACTCATTCCACCTTAGAGTGATAGTTGGAGACCCCACAATATATCTGGGGCAGTAACAAGGCAATCTGATGGAGGAATTCAAAAGAAAAGCCTTCTTAGATATGCCATATTCACTGTGCAACCTCCTAACTTTAAAATAGAATAATTAAGAAAATAACTGCCCAACTTTAATTTTTTTCAAGCTTAAGTTGTGACAAAAATATTGCTGGGCATATCTAAAGATAATAGTTAGAGGTTAGTCACAGAAAAGTCATGCAGGTCATTCCACTGGACTTAAAACGAGTCATTTTGATTCAACAAATGTGGCTCTAGCACTCCAACCCTCCTTCAGCTGGTCACAGGAGGTAAAAACACTCCCAGAAACACAAAGTCTAACATATAGAAGGTCCAAAATATCATGAACTTTCCCTTCTGATCTCAAGTATGTTTGAGTGTCAAGAGGACTGAACTCTTTCTCTTACCTGTCTCCTCATATTTTAGCCTCCTGGTGCAGAGTCCATTGTTAGTCTGCTCCTCTCCTCCTGCTCCTCTTCCTGCCCTGAAGCTTGTCCGTCATTTTGATGAGCGGTCTCTTCTCCAGCAGGACTCAGGCCTCTGGCTGCAGCAAACATCATCAGTTTACTCTCCTCAGGTGCAGGAAGTGTGAGCGAAACTCTTCAGCACAGGCCTTCAGCTGTTTTTCAACTTCTATCGTGAGTTTTATGATCTGTTTCTTCAGTTTTCCTCCTCTCTGAGCAGCCTGCAGTTGTTATTGCCCTCTGACCTCAACTTGGTAAGATCAAGCCGACTCAGCGCTGCCCTCTGTTGGCCAGGAAACTCATAGAGAGTGAAAGGATCCATCTCATCATCATGCACAGTTAAGGATGTTTATTGCCCTTAAATTACTTCTTAAATACAAGTAAGGAAGCTAAAAGGATTCTATAATACTTCACAGAGCTCAGATTCAAATTGTCAGAAGAGAGGATTAGAATATCTGGTAAGATAGTCCTCGCTTTCTTCTTTGTTCTTAGATTTTACAGTTAAAGGTCACATATTTGACCCTTTAAAGACCAGTTTATATCGGTCTCAGAGCTTCCCGAAACATGCCTGTGAAGTTTGTTGCTGTAAAAACACTCCAGTATTGGTATTTGCATGTCTAAAACCGTGTGTCTATGTCTTTAAATGTTAATGAGCTGTCTGACTCCACCCCTCTCAGGAAATGGGTGTGGCTTAATGCACGTGGCTCTCCTGATCATCAGCTGAGAGGAGGATCAGGAGAGGAGGGCGGAACTTTCTGCCAAGCGAGGAGGGCCAACCGAATCTGGGGGCGGGGCTAACTCCCCACGTGACATCATGAGGGGGAAATCTGAGAACGGCTTGTTTCGGCACACATGTGGAGGGATGGATTTTTCTGATTCTTGTGGGGGTTGCTAACAGGCCAGGGGCACATATTTTTGTTAGAAAAGCCTGGAAAAGTGTTTTTTGTATAATATGTGACCTTTAAGATGTGGATTTTTGTGGTTTGCTTCTTTTTTCCTTTAACACAACCTTGGATAGTTTTTAATCCTCAGGCATCATTGTGGACATTTTTGTCCATTTTGGCAAATTTCTCCTCTTTATCTGCTCATCATTTAGGCTGTGTTAATAACTATTGCACAATTTTATGTACCAAAGTCTCTTTCTGAGCAAAATTTCGGAATTTGGATGTAAATTTCTCCTAAAGGTCAGAAGAACACCGTCCACCTCCAACAACAGCAATAAAAATTATACAGATGAGTTTTTTCATGCTTTTGTGGGTCAAATCTTTGATCGACTTCAGTTATGAGTTAAACCAGGGCTGAACGATTTGGGAAAATAATCTAATTGCGATTTTCTCCCCTCAGTATTGTGATTTGAATGGCGATTATTCCTTAAGTTCCTCATGCTATGTATTTTTCAACAAACACAAGCAATAAATCATTCTATATTACAACCAACAAAAAATTAGTTAAACCTCCTGAGACCTGAGCTGTTTTAAAAAAACTTACTACAGTTTCTCCCACTGTTTGGATCTAGAAGAATCTGATAAGTTTAAAAGATCAGCCTTGTCTTTGAACAGGAATTAATTTTGACTAAAAATGAAATCTAATATCAACACAATTTCTCTTAAATTTAAAAGAAACAACCAAAAATGTCTTTAAAAATTCTTAAACACTTTTTTTTTTTTTGTTTTCCACAAAACGTACCCCAAACTTTCTTCAAAAATGTCAGTGACACTTTATCATATTGACTGAATTTTTATTTTTAAAAAATCCCTAAAAATACTATTAAAATTCCTGGAAATTTTCAAATAATTCAACAAAATTACAAAGCAAAACTTACCCCACGACCCAATTCCCAACTTAAATAATTAAAAGATAAATTTCCATGAGCATACCTACAAATTCAGATGCATTTTTCCACCCCAAAAAAATCTAATAAAATTTCTCCCAAATCCCAAATACTTTTCCCAAATTAACACAAAAGCACTTAAAGTTCAAAAAACATCCCCCAAATATTAAAAAAAATCATAACTTTCATGCTAATACTAAACATTCTAATGAAACTCTCTTTTATATACGATAACATACCAAAATTTCCATAAAAATTCATGAAAATTTCCCACCTATAATCCTAAAAATATCAAGGAAAACTCCTGATAATTTCATTGTAAAGTCTCCCAGTATTTGAGGGATTTACTTGAACTTTAATAGACAGTCTGAATAGTTTTCTCAAAAATTCTAATAGTATTAATTTTCATTATGTTGTAGGAAAGCCAGAATGCGATGTCCTCATATGTGTACACGGGGTCTTAGGAGGTTAAACAAGGGCTGAACAGTTTTGAAAAAATATCTCATTGTGATGATTTTGACCTGTAATGCAAATTGGATAAGAATTGTTAATAAGAAAAAAGGACAAGAATGAAGAAAGTAGGATTGTTTGTAGACTATCCTTACAAAAATGCACTTCAGTATTACATAATTAGTAATGCATGACATCTCTGCTGAAAAAAAGTTTGAAACTGGCGTTTTTACACAAATTTCAGGTTAAAGAAATATTGCACCTTCTGCTATTTGATAATTGCGATTTCATCTAATTTCCGATTAATTGCCCAGCCCTGATCTAAACAATCAGATATTGAATATTTATGAGGATTTTAACCCTTTAAATGCCAGTTTGATATATAAATATGCAGCAGAAAATACACTGTATTGCCAAAAGTATTCACTCACCCATCCAAATAATTGAAATCAGGTGTTCCAATCACTTCCATGGCCACAGATGTATAAAATCAGGCACCTAGGCATGCAGACTGTTTCTACAAACATTTGTGAAAGAATGGCTCACTCTCAGGAGCTCAGTGAATTCCAGTGTGGTACTGTGATAGGATGCCACCTGTGCAACAAGTCCAGCCAGGAAATTCCTGGCTCCTAAATATTCCACAGTCAACTCTCAGTGGTATTGTAACAAAGTGGATGTGATTGGGAATGACAGCAACTCAGCCACCAAGTGGTAGGCCACGTGATGGAGTGGGGTCAGTGGATGCTGAGGTGCATAGTGCGCAGAGGTCGCCAACTTTCTGCAGAGTCAATGGCTACAGACCTCCAAACTTCACGTGGCCTTCAGATTAGCTCAAGAATAGTGGTAGAGAGCTTCATGGAATGGGTTTCCATGGCTGAGCAGCTGCATCCAAGCCATACATCACCAAGTGCAATGCAAAGCATGGATGCAGTGGTGTAAAGCACGCCGCCACTGGACTCTAAAGCAGTGGGGACGCATTCTCTGGAGTGATGAATCGTCTCCATCTGGCAGTCTGATGGACCAGTCTGGGTTTGGCGGTTGCCAGGAGAATGCTACTTGTCTGACTGCATTGTGCCAAGTGTAAAGTTTGGTGGAGGGGGGATTATGGTGTGGGGTTGTTTTTCAGGAGCTGGGCTTGGCCCCTTAGTTCCAGAGAAAGGAACTCTGAATGCTTCAGCATACCAAGAGATTTTGGACAATTCCATGCTCCCAACTTTGTGGGAACAGTTTGGGGATGGCCCCTTCCTGTTCCAACATGACTGTGCACCAGTGCACAAAGCAAGGTCCATAAAGACATGGATGAGAGAGTTTGGTGTGGATGAACTTGACTGGCCTGCACAGAGTCCTGACCTCAACCTGACAGAACACCTTTGGGATGAATTAGAGCGGAGACTGAGAGCCAGGCCTTCTTGTCCAACATCAGTGTGTGACCTCAGAAATGCGCTTCTAGAAGAATGGGCAAAAAATTCCCATAAACACACTCCTAAACCTTGTGGAAAGCCTTCCCAGAAGAGTTGAAGCTGTTATAGCTGCAAAGGGTGGACCGACGTCATATTAAACCCTATGGATTAAGAATGGGATGTCACTTAAGTTCATATGCGAGTCAAGGCAGGTGAGCGAATACTTTTGGCAGTATAGTTTATCTAAGCTGTAGAGGATTTGTGTCATGATTTCACAATAGAGTTTCTAAATAAAATACTGATTCAACAAAAAGATGTTAAATGCAAGTTTTCTGTTTTGCTTCTTCACAGCACAGCTGGGAAACTTTTCACAGGTGTTGGTGGTTGCTAAAAATGTCTTAAAGACCAAACTTTAGAAGGAAAAGTGGGGATATGTGCTAAATTTAGTCAGCCTGAAACCAGAGCTACATACAGAGTTTATGTGGGCATGTTTAGGTGAATTAGAACAGATGTTTTACTAGCAATCAAACTGAGATATATTTAAGAATAAGTCTTAGCAGAGAGAGTATGTTCTGATCTTGTTGGCTGTAAAAATTCTGTTGTTATTGGAACCAAACAAATGTTCTGCTGTTCTCTGGCCATCACACTGAACGTCTGCACAACTCTGCTCAATCTTGAACCCATTCTAAGGACAAATCTAAAGAAATATGTTTGCTAATTCTAAAGTAAATTGGTGAAAAAATGCAAATGCATGCTGCCACAGATGGCTGTGAGATGCAGACATGATGGTTTGTCTGTTTAATATCACAGCAGTCTCCAGACCACGACATGGAAAATAAATCCACACTGAGGCTAAAACAAGCTGACTGCAGTTTATAATCTTTGACAGCAGCCGTGAGGGAAATCTGACTCTAAAACACAGCCAACCAAAAACCCAGACAGCCAGAAGTCCATCTGATGGTCCGTGTGCCAGTTTACTGATCGCTCAGCCAGTTTAATTTTTTTGGCATGAACGCGGCAACAAACAAACCGGGATTAAATATTTCTGATCTGAACACTGTGTGCCTGATCTTAATGGCTCCATTCTGTCATGGTTTAGAATCTTTTTCTTCAGTTTTAAGCAGAGTTTTATGTGCTGACCTTGCATTTTCCATCTTGTTGGAGCAGAGGCTGCAGGTCAGTGGCTCCTGCCTGCACAGCTGACACTCGTCTGACCTCGTTAGGAGCTAATCAAGTCACCTTTTTTTTTTTTTTTAAATCAAGTCACCTGTGTGCAGAAAGCTGCCAGTGTCACTGCTCTTCAAAGGACTCCTCAGCAAAAACCCTACAGTAGGGGTGTCAAACTCAAGGCCTGGGGGCCAAATCCGGCCTGTGGTACACTTACACCGGGTCCACCAGATCACATGATGTTTTTATTAGAACTGGCTCACCAGTATGAGGTCTGCAGATTTACTCCAGTATAAAAATGTAAACTTAACCTTGATGACTGAAAATATCCTCGCTGAGTCATAAATAGCAGAAAAAGTAAACAGTAAAAATAATTTGTTAAAAAGTCAGGAACGTAGGAGAAATTTGTGTTTTCTCTATATTTTTAATTTTTCATCACACATTAAAATTATGGTTTTGACTTTTTATTTCATATTTTAACCTTTACATCTCATAACTTTGACTTTTTCTCTCATATTTTCACCTTTTAGATTCCTACTTTTACATTTTTAAAACCTATTTGGACCTTTTAAAGTCATGACTTCAACTTTATCTCATATCTTGACCTTTTTTTTTTTACTCCTAACTTTGACTTTTATTGAATTTTTTACTTTTTAAACCCATTTTTTAAATTTTCTTTTATAATTTGACTTTTAAAACTCATGAATTTGAAATTTAATCTCATTTTGACCTTTAAAACTCATGATTTTGACTTTTATCTCATATTTTGACTGTTACAAACATTATTTTGACTTTAAATGTCTCGTTTTGACCTGTAAAACTTATAAGTTTGACTTTTTGTCTCAGATTTTTACCTTTTAGATTCATAGTTTTACATTTCTAAAACCGATTTTGACCTTTTAAAGTCATAATTTTGACTTTATCTCATGTTTTGACCTTTTTTTAACTCCTAACTTTGACTTTTATCTCATTTTTTACTTTTTAACCCCATTATTTTTAATTTTCTTTCATATTTTGACCTTTAAAACTCATGATTTTGAAATTCAATCTCATAATTTGACATTTTAAACTAATGATATGATGTTTATCTCATATTTTGACTGTTAAATATCATGATTTTAAATTTTATCTCAGTTTTGATGACCATTTAACTGCTAACTTTCACTTTTATCTCACATTTGACCTTTAAAACTCATGATTTTGACTTTTATCTCATATTTTGACTGTTAAAAACATTATTTTGACTTCAAATGTCTCGCTTTGACCTGTAAAACTTATAAGCTTGACTTTTATCTCAAGTTTTTACCTTTTAGATTCATAATTTCACATTTAAACCTATTTTGACCTTTTAAAGTCATGATTTTGACTTTATCTCATGTTTTGACCTTGTTTTAACTCCTAACTTTGACTTTCATCTCATTTTTTACTTTTTAACCCCATGATTTTTAATATTCTTTCATATTTTGACCTTTAAAACTCATGATTTTGACTTTTATCTCATATTTTGACTGTTAAAAACATTATTTTGACTTTAAATGTCTCGTTTTGCCTGTTAAACTTATAAGTTTGACTTTTCATCATGGATTTTTACCTTTTAGATTCATAATTTTACATTTTTTAAACCGATTTTGACCTTTTAAAGTCATGATTTTGACTTTATCTCATGTTTTGACCTTTTTTGAGTCCTGAATTTGAAAAACTTCCTGCCATCATCAAACCAAACCACACCGACCAGCCTTCTGCTCCGTCCCTGCTAACCCGTGGATTGGCTAACCTTTGTCTGGTTATGAGTGAAACTGCACTGGAACAACACTTTGTTACTCTACAGTCCCAATCTTAGAAACACCTTGATAAACCTGAACTGCCCTCCTATTTTGAAACAAACTGTTGAAAATCTAAAAACAAACTTATTTTCTGACTAAATTGTGACCAGCTGCTCCTTGGGTCACATATCTGCCCTTTCCTGGACCTCTCTGTCAGATCAGGAACACCTGTAAACACCTGTAGCATCTATAAACAGAGCCCTCTGGCTCTTCAACATACCTGCTGGAGATAAAATGACTCCTGGGAGTTCACGGCTCCGCTCTGCTCACTGTTTGATCCCCTCCAAGCTCTGCACTAATCTAAATCTCTTTCATCACATGACCTCAGAGCTACACATCAAAGTTTCCTGCAGCGGTGTGTAACAGCCAATCATCTCGCACATTGATCACGTATCAGAGCGTGGAGCTGAGCTGAAGCCGAGCCTCCCTGTACCTGTAGGTTCTCTCTTATACGTTTAAACGTCGACAAAACTGTGACAACCTCAAACAGCCTGCAGGAATCAAAGACACAGCGACGCCCTGCTGCGCTGCTTCCATCTACAGAGAGCGTCACAAACTGATGGTGATGTAGGAAATACACAACACTGTCAGCTGCAGACGCTCCGCGATCAAAGCAACGAGATAGCATGGTTCTGATCTGATCTGCAATAGCATGTCAGGGTTTCTAGCAAAGGTTTATGCTGTGGGTATGTTTATGAGAAGGAATAGATGGAATAATAGTAGAAATGTCCCTTTAAAAATATTATTATCTGTATGAAGATGACCAAGTTAAACCAACAAGTTGTATTTTATCACACATATCTCACTGTGGCTCGTTTCTAAAGCAGCATTACTTCCATATCACTCATTAGAAGGCTTTTCAAACATTTTTGTCACTTTTTTGCAGCTTTTTGACCATTTTTCCACCTTTAACTTATTTTTATTGCCACTTTAACCCTTTTTGACATATTTCACCACTTTGATTGTGGCTCTTGCAAAGTTATTTTTCAACAGTTTGAGTAACACTGGTTTAAATAGACCTCTTCATTAGAAAGTTGAATTATTCTATTTGAAAATAGTCTTTTATAGAGCTTCTCTGATGGATTTGAAAACTAACACTGAGCTTTAATGTCTAAGGCAGCGTTACTGAACCCTGCTCAACCAAAGAGCCAAACTGTTGAAAAATACATTTGCAAGAGCCACAATCTAAGTGGTGAAAATGGCGATTAAAATAAGGTAAAGGTGCCCAAAATGGTCAAAAAGTGGCAAACACTGGGAGAAAAAAGACAAAAATGGGTGGGAAGTGACCAAAACATGAGTTAAAGGTGGCAGAAATGGTCCAAAAGTAGCAAAAGCGTGGAAGAAATAAGTGAAAACAGACTCAAATGGGCAAAAATCAGAAAAAAGGTGGGAAAAACAGGCCAAAAGTGGCATATAATAACAAAAGGCAGCTTAAATGGGTGAGAAGTGGCAAAAAGAGGCAAAAAATTGCAAAAAGCAGGATAAAAGTGTCAAAAATTAGTAACAAGTGAGAAAAAAGTGGCAAAAGTTGGGTTTAAAGTGGCTAACACTGCAAGAAAAGTGCCAGAAAGGGCTACGAGTGATAAAAGTGGGGGAGAAGTGGCAAAAAATGAGTCACAGGTGGCAAAAATGGTCAAAAAGTGGCAAAAATGTGGCAAAAAATGAGTGAAAAGTGACTTAAGTGGGCACAAATCAGCAAAAAGCAGTTTAAAAAAAAAAAGCAGGATAAAAGTGGCAAAAATGGCTAAAAGTGGCAAAAAGAAGTGACAAAAATGCGCTAAAAGCAGTAAAATTGGAATAAAAGAAGCATAAAATTGCAAATAAGGGCAACGGAAATATACAGAAAAAAACAGAGGTTGACAGTTAAGTTTGACAATTAAAACCTACTGTGTAAGTGTGGGAAACAAACTGATTAATGTTATATGCAATGTATAATTTATGAGGTCAAATTTTCCATTTTAAGGTTTTCTTGGGAATAATGATTCAAATTACTGCATAAAGGAGCCACAAATCATCACAACAGAGCCACACGTTGTGTATCACTGATCAAAGGCATATTGAATTGTGCTCTATATTAAAAGGGCTTAAAATTAAATTAAAATCAGGTTAAAATAACTGTTTTACACCACCAGAGGGAGCGTACTTTAAGAATATGTGCTGCAGTCATTTCACTTCAATTTTAAAAGAGTTATGGGACTACAGAGGCAAAAGAAAAACTAATTGGTAAATTAAAACTCAAATTTAGGGGTTAGGGTTCTGGGCGGGGGGGTTGCCAGGCTTTGTCTGTTCTGGTTTCCAAAATGAGATTCACAAATATTGACTAAAACTGTGATAAAGCAGATATTTAAGATGTGAAATCCAAAGTTTTTGTCTTAACACTCTAGATCTGTTGGGATACGGTTGTGAACATGTGAAAACACTGAGATCTACATGTGACTGAATTCTGCATTGACACCTTTAGAACATTTTTCACCTCTTTCCTGGCTGGGTTTCATGTGGGCGGGGCCAATATGTGGGCTGGTGAGGCCATGAGCCCACAGCGAGGAATGACCCCGCCCCTCTAACACTACAATCTTAAATCACAGAGCAGAGAGTTTTATCTGACTGAATTTTGACCTGGGGGTTCATAACACAGTGACCTGTCATACAACAAACCTAAACACAGTTTTATTTTCACCTTAGAGGGTCTTTGAGTTGTTTATAAAAAGGTGTTTTGATAAGAAAAGCATGCAAAGGTGTTTTTTCAGGGTTTTATCAGTGAAACGATTCAAATCTATGCTGATTTTCAACAGTAATTCCACACCTTTGCTCAGAGGTGAGGAGGATGTTGTTTAGATAAACTCCACAGAAAGAGGAAGAGTTTAAGTGTCAGCCATGGGAGAGAAGATTTCTCATTTTAAACTTGGAAAATAAAAGGAAATTGTGAGAATTAAGCCAAAATTTTAATAATAAAGTTGAAATGAAATTTTGAGTCCTATAAATAATAAACATGACATTCATTCTTTAGTCTGAACTTAGTTCCTTGTATTATTTCATTCACTTTAATGATGAACTTGTGACCTAACCATAACTGCTTCATTTAAAGCTGTGTGAAGTGAACTTAGAGTGAACTCTTTAAGCGTGAACTTTCACAACACCGACACTTCACAGTCAAAATGTGAAGAACTGTCTTGAAGGCAGGCATTTAAAATTAATGTGTCTCCAAAAACAAAAGTTTAAACTTCGATCAAAGGGAAATAAAACTCTGAGAACAGAGATACCGTACGTCTGTTTCTCCTTCAGAACAAATCTGGATGAAGATCCTCCCAGCAGCTCTGACCAGCAGAGCCGGGGTTAGCTGCCAGACAAACAAGTCCTCCTTCACCTGAATTCTCCTCTGAGGAGCTGACGGCCTGATTGACAGTCTGATGGGTCTGCTCACTGACACGGACGGGACGTCCCCTCTGGATCGATACTAAATACATCACAGAGATCAGTAACAGGGTGGAGCGTCAGCCGCTGATTACCCTGGTCCACAATGGGGGTGGGCCTTTGAGGAGCCTGGAATAAAAAGGTTGTTTTCATTCTTTTAAAAAAAATGTAATTAGTGTCATTATTAGATTAAAGGGGCTGAGATGTCAGTGGGCACAAGAAAACAAGACGAGATAAATAAAACCAAACGGTTGCCATCTTATTCTAACATGGACGAGCCCAACGGTATAAAGTCTATCAGTATGAGGTGCATAAAGTAAGCGGTGAACAAAGACTGGCAGTATTTCAAACATTTCTTTAATGTGGACGCTAAAAACATATTTACTAATGTGAAGGAAATAATTCAAGCACATTTAATTGAACTAGGGCAGGGCAATTAATCACAAATTAGATTAAATCGCAATATGGCATGCTGCAATATTCAAATCGCAGACAATGCAATATTTCTTTAACCTGAAAAGTGTCAAAATACCAGTTTGATACAATCTTTTTTCTTTTTTTATCCTTTACACCAGTGTTTCTCAACCCTGCTCAACCAAAGAGCCAAACTGTTGAAAAATACCTTTGCAAGAGCCACAATCTAAGTGGTGAAAAATTGAAAAAACTGCTTAAAGTAGCAATAAAAATAAGTTGAAGGTGGCAAGAATGGAAAGAAAAAAAACAAAATGGGTAAAAGGGGTGGAAATGGAGAGGAAAAATGGAAAAAGGGTCAGAAAGTAGCAAAAATTGGGTGAGAAGTGACAAAAAATGAGTTAAGGTTGGCATAAAATGGTCCAAAAGTGGCAAAAATGTGAAAAAAAAAAGAGTAAAAATGGGCTAAAATGGGCAATAATTAGGAAAAAGTGGTGTTTAATAACAAAAGATAGCTTAAATGGGTGAAAATGCAGAGAAAAAAGGGTGAAACAGGGCAAAAATGGGATAAAAGTGGCCAAAAAAAAGGGTCAAAATGGGCAAAAAAGTAGGGAAAAAGTGGTTTTCAAAGGCAAAAGGATGCTTAAATGGATGAAAAGTGGGAAAAAAAGGTGAAAAGGGGCAAAAAGCTTCTCTTATTTAAGGTTTTCTTGGGGAATAATATTTAAAAGTAGAAAAGCACTCGGAGAGCGCAGACCTCTGCCATTGGCCCTTTCTCCCAATAGTGAAGAACCCTTCAAAAAATTCTTGGATCCGTCCTCATGTGCCCCCCACCACGGCATTCGCTGATTACTCCCTCCCCGGTGGAAACACAGTGAGGCAAAGCACTGACTTCGCTATGTGTGCCAACAGGTGCACCCATGGTCTCACTGGACGACTGGAAGTCATGGCAGAGGGTGAATATTCCTCTATTCCTCCCAGCATCGTGAGTATTCTCGCTACAATTCACTGTCTTTCTCTCTGTTACGCTCTGACTCGTCTCCTCGACCGGGTGTGCGTCTTCCGAACTCTATAAACTCCAAAACTTTGAATAGAAACACACCCACAAATGCTGCTGGGATTGAAGTTACTCATGTCTGCCATCTCCTGGTGTAAAGTGGTAACAGTGCAGACCTCTGCCATTAGCCCTATCTCCCAATAGTACAGAATCCTTTAAAAAAATTCCTGGATCCAGACGGTGATCCGGATCAGTCCCAAAATCTAATCAGTTCTTCCTTATGCCATTTCTGACATTTCCTGAAAATTTCATCAAAATCTGTCCTCAACTTGTTGAGTTATGTTGCTAACAATCTAACAAACCCACCTGATCACATGACCTCCTTGGCGGAGGTAATGAAGACATAAAAGAGCCACACGGGGCTCTAGAGGCACACGTTGAGTATCTCTGCTTTATATGTTATTCAAACCTTCAAGTATTTATCTTATTTTATTTTATTTTTTCAATAAATCTACTTTTCTTGCTCATGCATTTATTTGTCATCAAAATGAGAATATGACAAATGATCATCCCCTTCAATAAAGCAATTGATATCAAAATTTCTATATGAGCCAAAATGGCAGTAAGATATTTTTATTCTAAATTGACTTCTCTAATATTATACTTGTTATAATATAGAATGATTTCTTGCTCATGTTTGTTGAACAACAGAAAAAATGAGGAACCTAAATAATCCCATTTCAAATTGCAATTATTACAAACCCCCTGCTGTTCTTGAAAGTTGCTATATAAATAAACTTATTATTATTTTATAAACTTATTATGTAGCTCTCCTGATCATCCTCTCAGCTGAGGAGGGCAGAACTCTCTGCCAAGTGGGGAGGGCCAACTGAATCTGGGGGCGGGGCTAACTTTCCACATGACATCATGAGGGGAAAGTCTGAGAACGGCTTGTTTTAGCACAGATTTTCTGAAAGGTGGAGAAAGAGAGGGTGGGGGGAATTGAAAAGCCTGAAAAAGTGAATTTTGCATAATGTCCCCTTTAAATCTGGTTCTTAAATGAGGCCGGGACCCTAACAGTGAACGTAAAACCCTTTATTTGCATGAAGTCTCACATAAGATACATGCAGCCCAAGTTTCTGAGTAGAGGACAGAGTAAACGTCTGACTGACTGGTTAAGTGACCGCTGCGACACTCTGCAGCTCAGACAGTCTGCAGACTCAGACTAAAGCTCTCAGGATCAATACTAAACACATTTCGTCCTCTAAAATCACATCAGGAGGACACAACGTGCTGAACAGGGAGGACATGAATCTCCTCCCCAATAATAACTTTAAGTAAGGGCTACTCATCTTTTTATCTGCTTTGTTTGTTCATATGTCACTGCTTGTCATGTCTTTCTCTCCTCATTCTTTTCCCTGTCGTTCAGTTTTCTTTTTGCAGTTTCATGTGTGATACTGGTGTCAGGAATAGTGGTCTTTGTGTGGTTGCAACTATGACTCATGTCCTGTCAGTATAGTACAGTATAGTAGTATCAGCACTGTCACACCTGTATGGAGCCTGGCTCTGTTGAAGGTAATGATGTCTGGGCAGTGATGGCGTGGTGGTGGTGGTTAACCCTGCTTACCTTTTCAGGGTAAAAATCATGGACATTTACGTCCAAAGCAGAAGTTTTTAACATTATTTTGCGCTCATTTCACCTTTATTTCTGCAAGTAGTATGTTTCTGTCGACATGACACTGTGTACAAATTAATGCCCCTTTGAAGCAGTGCTTCCCAACCAATTTTCCTTTGAGTGCCCCCTACTTGTTTCAAAGTCAAGCTGAGCCCCAAGGCCTTTTACGACAAACATATACCGTCGTATGTTACCAAAAATCAACATCCCTTTAACTGTTTCATTTATAAAACCCAAAGGAAGTGGCTCTTCGCAGGTCTTTCTTATCAAAAGACCATTGCAAGAGCCACAATCTAAGTGGTGAAAAGTGGCAAGGAGGCAAAATGGTCAAAAAGCAACAAAAGGGTGAACAGGTGAAAAAGGGGAAAAATGGGGAGGAAAATGTGGAATAAGGGTCAGAAGGTAATAAAGAATTGGTGAGAAGTGATAAAAAATGAGTTACAGGTGGCAAAAAATGGTCCAAAAGCAGTAAAAAATGAGTGAAAAGTAACTAAAATGGACAAAAAGTAGTCAAGAGTGGTAAAAATGGGGGAAAAAATAGGAAACAAGTGGTATTTAGTGGCAATGAGTAGCTGAAATGGATGAAAAGTGATGAAAAAGGGCAAAAATGGGATTAAAGTGTCAAAAATTAGTGGCAAAAATGGGCAAAAAAGGAGGAAAGAAGTGGTATATAATGGCAAAAGGTAGCTTAAATGGGTGAAAAGTGGCAAAAAAAAATATGAAAAAGAGCAAAAATAGTATAAAATTGCCAAAAAGAAGTGGCTAAAATGGAAAAAAATGGGAAAAAAGTGGCAAAAATTTGAATAAAGTGTCAAAAATGGGCTAAAAAGTAGGGAAAAAGTGGTATTAAATGGCAAAAGGGAGCTTAAATGGATGAAAAGTGGCCAAAAAAAATGTGAAAAGGACAAAAAAATTCCCCTTTTGTTAGGTTTTCTTGGGGAATAATATTTAAAATGATGACATGAAAGAGCCACATGTGGCCCCAGAGCCTACGGATGAGTGTCACTGGTTTATACTGTTTATTAAGTGCTTTATCATGATGTTACTTAATATTTGCAAATCTAATTTTGACAACCTAAGAGCAGACAACGTCTCACAGCACCCCCGAGATCTTTGGTGCCCTCCCTAGTGGATCCCAGACCCCAGGTTGGGAACCACTGCTTTAAAGCCTTTTAATAACAAAAATATCTACTTCCATACAGAGATGTTTTATATCTGTTTTTCTTTTAAAACATTTTTTTTTCAGTTAAATCTTTCAGTCAGCTCTGATCAACTGGTCCAAATACTTGAACACTGTCAGGGTTTTAACTCAGATAAAGCCAGTTTGATTTCATGTCACTATGTTTATTGGGGGAAAAATGTCAAAATAAATGATGGGGCTGGGGGAATTTTCCTGAAAATCACTTAACATGCGATAGTTTTATTCAGGACTGAAGTTGATAGAAGGACTCTTCAATAAAAAAGATATTCTCTGATTTTTTATGGTAAGTTTTGAAGTGGACTGCAGTCACTGCACAAACATTTAGAATGCATCAATGTTGTTTTCATGGCTTTCTTAAACATACCCAACACTGATATTTTTAATCCCCCAGGCCATCTTCAGTTTTGTATTTAACACCTAAGTGACATCATGCAGTCAAAGTCAGGAATGGGAGCATATGTCACTTCAGCACTTCACGTCAGCCTTGGTCCTGTACTGGTCTGGTCTCCTGATGCCCAGGCCTGTGCCAGGCCCATGCCCCATCTTTGCATGCACTGAGCTGAGCTGAGCTGAGCTCAGGTTAGGGAAAGAGCAACAGGTTTGAGCATGTCAGCGTTAGACACCAGTCTCGCCAATGGTACCCAAGAATGTGCCGAAGAGAAGAGGTCACAAAGGAGTGCAGTTCGACAGACAGGGGTACTGACTACTGACTGGTATCTGGTATCAACTCCAAACTGAAGGCCAAGGTCCATATCATGAAGATGTCAGAGACGGGCTGCAAAGTGAACTTTTCAAGAAGACAACTGGAACAGAAAGTAGAAGTCTGTTTGCTGCACGTGTCTGGAGGAACTTGTAAATGATATTTTTTTTTTGCCTCAATAACCAAAAACATGTTTTTTAAGATCTTTGCTCCAGACTTTACAGAGTCTTACACAGAACCACTGGAATTTTCCCTCGAGGGATGTTGTTCAGGGAATAAAGGAATATCTTATCTTATCATTGGGGTCTTTTAAGAATTTAAGTACATCTGCAGTAGCCTGCAGAACAGACTTCATTGTCTGCAGGACACAGATGATGACACACATGGGTGCCATGGCTGCTCTTTTAAAAATCCTTCTTTCTTCGTCCTGGAGGATTTGCAATCCAATGTGTAAACCACCCCTGCTGTATTGAACTGTGAGCATGTACCGCTGTGTTCAGGTGCAGGGCGACAGCATATTGGAAAGCAAAGCAATGTAGTGATAGAAAAGCTTTTATTTAAAACCTTCAGCAGGGGAAAAATGTTTATTTCAGTGGCATCCAATTTCTTCCGTGTTGGCCTCGTCTTCCTTTTCCTCCATGTTGTCCTCTCCCCTCCCCACCCTCCCCCATACCTTTCATTTGTGATCTTCAGGTAAACTCATGCTTGTATCTGCACACATCTCGACAGCTCCTCGCTTCGAGAGAATCAAGCCAACTTTACCTTGAAATCCATCATGCCTCCTCCTGTGGGCTCAGCAGGAGGACGGTAATTACGTGTTGACGGGTTGTGAGGGGTGTGCCGGCGTTTCTGAGAGGAAATGATGTCATCATGTCTACCTTAATACCTGTGTAGAGTGGGATCCACGTCAGGCTGGATACAACACAAATAAGCCCCCCATCTCAACACGCTAACTGCTGAGATTATGTCTGACAAACGGGTGGAGGCGGGGGGGGGGGGGGGGCATGTTTCACATCCGCACACGAGAACACTCCAACATTCACAGCTCCACTTTTCCTTCAGCTGAGGAAAAGACGAGGGTGTAACTGGCAATGCTCATTTTTCTTCTATTGTTTGTATTTTTAAGCTCTTTTACACCAAATTTACACAGTTTCCACTGCTTTTTACTGGATCCAGATGCCACAATGTTCATCCAATCAGCATGTTAAATATGGCTGCATGGCCTGTGACCCTAAGCTTCTCTCCATCCATCCATTCATTTTCTTCCGCTTACCCGGGGTCGGGTCGTGGTGGCAGCAGGCAAAGCAAGTCAACTCAAACATCCCTTTCTCCAGCAATATTTTCCAACTCCTCCTGGGGGATTCCAAGGTGTTCCCAGGCCAGATGAGCTATATAATCCCTCCAGTGAGTCCTGGGTCTACCCTGGGGGTCCAGTTAGACGTGCCTAGAAGACCTCGACAGGGAGGCGACCGGGGGGGCATCCTGATCTGATGCCTGAACCACCTCCACTGTCTCCTTTAGACATGAAGGAACAGTTGCTTAGGCATCACAATTTAAAACACAAAAGGGCCTTTTGATTCAGTCATGGGCTCCAGGTTTAACACCTGCTAAGATAAGATACGATAAGATAGACTTTAATGTCCCCGTAGGGAAATTTATCCTGGACTCTGTCCCACAGTTACAAAATCAATAAATACGTAAATAAAGATCATACAGAACACATAACATTACATCCTGTAGCAGCAGCATATCCATCCAACAATTTTCTACATCTACATAAAAAGCAAACTTCTGGCAGCAGTGGCATACTGCACAACCGCTTGGCACATCTTACATCACGTGTTGTTCAGAAATTTAATGGACATAGGTGCAAATGAATGTTTGTAATGGTTCAGTCTGGTCTGAGGGACCCTAAATCTTCTTCCTGAGGGTAAGAGCTGAAACTCAGAGTGGAGAATGTGGGTCGGATCAGAAACAATTTTCTGTGCCTGTCTAACGACAGACTGCTCATATAGTGTTTGGAGAGATGGGTGCTTTCTGACACCCACGATTTTCGTAACAGTCTGCACAAGACGAGTTATCTGTGATTTTAACTGACCAGATAAATGACCAAACCAGGCTGTTATTCCATATCTGATTATGCTATCAAGGACAGCAGAATAAAACAACAACATTAGCTTCTGCTGAACTCCAAATACTCTAAGTCTGCATAAAAAATACATTCGCTGTTGCAGTCTTGAGCACAGGCTCTCAACATGAGTCCTCCAGCTGAACGTATTGTCAATATGAACCCCCAGGTACTTGTAAGAGCAGACCTGTATGATGGGCTCACTGTGGATGACCACAGGCTGGTGATCACCCACACTCCTGGGATCAAACACCATCTCCTCAGTTTTTTTAACATAAAGCAAAGGTAATTATTGTCACACCACTGGACAAATCTCTCAATTTCAGTGATAAACAGAGGGGCTGCTATCTCTTCTCATTAGGCTAAGGATAGCTGTATCATCTGAGAATTTAATGATGTAACTCTCTGGATGAACTCTTTTGCAGTCATTAGTGTACAGAGTAAAGAGGAGAGGAGAGCTGACACAGCCCTGAGGAGCACCAGTACTGATCAGTCTGGGCTCAGAGAGGGCGTTATTTACTCTGACTTGCAGTGTTCAATTAGTTAAAAAACATGAGAACCATCTCAAGATAAAAGGATTCACACACATCTGTTTAAGTTCTTGTATTAAAAGCTGAGCTAAAACCAATAAAAAGCTATTCAGGAACTAGCATAGTCACCTTTTGTTGCTTCGTATTTACATATGCAGTAAAGTCGACACCTTCCTAGCCTTATCGTTTCCCCATGTCTGTGAGAGGATAGGCTCCATAGAAAAGAGAACAGTGGGGGGTGTTGTGGGAAAAGAGGTGAGACAAAGGAGCTAAAATCCCATTACACGTGTCACACCTGTCCATGGCTAAGGCCCTGTGCACACAGAGATGAAAACAATATATTGTCTTTTCGTTTTGGAAAAGGTCTCTGTTAAGACGGGATCGTTTCAGGAAATATCCACTTAAACACCGAATCACTGAAACGACTGAAAACAATGTAGTACATATGCCAAGCCTATACGTGGCTTGGCCGACGTGATCGTGGACTGCATCTTTCTTGAAACGATTACGTCACACACAGGGTAGCTCCCTTAAGGCGCCTGCGCGAGTTCGGCCAAAACAATAATAGCGGACTACACGGTTGTGTTCGTGCTGCAGAAGCTACTGAGCTTGTCGTGGCTCTTACAGAAAAATCTAATGCTCCTTTACCACCACTGTGAAACGCACACACCATATGTTCTTAAATCCAATGTGGAGAACAACCAGAAGGACAACTAAATGGAAGTTTGTGTCAGTTTTCTGTGATATTCTTTTTCTATTTTGGTGCATTTCCGTGACGGCGTTACAGCGCCACGTACAGACTTAGCATATGTACTACAGTGTTTTCAGTCGTTTCAGTGATTCCGTGATTACACGGATATTTCCTGAAACAATCCCATTTTAACAGAGAACTTTTCCAAAAAGAAATGGCAATATATCGTTTTCGTCTCCGTGTGGACAGGGCCTAAGTCTCATAGTGGAGTCCACATCTCTGCTTCTGTCATCAGTGCATGTATATCTTTTTATTCCAACAAGCATTTCCAGTCTGGTTTGAAGAATCCACATGTATTTATTTTTACATGGAGGCTACTATTGGATTTGTATTTGGGCTAAAACAACATTGCATATTTTGTAGACACTTCCTCGCCCCCTGTGGTGCACCAGCATCAGCAGGCCGCTCTTTATGCCAGGCCTGAAGGTACTGAGCCCACAGGGAGGAAAATGAGGCTAATCACACAGCAGGGAGAACTGAATGCCCTGAGATCGGCATGTGTGGGCACCAAATTGAGATGCTAAATGTAGCCTGGGGTGATCTTTTGAAACTTAAAGGCTTGATTACTGTGAAATATTCTGGGTGATATTAGTAGAAAGCACACAGCTCACTGATTTTGACTGACCAGCCAATCAGGGAGAGAAAATGCTCCAGCTCCTTCTTAAGTAGGTGTCAAGACAGAATTCAGGTGGATTTCATCCAATTTAAATACATCAGATCGAACAAAAAGGCACATCTACAAATTCCAGGTGACTTTTTGGATCCTTATTTGTATTTCAGTCTGTCAAACTGGGTTTCTCTGTGTGCAGATTTGATGTTTATGTTGTTTGATGCGTGTAATTTGTTTTAAAAATGTAGCTCCCCAGCTGCACAGATGGAGCACAGCACAGCGATAATCAAAAGTACAAACTGTAACAGGGACAAATTTAAAGGTAATCAGAGGCTCCTGATGGCAAAAATAACACGTGACATGAAACATGAAAAACAGCAAGATTTAGAGGTATAACAGGCTGAGGCTGAGGCTGTGTTTCACAGAGATTTTCTGTAATAATTAAGATGCTTCCACACAAAATCAGATATACAAGATTGATGAAGAGGCTCAGTTTACATCTGCTCAGAAGGGACTTTTATGCTTGAATGTCAGCTTGTTTTTAGCACTTGGGGAGCTCTCTTTTAAAGAGGGCTCTCTCACTGAAGTGGAATTACACAAACATGCAGGAAACAAGGCAAGGACCCAAGACAATATAGATGTAGATTAAGGGTCATCAACCACATTTGTACAAGGACCACCTTCTTCCTAAATTGGCACTTGTGGCACAATGTACTAATAAACATATTTTTGTGGATATATTTTTATTTTCTTTCAAATAAATGCAATTTTTAGGCTCCAACAGTGATATCAGTACCTATATCACTGCCAGACACAAGGGGGTGACTGAGATACACTGTATTTCCAAAAGTATTCGCTCACCTGCCTTGACTCGTATATGAATTTAAGTGACATCCCATTTTTAATCCACAGGGTTTAATATGACGTCGGTCCACCCTTTACTGCTATAACAGCTTTAACTCTTCTGGGAAGGCTTTCCACAAGGTTTAGGAGTATGTTTATGGGAATTTTTGACCATTCTTCCAGGAGCACATTTCTGAAGTCACACACTGATGTTGGATGAGAAGGCCTGGCTCTCAGTCTCCGCTTTAATTCATCTCATAGGTGTTCTACGGGGTTGAGGTCAGGACTCTGTGCAGGACAGTCAAGTTCACCTACACCAAACTCTCTCATCCATGTCTTTATGGACCTTGCTTTGTGCACTGGTGCACAGTCATGTTGGAACAGGAACGGGCCATCCCCAAACTGTTCCCCCAAATTCGGGAGCTTGGAATTGTCCAAAATCTCTTGGTATGCAAAAGCATTCAGAGTTCCTTTGACTGGAACTAAGGGGCCAAGCCCAGCTCCTGAAAAACAAGCCCACATCATAATCCCCCCTCCACCAAACTTTACACTTGGCACAATGCAGTCAGACAAGTACCGTTCTCCTGGCAACCACCAAACCCAGACTCATCCATCAGATTGCCAGATGGAGAAGTGCTATTTGTCACTCCAGAGAACGCGTCTCCACTGCTTTAGAGTCCAGTGGCGGCGTGCTTCACACCACTGCGTAGTAAGTCAACCCAGATGTCCACTTTCCAGTTCCTCCTGAGGGATTCCAAGGCACTCCCAATCCAGATGGGATATATCATCCCTCCAGTGAGTTCTGTCCCGGGGTCTCCACTCAGTTGGACGTGCCCAGAAGACCTCTACAGGAAGTCCCCGAGGAGGCATCCTGATCAGATGCCCAAAACCACCTCCACTGGTTCTGTTCGACATGAAGGAGCAGCGGCTCTACTTCAAGATCCCTCTGGATGTCTGAGCTCCTCACCCTATCCCTTAAGCCTGTTTTGTGCTTGACACATAGGCGAGGTCGCGAGTGTCTGCGTGTCAAACGTGACTTCAATTAGTAAGACAAGCCCCTTCGTGGGGGTCCAATTTTTGTCTGGCCACGCACATCCCTGTAATTTTTACAGACGCGGATGCAGCAGACGTCAAAATGGAATTAAACATGCAACAGATGTGATATTTGAAGACACTGCCCCCTAGCTTTAGGGAGACTATCAGTTTACGGCGAAGAGGAAGTGGATGTTTCTGCATCAGGATTCTGCATCAGTTTTTGTTTGTGAGGCCGGAAAAGCATAACTGAGCCTTTAGGCTGAGCCCGGCCACCCTCCTGAGGAATCTCATTCCAACTGCCTGTATTCACGGTCTCATTCTTTGCCTTTCCGGCTCAGCTCCCTCTTCACAAGGACGGTACGCTACAGCGCCTGCAAAACTGCTGAGACTACACCAATCCACCTGTCATTTTCAAGGTCTATTCTACCCTCACTCATGAACAAGACCCACTTGAACTCCTTCACTTGGGGCAAAGACTCACTTCCCTGCCTGCAGGGGGCAACCCAGCATTTTCCCGCCTCTAAGTCGGAGGTGCTTATTCTAATTCATATGGGGAGAGCCAATACCCACAAATGGAGAAGCCTTTGAACAGTGGTCAACCTTTTCAGGACTGGTTGGTGGAGATAGCATGGGAGATGTTGGGCATAAAGAACAGATGTAATAACAGGTCAAATGTTTAAATTGCAGCTTTATCCCCAGCAGACAGTGGCAGAAAATTTAACATTATGCTTTTTTTACATGATCTCATCTTCAACCACAGACTCCAATAAACATTTCCATGCAGACTGAAGGCTGAGCTGTTCTTCTGTGTCTGATGGATGCACCTTGACTTGGTGTGACAAACAAAGCTGCACCCAGGATGTAAGCACTGAAAGGATGGGACAGCCTGACAAGCTGGATTCTTAATTGTCATCAGAGTCAGTTCTAACCAGGTTAAAGATGGAGACACTGATGCTAATGAATGCCTTAATCTTTCTCTTTGTTTACAAAACAAGTCAGGGCTCCTTATCATCACTTCTTCAGAGTTACACTGACATAGCTGCACCTCATTAAACCGGGAGCTCTATCAGTAAGATTATAGTATATATTATATTAGAAATATCTCAAGAGCTATTTTGACTCTTGATACAACTAATATGTCTAATTTAATGCACTAAACCAAATGAATGTAATGTAACTTACATGTGTCTCACATACTGTATGAACTGTAAAAGGAAGTCAAACTCCTAAACACCAGCGTCGACTATGATTCGTTAAAATACACATGATTCAGTTTGATCCATGCAAATGTACTATAGAGTCCAAATAAGTTTAAGTCCAAGTCAGGGGTGTCTAACTCAATCACAGCAGGGGCCAGATTCTGAATTTGGGTCTAACCTGAGGGCCTAACAGGGTCAACATTTAACCATTGACTGTCAACCTAAATGATTTTGAGATTAAAACATCAACATGACAAGTTAAAAACTGAAAATCTGAGATAAAAAGTCAAACATAAGTTTTAAAGGTAAAAACATGATATTTAAAGTCAAAATAATGTTTTTAAAAGGCAAAATATGAGATAGAATACTGAAACCACGATTTTTAACAGTCAAAATATGAGATAAAAGTGAAAGTTAGGAGTTGAAATGGTCAGCAAAACTGAGATAAAATTCAAAATCATGATATTTAACAATCAAAATATGGGATTAACATCAAAATCATTAGTTTAAAATGTCAAAATATGAGATTGAATTTCAAATTCATGAGCTTTGAAAGTCAAAATATGAAAGAAAATTAAAAATCATGGGTTAAAATAGTAAAAAATTAGATAACAGTTCAATTTACAGTTAAAAAAGGTTAAAACACGAGATAAAGTCAAAATCATGACTTTAAAAGGTTAAAATAGGTTTTAAAAATGTAAAATTATGAATCTAAAAGGTAAAAATATGAGAGAAAAAGTCAAAGTTATGAGATGCAAAGGTTAAAATATGAAATAAAAAGTCAAAACCCTAAGTTTTTAAGATGCAAAATTGAAAATATGGAGAAAACACAAATTTCTCCTATGTTCCTGACTTTTTATCAAATTATTTTTACTGTTTACTTTTTCTGATATTTATGACTCAGCAAGGATATTTCAAATCATCAAGGTTAAGTTTACGTTTCTATACTGGAGTAAATCTGCAGACCTCATACTGGTGGGCCAGTTCTAATAAAAATGTATGATCTAGTGGGCCGGGTATAACTGCACTAGGGGCCGGATTTGGTCCCCGGGTCTTGAGTTTGACACCCCTGGTCTAAGTGAATTAAACAGAGGTCCAGACATTGGTGCTAGTAGTGAAATGCGGATCATTTATTTTAGTGAATCGATTTGTGATCCAAATTCACTGAGCACAGACATTATATATGACAGGAGATTGGCTGGCTGGACAGACGGCGGCATCGGCGCCATGTTGCCAGAGGAAAGTCGTCAAACAACGAGATTGCACGGATTTTAATGAATCTTTAATAACAAATGATCCATGTTAAAATAATAACTGACAGTATAACATAAAAGCAGAATCTGCTTTCTTGTATTTTCTCAGTTAAATGAAAAGATGTACTCCATGATTTAAAATAAAATAATTTCATATATAATACAGTTTCATATATATTGAGATATTGTTTTATTTTGAATCTGTATATACATAATTATATATTAATCTGATCATTTGACTTTTTTATCCCGATAACTTGCACAACAAGGCCTTTTTCACAGCGTTTATTGTGCCGGACCACTTCCACCAATATGGACGGAAAACAATTTAAGATTAATTTATATATACTTAAATTTCACTATCAGTTATTATTCTTATATGGATCATTTATTAAATGGTTCATTAAAATCCATGTAATCTCTTCGTCTGAGCTTTTTATTCCATAAATGTGCACAGTCCTTGTCTACTGTATTGAATGACGTAGTAGACTTGCCTCTGGCAACATGGTGGCGACGTCAGCGTCCGGCCAGCCAACCTCCCGTTGCATATTATGTCTGTGCAAAGTGATACTTGGATTTGGATCATAAATGGATTTAGCAAAATTAATGTTATGTAATCGCTGTGCTTGTTAGTCTGAGAAGTCGCATATTTTTCGTCTACTTGTATTTCCTCATGTGTAACTTGCCTATATCAATATGGCGGCGATGCATGAAGAAAACAACCAAGAAGCCGTTCCTTTAAGTGACTTCTGGTATCAGAAGACGAGATATGGCGGCGCTTGTCCGACTTCAGGTGTGAAGTAGCGGTCCTCCGACGCATACAGGTTTCTCTCAACACTGACGTCAGGCGGATTTCACAAATGATCGAGGTCTGAGTGTTGGGCCAATAAGCAGGCTTTAGAGTTTAGAGGAATGGTATTAAAATAATGCTTTTCAGGCTGAATGTACTGTATGTAATGTAAAATTAGGTTTTCAGGATATTTAGCTTCTCTAAAATGGCTGAAACATGTCTTAATCAGATGATTCAAACAGCAAATGTTGAAAACTATCCTCAAGTCTGTATCTAAAGTCGACCTGTCTTAGTAAAAAAAAAAAAAACAGGCCTCTCTCTCTCAGCATCTTAAGGATGGTGTTTCTGTGCTTTACCAGCTCATCAGTATTATTCTTTGGGCCGATGGCAGCTCAATAGAAACACAATTATCAGTTCATTAACACCTGACTAGAAGATTCTGACCTTATTTATTAAAATGAACACTGGCCAAAAAACTTTTCCCACCATTCATCATAGTTCGACACTCCTAAGAAACTTCCTTGTTTATGGAGTAGAGAGCAATGATGTTTAGTGTTTACAGGACGACCTCAGGACAGGAGACAGAGTGAGAGCATTAGTGCGAGGGGAGCCGGAGACTGACTCCAGCGTCACCATCTACTGCAGCGATTCTTCAGCTGAGGGGTCAGGACCCCGAATGGCTCTCAGGACGGACACCGACGGCTCCTCTTATAACAAAAGTGCTTTTTGTAATGAGCTCTGGTCTCAGGGATGCACCACGGGCTGAAAATCCCCGCCCTCCTCTGAGACTGGATTCCAAATGCTAAAGTTTTAAGAGCTAATTACCAGCTCAGAAGAAAGCAGTTCAGGGATGTCCAGGGTCCGTACGGGGTTTCAGTGAGTGCTTGGATAACAGTGGAGTGGTTTAATTTCCCTAATATTTTATCTGCTAAAACAAAGGCTGAAAGAAGGCAGTTATTCTTCATATCATGTGAGGATGGAGTCACATGTACAGTCAGTATCGACCCATTGATCTCAATCTTCATTCCTTGGAAGAAATTAGAGAATAAAGCCTCAGGGCTGATAAACTAGACAACATACTAAACAACTGCTCAGTGATGACTGGAGTCTGGGCAGAAGGCAACCAAATCCAGGAGAAGCTTGTTGTCTTGGAGATTGGCATTTTACAGCTGCAATTTGATATGAAATTGTGCAGCTTTTGCATCTGATGAACCTGAAAAAATGAGACAAAAAGGCACTGTTAAATTCAGAACACTCCTCAAACTGCACGTGCTTCAGAGCCAGCGCAAAGGATGCTAAGTTTTTTGTTCTGTTAGTAGAAGCAATCCAGCCCTGCTAATTTTATTCACATCCCGAGTGTAGACGGGCTTGCCCAGGGAGTTGACTGGGACCCTGTCTAACCTAATGAATGGTGACATTGATGTGTTGGATCAGTAGCATTGGTGCTAGCATCCTGGCTAACAGTTACTTCATTTTGGGCATGCAAAGTGTGTCAAACTGTTATTGGGTCTGATGTTGAAATCGTTGACCCGTGCCACTTTTTAACACATTTTCACCACATTCTTTGCCACTTTAAACCCAATTTGGTGTATTTTTACACTCGTTTGGCTACTTTTAACCCATTTTCACAACTCTTTTGACACTTTTGTTTGGAAATGTTTGTCATTTTATCCTCTTTTATGCAACTTGTAACCCACTTACAAAACACTTTACCACTTTTGCCCCATTTTAACTTTTTTTTTTTGCCAAATTTTCCACACTATTTCATCAGTAATTGATATTTTGAACCATTTTCATGACTGTTAGCTACTTTTAAACCCATCTTCACGTCTTCTGTGCAAATTTTAACCCTTTATTCCCACATATCGCCTCTATTAAACAATTTTCATCACTTTTTTGACACTTCTAACCTCTTCTTGCAACTTTAAACCCATTTTTATTTTTTTGAACTTAAACTAAGTTTTGCTTTAACCCATTTTCCCCTCATTTTACAGTTGAATTATTTTTCCACCATAGGTGTCACAGTCTCTTCTGCTTTTTTCTGGCATCTTATATCTGACTCTATATAATAAATAAATAATCCCTGTGCAATAAACCATATTTATATGTATAATCTGTGCACACATTTGTGTATGTTTATATGTGTATATAGGTGTACGTATAAATATCTCCACCATATCCAATCTGTTATATATACAACATGTACATAACATCTGTAAATACTATTCAGAATTTTTCTATATATTTTTTTAATTTGTAAGTAACATTTTTATATTTCCAATTTTGTATTTATTCATTGTCCTAATTGCATGCTGTTCTTACTTTTTTTCTGTGTCTAATTGCATGCTTTGCTTACACTCTTGTTTGTAGTTTAGATAATCTTAGTTTAGCTTAGCTTAGCTTATCTTGCCTTATATTATCTTACCTAAGTTTATCTTATCTTACCTTAGCTTAGCTTATTTTAACTTATCTTATCTTACTTTATCTTAGCTTAGTTTAGATAATCTTAGTTTAGCTTAGCTTAGCTTATCTTGCCTTATATTATCTTACCTAAGTTTATCTTATCTTACCTTAGCTTAGCTTATTTTAACTTATCTTATCTTACTTTATCTTAGCTTAGTTTAGATAATCTTAGTTTAGCTTAGCTTAGCTTATCTTGCCTTATGTTATCTTACCTAAGTTTATCTTATCTTATCTTACCTTAGCTTAGCTTATTTTAACTTATCTTATCTTATCTTATTTTAGCTTATCTTATCTTACTTTATCTTAGCTTAGTTCAGATAATCTTAGCTTAGCTTATCTTACCTTAGTTTATCTTATCTTATCTTACCTAATCTTAGCTTATCTTAGTTTAGTTTAGAAAATCTTAGCTTAGCTTAGCTTACCTTATCTTATCTTACTTAAGCTAAGCTTAGCTTAGCTTACCTTGTTTTAGCTTATCTTAGCTTGGTTTAGATAATATTGGCTTAGCTTAGCTTATTTTCCCTTATCTTAGCTTACATTAGTTTATCTTATTTTAGCCTAGCTTAGCTTATCTTATCTTAACTTAGTTTAGATAATCTTAGCTTAGCCTTGCTTATCTTACCTTAGTTTATCTTATCTTATCTTACCTTAGCTTAGCTTGTCTTATCTCACCTTAGTTTATCTTATTTAGCTTACCTTAGCTTAGGTTATCTTACCTTAGTTTACCTCAGCTTAGCTTATCTTAGTTTAAATAATCTTAGCTTATCTTAGCTTATCTTAGTTTATCTTATTTATCTTAGCTTAGTTTAGATAAGCTTATCTTAGCTTAGCTTAGTTCATCTTTTTTATCTTAGCTTAGTTTAGATAAGCTTATCTTAGCTTAGCTTAGTTTATCTTATTTATCTTAGCTTAGTTTAGATAAGCTTATCTTAGCTTAGCTTAGTTTATCTTATTTATCTTAGCTTAGTTTAGATAAGCTTATCTTAGCTTAGCTTAGTTTATCTTATTTATCTTAGCTTAGTTTAGATAAGCTTATCTTAGCTTAGCTTAGTTTAGCTTATCTAAACCAAATGGTTTAGTTTAGTTTGCCCCTCCACATTTTATTAAACGTTATTCTGTTTAATAAAAAAAGAGATTTACAACTTTAAAGGGTGATATTGAACTACAGTACTAATAAATTAAATTAGCTTTTTTGTTGATGACAGTGGTTTTTATTCAGATTGACATAAAAAGTGGTTACCACAGCTTAACTTGAGACCTTCAGTGCCCCCCAGTAGACCAGTGGACCTTCTGTTAGCAGTATGAGTCTACAGATTCTACATCTAAATGTAGATCTATAAGCACGTGGACTGTCGTGTAGTTAGTCTCTGAAGGCTGAGGTGCTGTCAATGACATGAACAGCTGTGATAGGTGTAATGACTCCATCACCTGTGCTTTGTCTGACCATGATGTACGAAACTGAACAATACGTAAAGTTACAGTTTTCATCATTGTGTAACTGGATCCAGATTCTCCAGGTCTCTATCTACTGACCCATTTTATCTGCCTCTGACTCATGTCTGGGTACCACAGCAGTCACTGAAGCCTGCAGCCCCTCTCCTCCCTCATCCTCTGATCCCCCTCTCCTCTCATTTCCTACATTCCTCGGAGGTGACGTCTCCCGCTGTTGTGTAACATCCATCGCCCTGTTGAGAGGGCAGCACGCTGCAGGGTCCTGACAGGTAACTCCCTGGACAGCAGTTTGCCTCCACTGGCAAACATTAATCCCACGCTCTGCTCGTAAAAAAAAATAGCTTCTTGTTATGGAAGCCATTACACATGGAGGGGCCTGGAGAGAGGAAGTCCAGAGGGGAGATGGAGAGAAAAACAACGAGAGGACCAGAGTAGATGGAAATAAAAGAGTAAAGGAAACAAAGCATGAAAAAGCTTCATTTAGAGCATCAAAAAGTCACCTCGTTTAGAAGGGGTGGATAAAAAATCAGTCTCTAAAGGACAGCAGGCTTTAATCGGACATCTGTTTTTCTGGAAGATAATTCTAAAGATATCTGTTTAGAGAACAGCTGCAGGGCTTTCATATTAGATGCATTTATGCAGCATGCTAGTTGTATCGCCCTGCAATCACAGCCCTTTCTTTCATGACCATTTTTACCACAATAAAACTCCCTACAAGTGATTTTATTTATTGTAGCCAGCTAACTTTACACCATGTTCCAAATGATTATGCAAATTGGATTTAGTGTCACAAAAATTGATTTTTGGGGGTTTTCAGTTAAACTCATGGATGGTACTGTGTCTCAGGGCTCTTTGGATCACTGAAATCAACCTTAGACACCTGTGATCATTAGTTTGCCAGGTGAGCCCAATTAAAGGAAAACTACTTAAGAAGGACGTTCCACATTATTCAGCAGGCCACAGGTTTCAGAAATATGGGAAAGAAAAAGGATCTCTGCTGCTGAAAAGCCTCAAATAGAGCAATGCCTTGGACAAGGTATGAAAACATTAGAGATTTCAGGAAAACTTAAGTGTGATCATCGTACTGTGAAGAAATTTGTGGCTGATTCAGAGCACAGATAGGTTCGTGCAGATAAAGGCATAGTGAGGAAGGTTTCTGCAAGACAAATTCATGGGATTAAGAGAGCAGCTGCTAAAATGCCATTACAAAGCAGCAAACAGGTATTTGAAGCTGCTGGTGCCTCTGGAGTCCCACCAACCTCAAGGTGTAGGATCCTCCAGAGGCTTGCAGTCGTGCATAAACCTACTATTCAGCCCCCCCTAACCAATGCTCACAAGCAGAAACGGTTGCAGTAGGCCCAGAAATACATGAAGACTCATTTTCAAACAGTCTTGTTTACTGATGAGTGCCGTGTAACCCTGGATGGTCCAGATGGAGGAGTAGTGGATGGTTGGTGGATGGTCACCATGTCCCAATAAGGCTGCGACATCAGCAAGGAGGGGGCGGAGTCATGTTTTAGGTCAGGATCATGAGGAGAGAGCTGGTAGGCCCCTTTAAGGTTCTTGAAGGTGTGAAAATGACCTCAGCAAAGCATATAGAGTTTCTGACTGACCACTTTCTTCCATGGTACAAAAAGAAGAACAGTGCCTTCCATAGCAAAATGATCTTCATGCATGACAATGCTCCATCTCATACTGCATAGAATCCCTCTGTGTCATTGGCTGCTATGGGCATAAAAGGATGCATGAAGCGTGCAACCCTGGATAGCCATGTCCCAACAAGGCTATGATGTCAGCAACATGGGTGTAGCACAGGGGGGAATAAGGGTACTGATTACCGGGGCCCACCGTAGGGACGGGCCGTTGAGAAGCCAGCAATGAAATGTTTTTTTAATTTTTTAAAATTTTCTTGGTATTAAGTGTCATGGTTGAATCAAGAGTGACTAAATATGCCAACTGACTTAAACTTTAACAAACAGAATATGAAAAAAAAGTCAGCATGGTGTGGTCCTGTGCTGCCAGTAATGCATGTAAATTTAATTGAACCATATTAATAATATTGCTCATAAATGGAGAAATTATGGCTCAAAAATACGTTTCTTGCTTGTCCCTGAAGGTGTGAAAATGACCTCTGCAAAGTATCTAGAGTTTCTGACTGACCACTTTCTTCCATGGTACAAAAAGAAGAACAGTGCCATCTGTAGTAAACTGATCTTCATGCATGACAATGCACCATCTCATGCTGCACAGAATCCCTCTGTGTCATTGGCTGCTATGGGCATAAAAGGAGAGAAACTCATGGTGTGGCCCCCATCCTCCCCTGACCTCAACCCTGCTGAGAACCTTTGGAGCATCCTCAAGCTAAAGATCTATGAGGGTGGGAGGCAGTTCACATCAAAACAGCAGCTCTGGGAGGATATTCTGACATCCTGCAAAGAAATTCAAGCCGAAACTCTCCAGAAACTCACAAGTTCAATGGATGCAAGAATAGTGGAGGTGATATCAGAGAAGGGCTCCTATGTTAACATGGAACTTGGCCTGTTGTTTTGATTGAAATAGCTTTGATTTAAGTAAATATGACCTCCTGATGCTGCTGATTCAACAAATGACCATTTTCAATTCTTTGCAACCTATAAAATGTTTTGAAACTGTGGTGCATAATAATGTGGAACAGTGCATTTTGAGTTTTTTTGTTTTTGAAAAAAAAAAGTTATCATAGGGAGGTTTGTTCAATAAAATTTGAATTATGTTCTAAAAATAGATGACTTGGAAATTATACTGACTGTCATTTGCATCAACTATTTAGGACAGGGGTTTTCAAAGTGTCTGAGCGTGAACCCCCCTAAGAAGAATGATTCAAATAAAAAAAAAAAGAAAAAAAATGAACAACAACATTTCAAATATTTTGTCTAATCGTTAAACATTTTTAACATTAATATATTTTGGGTATTTTGGTTTTCAAATGTCCTTAAACATCTGCCTTTCCCTCTTATTCAGTTATAATGCCATTAAATACCCCCTTTTTATATTTTTTTGGCCATTTTACGACTTCTTTTTGCTTTTTTTTTCTCAATTTTTTCCACTTTTTTCCCCATTTTTGCCCTCTTTCACCTTTTTGCCCATTTCAGCTACCGTTCATCATCAAATATCCCTTTATTTTCCATTTTTTTGTTCATTTTTGTGACGTCTTTTTGCCACGTTTTACCCTCTTTTTTTTTTTTTGCCATTTTTTGCAATTTTTTGCCACTTCTTGACCATTTAAACTACCCTTTGCCATTACATACCACTTTTGGCCCTCTTTTTGCCCATTTTTTGCCACTCTTGACTGCTTTTGGCCCACTTAAGTCACTTTCCACTCATTTTTTGTCACTTCTCACAATTTTTTGCTACTTTCTGACCATTTTCCACGTTTTCTCCCCATTTTCATCCATTTTTTCCTGCTTTTTGACCATTTTGCCACCTTTAACCTGTTTTAATTCCTACTTCAAGCTGGTTTTGCCACTTTCCACCTCTTGGATTGTGGCTCTTGTAAAGGTATTTTCAATAATGTGGCTCTTTGGTTGAGTAACACTGCTCTATAGCATAGGTCCCTGTAGTAACTATAAGTTTATCTATTTTGCTCCATGCACAGTAGAGGTTCGCAAAGCAAATCACCTTTTTTCTGGTTTATGGTTCCCCTGAGGCTCTGTGGCGCCCCCCAGGGGAGGCCCGCCTCACATTTTGAAAACCACTGATTTAGGAAAATCAGAAAAAAAAATCATTTGCATAATAATTTGGAAGTGTACTGTGTTTATTTTCCTTGTGACAGATTTTAGTGATGTGGAAACAGAAAGCTTCAAGATCAGCTGTAGACTGGAGCACGACCTCCCTCTCTCACTGGGTACTGTACATATCTGCTAAGACAAGGTCGGGCCATCTTTAACTCAGGCAGGCAGCCTGAAAGTTTGGAACTAAACTGCAAAATCCCAAACAATGAGGCACCCTGGATGATGGCTTTAATAATGCATCCTGCCATTTAAAAGGGGCTGAACCAACAAACCACAGCAGAAGACAATGTCTCACTGGTTCCATAGTCTCTTATTTCCACAGCTCCATGAGAGGTTCTTGTTGCCTAAAGGCATGCTGGGAATGTGACTGTTTTCTGAGCCACAAGGTCAGACAGACTGTGGTGTTGTTAAGACAGCTAACACTCAACAGGGATGAGAGAGTCCTAAATAATTTAAGAGCAGACAAATCCCAGACCTAGTAACTTTTTAAAGTGTGAACGAGAAGGCTTCTCCGTCTGCAGAGTCCGCCGAGACCGACCTCTTCCTGTTCTGATCGTTCAGGATGAGTTTCCTGTTGGAGATCACAACAGAAGATGTCAGCGAGGAGGGAAACATCACAGAACCTCCTCCTACAGGCGAGGAGAGGTTCACTGTGAGGAGAGAACATCAGACAGGAGATGTACGATGTGCTGGGTTTAGCTTCAGACCTCAGGCCTGGGCTTTCAAATCCCAGCTGGTTCAGAAACATTTCTGCACATACTTTAGATGAAACCTACGCTAATGCAATCAGCCAAGGATGCACTCAGCTTCTAATCGCTTATAATCGGAGTACAGCCCTGGAGGGCAAGAAGTGGTTTCTGCATGGAGAAATGCGACCAAAAATGCCAGGATTCGCCTGTTTGAGTATGCCAGGTGTTCAAAGTGTGAGAATATAAACATTTTTAATTCTTAAGCTTCTTTTGTGTCCTGATGGTGGTGAAATATTTAGGCAGTTTTAAAAAAGTCACAGAGAAACGGCAGCTTCCTGGTCTTGGATTTGAGAGCACTTGAATCCAAAGTCTGGTTTGTTTTACTCAGTGTGAATGCAAACGAAGCGCACTCAGGCACCAGGCCCGGCCCCACTAGGGGAGGCGGTCTCGGGCAGATTTCAGGTGGATTCGGGCACAGTTCAACTGAGATGTGGATGCAGGACATCAGAACCGGGTCAACATACTGAACACAAGTTGGAGCCAGTGAGATGAGCTGTAAAGGCAATAAAAGTCTCCTGTCATCTCCAAACTGTTTTCTCTGAGTCCATTTCAGGCCCGTCCACACAGAGACGAAAACGATATATTGCCGTTTCGTTTTGAAAAAGTTTTCCGTAAAGGACGGGATCATTTCAGGAAATATCTGCATAAGCATGAAACCACTGAAAACGACTGAAAACGCTGTAAGGCATAATGCAAGCCTGTACGTGGCGCTGCATTGCACATAAGAGAAGAAGATCACAGAAAACTGACACAAACTTTCTTCTAGTTGCCCTTCTGGTTTTCTCCACGTTGGATTTAAGAACATATGGTGTGTGTGTTTTGCGGTGGTGGTAAAGGAGCATCTATAAAGCATGCATGTTTTGTCCTGTTTCACTCTTTTGTTACACTTTTGTACTGTGCCCAAGTTCAAACTATTGTTTAATAATACATCAGATTGACCAAAAAAATTCTCCAAAATTTGGGTTGCAATTCTCCTTAAGGAGTTGCTGTTGGGTCCTGTGACTCAGCCACCCTGCTGTACACCATAGATACAGATAGAGCATTCTGTCTGTACTCTGCATTTTTATGTCTATATATCCAATACAGACCTAATGTTGTAATACCATAAGAAGTCAGGAATGTGGGTGTATTTTAATTTCACATTTTCAATTTAGCATCTCAAAATTAGGACTCAGACTTAGGATTTTGACTTTTTCTTTTGTACCTTGAGCATTTCAACTCTTAATTTTGACTTCTCATATAATATTTTGAGCTTTAAGATTCATAATTCTACTTTTTAAGTGATATTTGACATTTTTAACAAATTATTTACCTCATATTTTCAACTCCAAACTTTGACTTCATAATTCCAAAGTTTGACCTTTTAGACTCAATATTTAAAATTTTATTTCATATTTTGACCTTTTAAACTCATGATTTTGACTTCTTTCTAATATATTTGTCATTAAAAAGACATTGTTTTTTAATTTCAATTTTTTGTTTTTAGCTTTTTGAACTAATAAATTTACTTTTCTCAGATTGTGAGCCTTTAAACTTATCTTTATAACTTTTTAACTTTTAAAATTGTTTTTTTCCCATATATTTACCGGTGAAACAAGGTTGACATTTTATGGTTCTAAAGGTGACCCTGTTAGGCCCTCAGGTTAGAACTGAATCCAGAATCCGGCCCCTGCTGTGATTGAGTTTGACACCCCTGCTTTACAGGGTCATTTAAAGAGAAGCTGTTTATTTGCAGAAGAAAATTAACCCTCATTTATGCATTTAGACTTGAAGACTATGTTGCTTTTATCACATAATCCCCTAAAAGTCTGGATCCAGTATCTTATCCCGTCTACCTCTGATTAGTCGGTTACATCGGGCCACTTTGACGTAAAAGCCCAGAATAGACTCAGCGTCCCCTGGTGATATAATCTCTGTTTCAGATGGTTTTTTTTCTGGAAAAAGAATTAAATTCTGGGTCAGTCATTGAATTATGAACTACTTCACTGCAGAAACAAACATGCTTCGTTAGGACTGGTTCACTGAGCTTCGATTGCAGTTCTGTACACAAAGTGTTCTCTGCATGTGCTTAGAATGCTGATCGGCTGCACGTTGTCTCTTCATTGAAACTTCAGCCTCCTTATTGCTTTACAATGACTCAGCAATAAGCTTGGTGCAGCTTGTTGTCAGGAAAGATTTGCTCTGGGACTTTCCTGCCCCAAAGCAAGAAAAAAATCAGTGCTCATACGTACGGTTTTGGAGCTGAAGAGCTGACAGTTAACTTGTGAAAACAGCTTTCTGACTACTTTGAAGAGGGAGTGCTGTCAGGCATTCTCTTCTTTGTCTTAATTTTCTAGTGGTGTCAATTTATGAGTGGAATACGTGCCAAAAAAGGCTGTTTTTAGTTCATTTTTTTGGAGGAAGAAGTGACAACACTGGGACGAGACAGGAGGCATCACTGCATAAACATTCGCCCCCTTTAAAGTGACTGACCTAATTTAACAGAGGTTCAGCCAACTGGTGCTAGAAGTCTCACAGTTAGTGAATAGGGATCACCTGAGTACACTGAATGTGTCTCAGGTGATTGAAGCATAGAGACACGTGTGTCTGGGAGGCCCAGACACTCATTAATCAGTATTCCTGTCTACCATTACACCATGAAGACAAAAGAACACTCCAAGCAACAGAGAAAAGAGTATTGAAAAGTAAACGTCAGGGGTTGTATACAGAAAAACATTTCAAGGCTCTGAACATCCCCCAGAGTTCAGTTTAATCCATCATCAAGACATGTCACATGTGTAAATCTGCCTAGATCAGACCGTCCTCACAAACTGAGTGAGCGTGCAAGAAGGAGACTAGTGAGAGAGGACACCAAGACACCTATGACTACTCTGAAGGAGTTCCAAGCTTCAGCAGCTGAGATGGGAGAGACTCTGCAGAAAACAACTCAGATTAAATCTGGACAAGAGTTCGCTTAAAAGCATGAAGACGATGATACTGATCATCAACTGAAGGCCCGGGGGCCATATCAGGCCCACCAAAGCTTCCTGTCTGGCCCCCGAAAGATCATTAAATTCAGAAAAGGAGGAAAAGAAGATGTTGTGGTTTTAAGAGTGTCCTTTTGTTTTAAATGCCTGCTACTGTTAACCAGCCCACAAACAATTCATGTTGAAATAGTCTGACAATGACTAAACATTTGATCTGTTTTACAGAAATTTACAGTCACAATTAGTAGGTATTTAAAAATAGGGTTAAGGTTGGCAGAAGAGCTGCAAAAATGACCAGATAAAGTGGTGAAAAGAGGTTAAAATGTGGCAAAAATTGGGTAAAGAGAGAAAAAGGGGCAAAAAAGCGTCACAAATTGGTTAAAAATGACAAAAATTGTTAAGAAAAGTAATGAAAATTGGTTAAAATGGGCAAAAATAGAAGAAATGTGTCAAAAATGGATAAAAGAGTGGCACAAAGGGGATAAAACATGCGGTAAAATTGGTATAAATGGGTCAGGGAATGGCAAAAATTGGGTTAAAGAGGCAAAAAGTATCAAAAAAGGGTTAGAAGTGGCAAAAACACAGCAAAAGTAGCCTGGTAAATTAGTTAAAAGGTATTCAAGAGTGGCACACAAAGGAAATAATTGGCAGGAAAGTTGCAAAAGGGGGTTAAAGAATAGTAAAAGTGGGTGAAAAGTGGCAAAAATTGGTTAAAAGTTGCAACTGTTGTTGAAAAATGTTAAGGAAAGAGGTTTAAAATTGACAAAAACAGAAGAAAAGTGGCAAAAATTAGAGTGGCACAAAGGTGATAAAACATGCATGAAAAGTGGTTTAAAGGGGTTAAAGAATGGTTAAAACTGGGTGAAAGAGGCAAAAGGGGTTAAAATGAGTTTATACTGGTGCTAAATCACGATTGTGGAGGCCCCAGTCTCTGGGATTTCCTGGGGCTCAGCCAACTTTGTTGTCAAACCTGTCTCCTTGTGGGCTGCTGTATAATAGACAACAGGGTTTAAGCTCACTGGTAATGTATGTCTTGCATTTTGAAAGAACACACAAATATGTTAACCAGACCAAAATATTTATTTAATTTTTGTGTGTTTGAAAGTCCGGCCCCCAGAGTCTCTGTTCAGACTAAATCTGGCCCTTGTGCAAAGATACTTGATGACCCCTGCTCTATGGTCTACTGGGAGAATGCTTTTATGTCTGAAGAGACCAAAATGGTTCTTTTTGACATCGCCACAAACACACCATCCTCACTTCGAAGCAGCATCATGCTGTGGGGATGCTTCTCAGCAGCCAGCCCTGGAAGGCTTGTAAAGGTAGAGGGTAAAATGAATGCAGATATAGGAAAAACCTTCTGCAAGAGAGCTACGGCTTGGGAGAGGATTTGTTTTTCAGGATGACATGACCTGAAGCAAACAGAGACAGCTTCACGGAAATGGTTTAAAGACAACAGTCAACGCCCAGACCTCAATCCAACAGAGAATTTGTGGCTGGACTTAAAAAGGGCTGTTCACTCCTGATCCCTGTGCAACCTGACAGAGCTTGAGCAGTTAAGCAAAGAAGAATGATTGCATTGAGTGCACTACTCATTAATAACGTCATCCATGTTGATGCATACATCCTCCGTGCTGTGCATGTTTCCTCAGAAAACAATGTCAGAGGTCACAAACATGGTCCCTGCTCTGTATATTTGCACCTGGCAGCTGGATACTGGGGTGTAATTGTTGCCCTTCATGCTCTGCACAACATTTACCAGCACATTTGATAGAAACAGATTGATGCCAGAGGTCAGCGTTGTAGGAGCAGAGCGGCTAATAAACACGGCTCCAGCATTGTCTGTTCTCTTCGTACCTCCACTCGCAGGTTCTTCATTAGCTCTTGGCAGCGTCCGAGCCCTACATGCACCACTTTTTTTTTCTATTTACATGCCAGTTTCAATGAATAGTAATGAGCATTGTTGTTGTTGCTCTGTTTGCTGATGACCTTCTCCATCTCTCCTGGCTCTGATATTATTCTGTCTTGCAGAAATGAATTGCTCCGGTACACACGAGCCATTGGCAGTTTTAATGCATGCTTAATAGGCCTTCCTGTGTTTGACATCCACGGCTGCCTTCTGTCAGCCCGGCTACAACACGGCTGATATACATTATACATACATTAAGGAGATAAGTGCTGTTTGCTGAGTGCACACAGGGAGGCGGGCTAAACAAATGCTCAATGTGACCCTGCTCGTGTGCTCGTCAGTAACAGCAGGAGGTCCACAAATCTCTGTGCTATCCAGAGCAGATTATGGAGACTATGCATCTCACATAGGCAGGTTTTACACGAAGCAGAGGATTGGCTGTTTGCTACTCCTTTAGAAATGGAAGAAGTATTTTTTCTACTGCTCATTTCTGTTACAAATTTGAACTTTTTAAGCTTCAAAGAGAACTCAAGGTGAAAATAAGAAGACGAAGCAAGAAAAGACTAAAGAAACTAATAAAGTCTAACAAGTGTTGGCATTTAGTCCACAAAACAACACTGACAGGAGTAAACCAACTGGTATGGAAGACCTGGATGCAAAAGGTATCATGTCCCCAAACCTGACACAGTTTAGAGTTAAAAAAGGAAAGGAACTAATGCAAAGCTAGCATGAATTATTAAAATAGACTGGGACAGTTAGTGACAGGTGAGACTGGAACGATTAGAGACAGGTAAGACTGGGATGATTAGAGACAGGTGAGACTGGGATGATTAGAGACAGGTGAGACTGAAACGATTAGAGACAGGCGAGACTGGAATGATTAGAGACAGGTGAGACTGAAACTATTAGAGACAGGTGAGACTGGAACGATTAGAGACAGGTGAGACTGGAACGATTAGAGACAGGTGAGACTGAAACTATTAGAGACAGGTGAGACTGGGATGATTAGAGACAGGTGAGACTGAAACGATTAGAGACAGGCGAGACTGGAATGATTAGAGACAGGCGAGACTGAAACTATTAGAGACAGGTGAGACTAGAACGATTAGAGACAGGTGAGACTGGAACAATTAGAGACAGGTGAGACTGGAACGATTAGAGACAGGTGAGACTGAAACGATTAAGGACAGGTGAGACTGGAACGATTAGAGACAGGTGAGACTGGAACAATTAGAGACAGGTGAGACTGGAAAGATTAGAGACAGGTGGGAATGGAACGATTAGAGACAGGTGAGACTGGAAAGATTAGAGACAGGTGGGAATGGAACGATTAGAGACAGGTGAGACTGGGATGATTAGAGACAGGTGAGACTAGAACGATTAGAGACAGGTGAGACTGGGATGAATAGAGACAGGTGAGACGGGAACAATTAGAGACAGGTGGGAATGGAACAATTAGACACAGGTGAGACTAACTGCACAAAAAGGCACAGGGAAGCACAAGGAAGTCAAACTAGACTTAAGACTCACAGGATGAGGACTACAAAATAAACGAAACTCAGATTTATTAAGAAACAAAAAAACAGAAAGGGAAAAAATGATACTTGACAATCAAACTCAGTTCTACTGAGATTAACTGAAATCTATGGTAATGTTAAAGTCTGTTTAAAGTCTGATGGTCTGCCGGTTGTATTTATCCGTAGCATGATTATTTACACAACTGATAAAATTAATGGCACCATACATTGCTAGCAAGTTGGTTTTTCTTCTGATGTGGGTCAAGCAGCAGCATTTCAAACTAAAAAACACTTTTAAACTGAATTTTTAGATTCAAGTAAGCATAACTGTATCTTAATCTTGTCAGTGATACCATAGTCAACATTATTTTCTTTTTATTTTGCTCAGTGTTGGTAGATGGCCACTATCTGTGTTGAACTGAAGATGTCAAAGAGACACCACTAGACTCTTAGCTCATGGCTTATTCACCGCCCATTCATTCTTATAGCCTTGGTCAGAGAGCCGTTCAAAGGATGTATTAGCTGTTGTTTGCATAAGAGACAGGAGGGTGAGTTCCAATAACAGGTTGCCACTGGAGATGTTTTGTGACTGCATAGTATGGACATGAATACTAAAGTATGAGGATGTCTAAAACGGATTATTAGCTGTAGCTGTGAGTAGCTGTGATCCAACAACACAGGAACTGCATCCCAAAGAAACAGAGCACAGCCCTGTCTACTCACTTTCAAACTCCAGCGTTGATGATCATCTGAAAGCAACACAAATCGGAGCAGACGAAAGATATCCATCTTTTAAACTTCGGGAAAATATCATCACTTTCTGAGATTAATGATCAGAAGGAAAGTCACTCACAATCAAGCCGATGTGACAAAAAGCAGAGCTGTGTGAGCTCTCTGATTAGAAGGACTAAAATAAGAGGTGCTGTTTTTATTCTATTACACCTCGCTGTTTGACATCGCTGCATGTCAATTCTGCTTTTCAGAAACGACAGCAAACCACTGAGGAAATGCTTTGAAACATAGTTAATAAAAAAATAACTGGTGTTGGATTCAATTTTGCACTTCTGCTGGAATTTAAAATTGTGCTATTTATCAATCAGTGCACATTAAGCTTGGGCTGTGACAGGACTTTTTACCTGGAATTCATTTAACATTTACAGAGTTTTAGAGATGTGATATAAAAAGGTTGAATTCTAGGTGAATGCACAGATTTTAAAGACCCTGGTAACCTAAATCGACATAAGCCTCCACAAAGTAATGCCAAGTAAATAAAATATGAAATATTTCTTGATGATGGATTTAAGTGAACTCTGGGGGATGTTCAGAGTCTTGGAAATGTTTTTGTCTCCTTCTCCTGATGTGTACTTTTCAATCACCCTCTCTTCTTGTTATAGGCGCTGTATCTATCAGTGTGTTTGTGTGCTGATCTAATGCATTTGGACTTACTAATGGCAGGGTTTGTTTGCATTTTAATGGCTCTGCCTTTGGATCCAAACAGAGTAGAGACATTTTCTAGCTGACATGCTTTGTTTAGCGTTCTCTCCGGACCCCCGCTGTGCTGACGGATGCTTGTTTGACATACAGCACACGCTAATTGCAACCTGACATAAACAAAAACAAACTACATGCAGACAAAGTTCAAGCAGTCTCTGGAGAGTCATATATTTCATCAGCAGTTTGTAACAAACGCTGGGTGGTCCAGAAAAGCAGCATTGTGAACAGACAGGCCGTGTTTGTAGAGCTATGATGGATGGAACGGGACAAAACTGAATCCATGAATTATTACTAAAACTAGAGCCTGTGTCCACTGTGGGCCCTGAAGACTGCAGTTTAAACATCATTAGCTTTAATAAATAGCTGCTAAAGCCAGTAGTTGGGTCAAAAAGTGATCTCCTGGGCTTTCATATTGAGCTTTAGACTGCTGAGGCTGATTTCAATCCACTGGCCTTTATGTCAGACTGTTGGGAAACACGTTAAGAAAACATATTTAGGGTGTTGTCATAGCTGAGGCTCTACTGCTTTGTTAAAGTTCAGATAATAAAATGATACTCTGAACAAATTGGGACCCAGAGGAAAAAGGCAACAAGCTGTAAAGTTGTAAAGAAGGCCAAAACACTGGAGCTTAGATTGGGCCTAAAGACCCAGCCACAGCCTGAGCACGTTCTCCCCATGCTCGGCTCAGCCGCTCCAATTAAATGGAACAACGCCTGGAAGCTAGTTCAGACAGTTTGAGCTGAACTGATTCATAGTAGGAAGGCGTCATTGTCACAATCTTCTATCATACAGTCTCCCAGTTTGATGGTCTATTTAAATCCCAGGATTTCCACTCCCTCCCTCTGATGTTTCAGTGGTTTGCTGTCTTGTATGCTGCACATAATTTCTCAGCAACCCAACATTCCAGCATCCACCAAGCGGCTCAGATAGGGGTGGTAAAGTTAAGTCTGTCGTCATTACTCACTTTCTGCATTAAAAAATTATTATAAGAGGACTATTAGCACAGGACTAATCTTACCATGGATCTCTGATCATTTGTGGAGTACTCCAACACCAGTATGTAGTGAATTTGAATGAGACTATCAAAGTCTGTTACGTACCCAAAGTGACAGAGATTTGTGCAGGAAAATACCAGAGTGAATTCTGATTTTTTTCTCAGTAATTTGATGATTTTTTTGTTTTGTTTTGTTTTGTTTGTTTTTTAGAATTTGTCTTTTTTCTCAGAATTCTTATTATTTCTAAATATTGTTAACTTTTTTCTCAAAAATTTTGACTTATTTTCTAAGAATTTTTAGTTTTTCTCAGAATTCTGTATTTTTTCTTTCAGAATTCCAATTCTTTTCAAAGAATTTTGATTTTTTTTTAACTTGAATCTCAGAATTTTGACTTTTTTTCTCAGAAATTTGACTTATTTTCTAAGAATTTTTACTTTGTTCTCAGAATTCTGAATTTATTTCAAAGAATTTTGATTTTTTTCTATGGATTTTTACTTTTTTTCTCAGAATTCTGAATATTTTCTCTCAGAATTCCGATTCTTTTCAAAGAATTTTGAATTTTTTCTCAGAATTTTAACTTCTTTCTGAGAATTCTGATTTTACTTCAAACAATTCAGATTTGTTTTCAAAGAATTTTGAATTGGATCTCAGAATTCTGTCAGAATTTTGACTTATTTTATGTAGAATTCTGACTTTTTTTCTCAGCTTTTTGATTTTTTTCTCTTTTTTGAATGTTTTCTGAGAATTTTGACTTTAATTTAAGAATTCTAACTTTCCCCCCAGAATTCTGACTTTTCTCTTTTAATTAAAAAAGATGTGTCTCAATTTTTTTTTTCCTTGGGCCAGTTCCTTTTCCATAATGTATATTTAGTGTGCTGTCTTTACCGGCAGCCTCCTTATGTCACGGCTTCATTTTCTCTGTGCTTGGGTTTTCAAATGCAACGTGCACTGGTTGCACTTTGCATTTCTGGACGGTTCCTAGACGCTACTGAGCCACTTAGAGGACCAGCACAATGAGACAGTGATTGACTTGGAAGAACAAAGAGGTCAAACAGAGGTCAACAGTGTGGTCCTAGAAGTAAAACTCACATTCATTTTCTCTACAGTAGATCTGGTATTAGTCTTAATGCTGTATTTGTATGTGTGGTTAAAGCTGCTGCAGAAGACAGGAGTCTGTATGATATCAACGTTATCTTAACTGTGGACCAGCGCTGTGAAGATGTCAGCACTTCATCCATCAGACCCGTGGCCTGCTGTCAGAGTTACATAGTGCTTAAAGCAGACCACTGGGCGCTCTAAAATAGGAATGATGCCTTTCTCCCAGGACTCAAACGTAGTTGCACCATTAGATTAATGTTTGGGTCCTGTTTTATGATGGAAATGTTGTGTATGGTTGCTTCAGCGTGAATATTTCAAATGCCTGGTCTTCTGCTGAGATGCTTTGTGAGTTGATGGTGACGTTTTCCAGTCAGTAAAGAAAACTGAAACCATTCCTTATACCCCACACAGATCAGCGGTGTTATTTCTCTGTGTGTCTTCACCAGTCTGGAGTGCGTTCAAGTTCTGGAGTGTTTACTACTTGAGTTTGTAGTGGAAAGTGGGCACCATGTTGTTCCAGCTCCTCTGGCTCCGGATCAGTGAGGCTCTGAAGATTCTGCTGTCAGTTTTGTTCCAAATGAAATGCAAAGCTGCTCCTCACAAGTCGGGGTAAGATTCAAACTAACAACAGGAAATGAACACACAACTCAGGGGGGTTTGGTGAGTAATGAGATGGATGTTTTCATCTGATCAAGCAGCACTTGGAAAGCAGAGACAAATCCATTAAAGATCAGGTAAGTAAGCACGCCAGTAAACAAACAGCTTGTGGATTAAGGTTTGATTTCATGCCCCGGTTCTCTGTTAATCTTTACAAAGCCAAAACCCTGCAGAGAAAACTTTCCATTTCCATTTGGGCTGATTTAAACAAAGTCTGATTACATTTACTTTTGGACTCAGAGCATAGGGGCCATTTTTGTTTGGGGTGTTCTGAACCAAACTTCACCTGTTAATATTTCAATAAAACAGCAAAGTGAACGTGTTTTGGCCTTTTTGGCTGGCTCATTGCAAATGACAGTTTGTCCGTATAACCCTCAGCTCTGTGCTGTCAGTACAGATGTTTCCCTGCTCCCTTTGGTGTTTGAGCCTCTCCTATCTGGATATTTGAATGCATATAGCTATAGATAGTTAAACAGCACTGATACCATGAACACACGCATGCACAAGCAATAAGAACTAATCAGTTCCGACTTATCAATGCAAAAGACTCTCAGTGACAAAAAGGATATACCAGTTTAAAGTCTGACACCATGATAAAGCATACCTGCATGTGTTCATGCACAAGAAACCATTCAGAAAACCTCTGTCAGTGAACACAGTGTGTTGCTGCAGCTAAAAATGAAAGTTCAGACTCTCCCATGCTCACCATCATCATATATCAACAACAATAATCAGAAGTGCCTCCAGCTGCTCTTCCATTACCCTTAGAAATGTGCAAAATCTAAATAAAGCTATAAAAAACTCTTAACAGAAACACTTGAATTTTAAAAAACCTCTCAAATATCACTAAAAAGTTTTTACACTCTCACTGGGAGATTTTTCAGATGTTTCGATTTATGTTAGGTAGGTGTTTAGGTTAAAGTTATTTATTAACAGGTTTTTAACAATAATAAAGGTGAGGGAACTAATGACTAAATGAGTGCTGCACAAAGTGGAAAAGGAGAACAAAAAGAGACTCTAACCTCGAGTTCAAAAACTTACTGAGTTTTTAGCAGAAGAAAAGAAACAAAAACCTGTGCAACTACTCAAATTAGGAAAAACAAAAATTAACAGCACCCAAAATCTAATGTGACTAATGAACAACAATTTTGATTTTTTCTCAGAATTTTGACTTCATCTTAGAATTTTAACCTTAATCTCAGAATTCCGACTTTTTTTCTCAGGATTTTGATTCTTTTCAAAGAATTTTGACATTTTTCCTCAGAATTCTGATTTTTTTTCTCAGAATTACCCCCCCTCCGAATTTTGTTCAAAGAACTTTGACTTTAATCTCAGAATTTTGACTTTTTTTCTTAGAATTCAGATTATTTTTTAGAATTCTGACTTATTTTCTGAGAATTTTGACATTATTTTTCTCAGAATTCTGATTCGTTTTAAAGAATTTTGACATGTTTTTTCAGAATTCTGACTTTTTTCTCAGAAATCTGACTTTAATGTCAGAATTTTGACTTCTTTCTGAGAATTCTGATTTTTTTTCTTTTTTTTTTTTTACGCTTTTTTCCCTCAGAATTCTAACTTTTTTTTCTCAGACTTTTTACATTTTTTTTTCTCGGAATTCTGATTATTATTTTAAGAATTTTTACTTCAATCTCAGAATTTTGACTTTAATCAGAATTCTGACTTTTTTTAGAATTCTGATTTTTTTCTTCGAATTTTGACTTTTTTTTCTCAGAATTCTAATTTTTTTCTCAGAATTTTTTCGTTTTCTTCCTCAGAATTCTAACTTCTTTTTTTTCTGACTATTACATTTTTTTCTCGGAATTCTGATTATTATTTTACAAATTTTGATTTTAATCTCAGAATTTTGACATTAATCATAATTCTGACTTTTTTCTCAGAATTTTGACTTTTCTTCTCAGAACTCTGACACAATGAGGGACGCAAGCCTGGCTGGCTACAGCTTGCTGGTGACTTTTGGTCTGCCGTCTTCTTAAGTCCTCCTCAGCTCCTTCTGATTGGCTATTTCAGCAGGTGAACCTTTGTGCAAACCAGCATTCCCCAATGCAGGTGGCCGGGATCAGTCTATTAGCTCCTGCTGCAGCAACAACCTGTGAACTGCTGTGGCAGACACGCCCACTCACACCAGCACACTCACACACACCCACACACACACAGAACACACACACACTCAGAGGGAGGGAGGTAAAGTCCCCAGAATATGGCGGCGGCCGTAACAATATAGAAATATATCAGAAAAGTGCACTGAAAACACTTTTTACACATTTGCAAGTCACAGGACGTAACGCACGGTGTCACATGACCAGTTCACTCCGAGACAACATGGCATAGCACATGTGGACAGAAGAGGAAACTGAGACTTTTCTTAACATCGTACTCATACCTAACCTTCAAAGCAGATGGATCTGCCTGTTTCTGTGTTTCTCACTGGCGAATCCATCTTGCAAAGCTCCCATCTGAATCAGCGACGAGGGGCAGTGCTTTCGGGCGCGGCAGAGTCGTGACGTAAGCGAGCAGCAACAAGAGGCCGGTGCGATTATGGAGGAAGAGATTAGCGTTCATCAACTTACACACAACTTCTAAGCTAACTCATGATTTTGTTTCTCTTTGGAAACTGAAGTTGCCTCTAATGTTTCCTGGAGAAGAGCCAGACTCACATTAACTCTACCTGAAGATATTTCCTGTTCTCATGCTGAGCTGATCTATTATCTATGAGTCATGTGATGTGAAACATCAAACCTTTGCTGTCATAAATACACCACCCTGAGATGTAATCAGCAGCATTCTCCTGCTTTATTTGATCCAAATGTTTCAAACTCTCAGCACAGAAAGGGAAAGATCAATGCAGCATAATAACAGCAGCAGGAAATAGGAAATTGCTCTTCCTCTGGTGTCCTTGGCTGCTGGTGGTTCCTCGCTTATTTACGACAATGAGATTTCTCAATTAGGCCATCCACGGCTGATTATTAATCCGGCAGCATGATGTGAGTCAGCAGCAGCTTATCATGACACGTTTCACTACGTTCTCATCCACTTTGGCTCTTCCTCCCATCACCCTTCTTGTTTTTATCTTTTAAGGGCTCTTGTTTGTTTGTCCTGTCCTTAGTATTCTACATTTATGCAGTATGGTGTTAGTCTTGAGCATGTGAAGTCATGTGCAGAAGTTTTAGGCACCAAAAATTCATCATGGGGTCTGATGTGCCATAACTCAGGGCTGGAGAGGGGGAGGGGGGGGTGGCAGCCAGAGTCAGTCTCCACACGTCAACACACACGTCACTCCACAGCCAACGTTAAGCTCCAATATTTATCTTTGTCTGGGATTTTCCATCCCTGGTATCATACCAAAAAAAAAAAAGGCATTTGAGAACAAAAAAATGCAACAAAAGCAAAAATAAAGTTCACATCAAGAGTAGAAATTGAAATTACAAACAAATGATTTGTCTTTATATTTTGAACATCTGTCTCCTGCTTTTTCTCTCTGAGTGATCAGACTCTGCTCTCTCCTCAGTTTTGCTTTTGTGCTACTTGATCTTTTGATTGCATTTCTTAAATTTTTGGCTTGTGTTCTGGCACAAATGTCACATGTGGGTGGGCTTTACTGGGGGTATATCCTTATTGGCCAATGAGTTTTGAGCTGGAGCTCAGTCACTCCAGACGCTCACCACGAGATCACGGGAGAACTGCGAGTTCACGCAGGAGTAGTACAGTCAAGGACGAAAAGTATTGGCACCCCTAGAATTTTTCCAGAAAATACACCATTTCTCCCAGAAGTTGTTGCATTTACAAATGTTTTTGGTATACATGTGTTTATTGTCTTTATGTGCATTGGAACAACACAAACAATCTGAAGGAAAAAAAAGACAAAATTTACATAATTTTGCACAAAACTCAAAAAATGTGCCAGACAAAATTATTGGCACCCTCTACTTAATATTTGGTTGCACACACTTGGAAAAAAATAGCTGAAACCAATCACTTCCTCTAACCATCAACAAGCTTCTTACACCTCTCAACTGAATTTTGGACCACTCTTCTTTTGCAAACTGCTCCAGGTCTCTCAGATTTGAAGGGTCCTTCTTGCAACAGCAGTTTTGAGATCTCTCCATGGGTGTTCATGGGATTTAGATTCAGACTCCCTGCTGGCCACTTCAGAACTCTCCGGCTTTGTCTCCAACCATTTCTTGGTGCTTTTTGAGGTATGTTTGGGGTCATTGTCCTGCTGGAACACCCATGACCTCTGACCCAGACCCAGCTTTCTGACACTAGGTCCTACATTGTGGCCCACAATTTTTGATAGTCTCCAGATTTCATGATTCCTTGCACACAGTCAAGGCACCCAGTGCCAGAGGCAGCAAAATAACTCCAAAACATCTTTGAACCTCCACCATGTTTGACTGTAGCTACTGTGTTCTTTTCTTTGTAGGCCTCATTCTGTTTTCCTTGAATAAAATGACATGATTTTCCAAAAAGCTCTACCTTAGTCTCATCTGTCCTCAAAATATTCTCCCAGAAGGATTGAGGCTTACTCAGGTACATTTTTGCAAACTCCAGTCTGGCTTTTTTATGTCTCTTTGTCAGCAGTGGGGTTCTCCTCGGTCTGCTGCCATAGCGCTTCATCTCATTCAGATGACCACGTATGGTCCCAGCTGACACTTCTGCACCCTGAGTCTGCAGGACAGCCTGAATTTGTGTGGAAGTTGACTGAGGATGTTTATCCACCATTCCAACTATCCTGCGTTGCATTCTTTTGTCAGTTTTTCTCTTCTGTCCACATCCAGGGAGATTAGCCACAGCTCCATGGGTTATAAACTTCTTGATTATATTACACACAGTGGACAAAGGTATTGAATCCCTGGGCCTACAGTAGGGAGGGGCCTTTGAGATGCCTGTATGGACACTAAAGAGTTTTTGAGATTTTCCTGGCAGACAAAGATTTCAATAGTATGTTCTGGCCCTTGAGATGCCTGTATGGAGGCCAATTTGGGTCAAATAAAAAAGAGAAAACAAAAATTAAAAAGTGAAAGTACAGCAATTCTTGAAAAAAAAATTCTAAGTCATAATTATGAAAGAAAAGGTCACAATTATAAAGTAAAAAAGTCATGATTATGAGATAAAAAGTCATAATTAAAGGTAAAAAGTAACAATGATGAGATACAAGTCAAGATTATGAATTCAAAAGTCAAAATTCTGACATAAAAAGTTATAATTCATTTTTTATCTCATCATTTTAAATTTTAATTCTAAAATCATGACTTTGGATTTCTTTATTTTAATTTCCTTACTTCCACATTTTCCTTTATTAAGTGGTGGAAATGGGCTTCCATATGCCTACAATGAAAAGTGTGTTTATATTTTAATTTTTCTTATTAATTAGTTTCATTATCGTATCAAAGTGACGAAATGAATCAGTCAACAGACTGAAATTTGTATCAAATAGAGCAAAATACAATTCTGGGGGGCCTCTCTCTTAAAAATGTCCAAAATTGTGTGGTCCAGCACTACAAAATAATGCAAGTAAATTTAATTTACCCTTGTAAAAAATTGCTCATATATGGGGAATTATGGTTAAAAATACATCAAAATGCATATATATTTGTAAAAATGATTCAACATTAGTTGCTTCGATAGCCAGCTAAGGGGAGACCTGTGTAATATTCTTTCTAGGGGCCCTAAATCCGTAGCTACGCCCCTGGCTACCACATTCAGAGCATAGATAGCGCCCTCCGGTGGGATTACTCGCCATTACAGGCCTCGCATCAGCCTCAGTTTTTGGCTCAAACAAGCCAAAAAGTCCTGCACAGCACGTGTCAACAAAAAGCGATCTTAGTTCATTTTGTAAAAATGTATGTACCTCTTTATATGTATCCTAAAGTAACTTCTACCATAAGTGTAACTGAAGGAATTGTAGCCTAACGGATGCAGAAACTCAGCTAACCTTCTTTTTTTCTAAATCAACGCAAACCAACCCAAACACACACCCACATGCTGTAGACTGACTCCCTGTTATTTTAAATCGTCATGTTGTGTATACCTGTTAAATCAAGTCACTTTTGACCATCCTGATTATGATTTCTCACATTCCTCAGCACCTTCTGCTAGCAGAACTTTCTAAAGAAAGTTTAACACCATCTACTTTGCTCTGCATTCCCCGAGCCTTCAACATCATGGTGCTAATTAAAACCCCCTATACCTTTGTTGCTGTTTCCTTTGAAGAGTACTGTACCTAATTAAACTTTGTCCAAAGGTAATTGATACTTGATTTCTCCATGGTTTCCTGCAAGAACAAGAGACCCTCTCTTTGTTTTCATTAGGGATGTGTAGTCCATAATGAAGTTATTACCTGTACCTCCCTAATCCAGTCACCTGTGCATTCTAATTAAAGCATGGCGAAACTTTCATTACATTCACCCCTGCATCATTACTCCCAACACAAAGACTTTTCGTTTTTACCTCAACTTCTCCAAAATAAGGAACGACTCAAGCTCCAGTTGAAGGAGAGCCGCTCCAAAATGTCCATTTCTTGACTCATGGATAGGTCACTGAAATTTTGGATGCTACAGTTCGACTCCATTCTTTTTGCAAAACTTTTCAACCTCTGTCAGGTTGCAGGGGGATCAGGCATGAACAGCCCTTCTCTATTATTCTCTATTGATTTGAGGTCTGGGCTTTGACCATGAGACAAGCTGCTATGTACATCACCACAAACACACCATCTCCACTGTGAAGCACGGTGGTGGCAGCATCACGCTATGGGGATGCTTCTCAGCAGTCGGGCCTGGAAGGCTTGTAGGGTTGAGGGTAAAACGAGGCAAAATATAGGAAAATCCTGGAGGACAATCTGATTCAGTCTGGCAGAGACAATGAGGCGAGGCATACAGAGAAAGCTACACAGAAATGGTTTAAACACAACAAGAGGAATGTTCTGGAGCGACCGAGTCAAAGCTCAGACACTAAAGAGTTTTTGAGAGTTTTTCTGGCAGACAAAGATTTTAATAGTATGTTCTGTGGGATGTTCAGTAAAGTAAACCTCAGACATCCCAGAGTATACAGAGCAGTGATACTCAACGCGTGGCCCTGGAGCCACATGTGGCTCTTATGTGATTATTTGTGGCTCTTTGATGTCTTAGTTTTAAATGTTACTCCCCTAGAAATCCCTGAAAAAAAAGGAATTTTTTTGCCCCTTCTTTTTGCCTTTTTTTTTTTCAATTTTTGCCCTTTTTCACATTTTTTTTTCTATTTCCCCCATTTAAGCTACCTTTTGCCATTAAATACCACTTGTTTCATTTTTGCCCATTTTTGCCTTTTGTTTTGGCCATTTTTTCCAATTTTTTGCCACTTTGTCACCCATTTAAGCTACCTTTTGCCATCAAAAAAAAACATTCTTATTTTTTTTGCCCATTTTTGCCACTTCTTTTAGCCGCTATTATTCCATTTTTGCCCTTTTCACCATATTTGCCCATTTAAGAATCCTTTTGCCATTAAGTACCACTTGTTTCCTATTTTTTGCCTGTTTTTACCAGTCTTGACAACTCTTTGCCTATTCTAGTCACTTTTAACTCGTTTTTTTGCCTTGTTTTTTTCCGCTTTTGGACCAATTGTCGGACCCATTTTATTCAGACTCTTTTTCATGTTTTCCTCCCCATTTTCGACACTTGTCATCAATTTTTGCTGCTTTTTGACCATTTTTCACCACTTAGATTGTGGCTCTCTCAAAGGTATTTTTCAGCAGTTTGGCTCTGGTTCAGCTGGGTTGAGGAAGACTGATATAGAGTATTTCTAGCAGACTTAGAGTTTGTGTGAATATTCTCCAGCAGAGTATGGACACTGACTCTGAACTCATAATGATAACTCGCTGAGCTTCATCATCCTCACACGTTGATGTGACAGACCTCGCTGTAATTGGTTAACATGCATTAAACCGCCACATTAATGCCCTCCCCCTCCTCCTGTGTGTGTGGAGCTGGACACACACAGAGCAACTTCTCTGTTACATGAGCGACTGTCAGCGTCTCTGTTTCCTCCTCTTGGCTGATTTATGATTCCTCTTCTCTCACAGTGACATTCAGAGCTCAGACGCTCTTCCTCTCTTCCTCAGCTCCGTCCGGCTCATTTGTTTCAGACTGAAAGCTCATTATTCCTGTTTCTGCTTTTCAAATGAAATTCATCAGTATTTAATTTGAATATTTCAAAATGTCAGAATCAGAAGTGAAAAAACACAACAATGAGGTTTGGATTTTAAAAATGGCTTATTAAAAAAGCTTGAAGTGCTAAAAGCTGTGGACTTCAGAGAGTTACTTTTTCCACTGCAATCATACTGATAACTTTAAAAATGACTTATTATGCAAAAATCACTTTTTCAGGCTTTTTTTAACAAAGATATGAGCCACTGGCCTGATCACAATCCCCGCAAGAATCAGAAATCTCCATGCCCTCCTCCCCTCTGCCTCCACCTTTCAGAAAATGTGTGCTGAAACAAGCTGTTCTCAGATTTTACCCTTATGATGTCATGTGGGGAGTTAGCCCCGCCCCCCTGGTTCAGTTGGTCCTCCCTGCTTGACAGAAAGCTCCGCCCTCCCCTCCTGATCCTCCTCTCAGGTGGCAGCTGAGAGGAGGATCAGGAGAGCCACATCTATTTCTTTAGAGGGGCGTGGTCAGGGGCGGGGTCAGACAGCTCATTAATATTTAAAGCTACAGACACAGAAACAGTTCGTTCTGAGCAGAGCTGAAACAGAGGGGTTTTTAGACATGGAGAAATCAGTGCTGGAGTGTTTTATCAGCAACAAACTTCACACGCATGTTTTGGGAACCTCTGAGACCGATATAAACTTGTCTCAAAGGGTTAAATATGCGACCTTTGAGATTTTTTACCTGAAAATTGGCTTTGGAAATTAATATAAAAAGACAGAGGGAAAAACTAACATTTCACTTTTATTTTTATGACATTGGACTATTTATTCATATCAGGCTTCTTTAAAGAGTTTTCTGGATTTAACCTTTCACCTACTGAGTGTGAAAATGGTGATTTGGACATATTTTGTTATTTTGGCTGTAAAATAGTCAGGAAATGCCCTAAATCTGAGAGCTTTGGTCCCTTTTCCCAGGAGTACTTGAACTTGACTTTTCAACATCTGGTTAACGATTATTGCACATTATATGGAATTGTCAGCAGTTTAAAAGAAGAAAAACACAAAAACTGATTTGTTTTCCATGGCGTTTATGAGAAGAAATTTAGTTAGTGCTCATGAAGTTTTGATTTGACATTTGAAATGTGAACCTATACATGTTTAGAACAATCACCAGTCATTTTTTTGAGTCTAGGACTCTGGGTGTGCAAAACACAGTGCAAAAGATAACTATATACAGTGCTTAACAAATGTATTAGACCACCTGTCATACTTGTCTCAGACACCATCCAGCATCATGAAGTGCTTTAATGCGGACTCTTTCGTTTTCGCTGAGCTCTCCACGTTTTACTATTTTGAACAGGAATGAGGAATTTCAAACTGAATCCACCCAAATTTGAGCCGGCTCACTGGGCTTCTCTGAGAAGTCAGAAATGAATCAAGCATAACATTCAACCACTTAAACTAATTTTTCTGTTCAGGAATGACAGTAAATAACTATAATTTGACATATTAATCAAGAAATATTAATGTACTTTACTATTTTTACAGTTTTTTGTAAATCAGTAAATTTGAAAATTCATGGATAACAATAATAATTCTATTTTAGCATTAAAAATGTCATTTGGGTTAAAGAGCTTCTACATATTGGTGTATTAACCATTGCAGAAACATCAAAAATGATTTTGGTAATTACCAATGCTGTTAATTTAGGGCAGCTGTGGCATAAACCTTACTTTGGTTAGGGTTAGGGCGGTCTAATAAATTTGTTAAGCACTGTTTTCACCACATATCATATATTGCTGGAGAGCACAGATTCTCAGCTCTCTGTCAACGCTGGAATTTTTTAGATTGAGCAAACTTTTGAGGAGTTACAGTGTTGAGAATCCGTGTAGCGGTCTCGCGATACTCCTGGTGTTTTGCTATGAATGCCCATGTCACATGGTTGTGAGTACTGTAATGAACCATATATGTGCGCATGCCCACAATGCTCAGCTTTCCAACACTGTTGGAATTTTTCTGATTGGACAAACTTTGACAGAGTTATGGTAATAACACTCCAGACATATAAAGCACAGTGCCAGCGCCGGCTCAGTAGGTAAAGGGTGAATCTGGAGATGTTGCTGTGAATTTGACTGTTTTTTTTATAATACAGGTTAGTTTTAAATTGAGTCATTCATTTATGAAATCACACACATAACTTTTATCAAAATTAATGTCCTTGTTAAATAGTTTAATTAGTTTGGGTAGCATGAGGTAGCTGTCCTTGCATGGTGTGTGTTACCAGTGATCACTGATCCTCCTCTCAGCTGCCATCTTTAAAAGTGAAACTTTTAAGGCAGAACGTTTCTGAGTGCCTACATGTTTATTCTGGCCTGCTTCTTTAAACAGGGTCCTTTGCAAATTACATATTAATTTATACCACGTATAACTCAATTTAAAGTCGAGTCTATGTGATACATTTAGTGAGTTCCCTATGCTTGCACCCACAGTGTTATTGTTAGTGAAATATTTCTTTTCTTTGTTCATTTAAATAAGATTTAAACCTAAAAGTGGGACCAAAGTGGAGGTCAACACTCCTGATAAAGGAGCAGTGACCTTCTAATGGATCCTGAGTAAATTATCTGTTCATTTTGGGTTTAAAGGAGCATTTCTGATAGAGCTGCTCTCTCTTTTTGTGAAAAGTGTATTTGCTCTCTTTCATTGTGTTAAAGTATTCATGATGACAGAACAGAAAGTAGTAAGAAATGCCGTTTAATAATTTATGCACTTTGAAAAATGCAGCAAACAGGCTCATTTTACAGCTCTGCAGAAACAAAGAAATAAAACAGCAGCAGCAACAAATCAGGCTGATAAAAAAGTCGACTGAGTGCGACATAAGAGCATAAATTTGATGTTGGAAACCACAAGGCAACAAGGAGATACAGTAAAAAGTGACAGAGAAATAAAAATGTTTGTCTCAGGAGCTGCTTTTGTTGGTTGTCTCTTGTTGATTAGATTTACAGTCGTTATGAGACGATGACAGCCGAGAGGGATGGGATGAGCTGTAAAGGATTATTACGCTGTAATGAAATCACATCTCAGGTTCTGGTGAGTTATCCACCAAACGTCAGGCTGAAGGAGACTACGGAGGCACAAAGTGGAGAACAAATACACTTAGCAAATCAGCTGCTGCCTCAGAAATGTTCAAAAACTAGAAATACTGGGGATTTTATCAAATGAGATTTTAAAAAATCTGGAAGATTATTTCATGCTCCATTTTTTTTAAGTATTTATCTGTGCTCTGCTTTTTCCCCTTCTGTTTTATTTCGTCACACTTAAATGTTTTGATGTTAGACAAAGATAACCTGAGTAAACACGATTAGTCTTTAAATGCTGATTTCATTTATTAAAGGGGACATATTGTACTCTTTTAAGACAGGTTCATATTGGTCTCAGAGGTCCCCAAAACATGCCTGTGAAGTTTGATGCTGATAAAACACTCCACTATTGGATTTTTGTAGGTTTAAAAACCCCCTCTGTTTCAGCCCTGTTCAGGACGGGCTGTTTCTGTGGCTTTAAATGTTAATGAGCTGTCTGACTCCGCCCCTGACCACACCCCTCTCAGGAAGTGGATGTGGCTCTCCTGATTTTACAGACACTTTTGTCCAAAGTTTAGGACCTGAATGGGATTTGAACCACCAATCTCCCAGCAGAGTAACCCACTGAGCTATCCAGCATCTCAGCTGATAGGTGAGAGGAGGATCAGGAGAGGAGGGCGGAACTTTCCTCCAAGTGGGGGAGGGCCAACCAAACCTGGGGGCGGGTGCTTACTCCCCATGTGAGGTCACTAAGGTAAAATCTGAGAACAGCTTGTTTCAGCACACATTTTCTGAAAGGTGGAGAAAGGGGGGGTTAGGAGAGGGAGAGGGAGACCCAGAAGACAGTGGGTGTGTAGAGTCTTCCCCAGTCTAGCCTCTGTGACTCTTCTGGCACAGAGAAGCCCCTCACGCGGGCTGCCTCTCTGCCTTCACCCCCTTCTCAGCACTGGGGCCTTGGACTTTGAAATTATTCCAGCCCTCTTGGGGGGGGGGGATTAGGGGAAGGGAATGGATTTTTCTGGTACTTGAGGGGACTGTGGACAGGCCAGGGGCACATATTCTGTTAGAAAAGCCTGAAAAAGTGATTTTTACATATGTCCCTACCTGACCCTGTGCAATGGTACTTATCTTTTTTTTTTTTTGCTTGAGTGGGCAAAACTTTGATAGGCAGAACTCTATAGCTGTTGAATGCATGTTTAGTTGTGTAAGCCATATTTTCCCCTAACAAAATGACTGATTGCTAAGTACAGAATAAATAATCTTTTTGGGAACAGACTGTGGTGATTTTGTATTCACATATTTTATTTTGGGGGACTCGTTTCCGTCATGCTGTTCCCCTGAGTCTGCCCCTTCCCCAACGGCGCTGAGGCTGATTGACCTCTCCACAATCAAGCACACTACTTCTTCCCTGCAGACTGACGCCTCAGCGCCAGAGTATTGTTTGCCACGCACAGCGGTACAGCGGCTCCTCTGCTACCAGTGACACTCTTTGCGTTATTGAAAATTTCTCTTGTGCCTTTTGTGAACTTGCTTTTTGACAATTTCTTGTGTCTCTTTTTTTTCTTGTGCCTCCCTCCACTCTCTCAAGAAGCTTCACTCTCACTCACACTCCTCCTGCAGATCTCCTCACCCCTTGGACCTGAGGATTCCCCCTCCCTAAACTGCACCTTTAACCAATAAATCTGTTAAACCATTGCAAACTCTGGTCTGCCTGGGTCCACCACACCAACCTTAACAAAGACGCCCAAATGCCTTTGTTACTTAATTTAACTACTTCTAGTTTCATAAGCTTTCGTCCTACTAACTTCACTTTTTAATCGAAACACCTCACTCTGAAGGGCGTGAGCATACTTTAAGTATTACACCCTGATTGTCGTCCACTGCTGTTGTAAGTAGTAGCAATAGCAAAAGCTAGCAATCTGTATTTAAAAGAATGCCCATAAACTAGCGCATGTGCAAAAGCAGGGTCCCAGATCTACTGTCCTGCTGCTGCCTGCAAGCCTGCAGATACACCCTTCTCACCCTATGTGAAAAAGTAATTGCCCCCCTAGACGTAGTACCTGGTTGTTCCACTTGCATGTTTAACTGTTGGTATGGTGTTCTTTTCATGAAATGCTGTGCTAGTTTTACACTAGAAGTAACAGGACGCACTCCTTCCAAAAAGTTCAACTTTTATCGAGGCTATTTGCTGACCAGGACCCAACAGAGCACGAGCCAAGGTAGCAGGTGAAAGGAGTTTATTCACGGACATCAACAGTGCAGACGGAGGTGAGTCGTCTGGCTGGTGGCAGGTAGAAGCACCATCAGGGTGAGGGAGGCAAACTCAGGAAGCTGAAGGAATACTCTGACGTCTGAAGGCTCAACATGAGGCGGTAAAGAGGAGATCTTGATTGCCTGAAGATTAGCTGCAGCCTCCCCAACACAAAAACAATCTAGGAACAAAGTCTGAAACACACAGGAGGTCAACCATGACAGGGTCTCTTTCTTATTGTTGAATCATAAACTTTGACCTTAACTGAGTCAAGTGAGGTCTGCAGGTCTTTAGTTGTTCTGGGTTCTTCTGTGACTTCCTGGATGGGTGGTCAAAACACTCATGAAGTCCTTTTGGTCGGCTGGCCACTCCTTTGAAGGTTCATCACTGTTCCAAGTTTTCTCCATTTGTGGATAATGGCTCTCACCGTGGTTTACTGGGGTCCCAATAATCCTAATATTAAACTTAGTGGATGATCTGCATCTTTTAAGTGTGACAGATATCAAAAATATAACAAATTAGTTGTTGGGGTTTTATATCACCAGTTACTAATTAAATAATCTCAATTAAAAGTGGACAACTTTGACTCTTCTACCATTCGTGCCCCTCCCTCTTTCAAATTACAGTATACTGTTGATACTCACAAACTGTGTCAGGTAAAGTCACCTGCTGTTGGCTTTATTTTCTTATTTAGAGAGTCAAACTGTGTCTTCTGGGCTCTTATCCATACACCTGCTCTTTTTTTTTTCTCATGAGATCTGTAAGAACTGAGCTGGATGAATCTGCCATGTACAAGAAAGTGATGATTCAATGCTGAACGCATGAGGGGTTCTTCAGAGGCACAAGGAAAAGGAGAAAAAAAATAGTTGATGATGAGAATAAGGAGCCAGCTTCATGGGCCTAAACTCAGTCTGCCCAGGTGCATGACATGGGGTAACCAGCTGTGTTCATGTCTGCCTGCAGGCAGCCTGGATGGAGAACAAACAGAGGACAGCAGGAGGACGAAATAGCACTGAACAAAGAAGTTTTAAGATGTTACTATTCAAGCCTACAGCAACGGGGTATGGAGAGTTCACCCCCTCCCGCCCGTAAGTAATGACAGATTATAATTCAAAACCAATCTAAGAAAATAAAACGCCATAACCACACAGAAGTCCTGTGGAAGAAATTCAGTCACAGACCCTATTTTCAGAAACATTGTTCAATCCCAATATTCTTTCCTCTTAGCTTTACCCCTTCATTTTCTGCGTGTAGGGGATGTATGGTTGTAACTAGGGCTGAACGATTTACAGAAATAATCTAGCTGCAATTTTTTCCCCAGAACTGCGATTTGAAATGCGACTATGATTAGGTTCCTCATCTTGTGTATTTTTCTTTTATAAATTGAAGCAGTAAATCATTCCATATTTTAAGCCGGAAACACTCATCACACATTTAACCATTTTAGTGCAAAATGGACAGTTTTACTTGGTGGAGAAAGCTCTGCTCTAGAGATGCTCCAATCAAGCAGCATGCTTTGACTTTCAGGGAGTGCGTAGCTAGAAACCTCCATATAGATAGATGCATTTATGACAATGTGCACCGAAAACAATGAAATTATTCAGAAGCAATTACTCCATAGTAGCATGAATCTGAATATGAGGGAGCAACAAGCTTTATGCTGTAAAGGAGGAGGCTGGAGTGGAGGAAGTAAAGCTGTGCCAGCAGCAGTGTGATGCATCAGCATTGATGCACGCAGGGATTAGAGAGTGTTCCACTGTGTCGAGAGAAAGTGCAGTGATTGGCTGTGAGAGCTGGGAGGCAATAATTGGTGTCAGCCAATCACAGCTGGGGACATGACTTGCGTGACCTAAAGCTGAGCTTTATCAATATCAAATAGTATGAACCAGGGAAGAATGATAAAAAAAATATACCTAACTGCAATTATTGTTGCTCACATTGCAAATTTGATATCAATTGCCTTATTGAACGGAGGTTACTGTTTTTATGTCACTCATTTTAGTTAAGAAAAACGTACATTAAACATGAAAAGGAAGATTTTTGTAAACCATTTTTAAAAATGGCACTTGAATGTTTGCAAAATGAGCATAAAATCTCTGCTACTGCTGCTAAAAAATGAATGTATTAAACTTGTATTATGACATATTTCAAGTTAAAGCAATACTGCAACGTCTGTGATCTGCATGTCTATTTTATCAGAATCCTTGACATCCCTGCTCAGGCTATGAACTGCGGCATCTTTGGGCGCAATTTTGGATGCATTCAACAGTGACTCAGACAGCCTGTGTCCATACTGGAGAAAAGTTCTGCATTGCATGGCAAAAACCTCTCACATTTGTTAAGGCCCGACATGCCAGAAACTGGTCAGAGGTAAGGTAAGGTTTTGGAACTTTTTGGAACAAAATTGGACAAAAGAAATCCTTCTCCCTCAGTCTTGAAAAGCATGCAGATCATATCAGCCACTCTTATGGACAGTAAATTCCTGCGCTGCATCTTGTGCACTCTGCTGTGCGTCTTTTTTCGATGTTCCTCTCTGCTCTGAAGAGTTCAATGTGCAAACTCACTTATGGCATCGTATCTTCCTTTGCTATAATCCTGCACAATTTGCAATTAATGGGTGAAAATGCATATTTTAGAGCTCAATCAGTAAATATTGAAAATTACTATTATTTTTTTAAATGCCACTCTTCTCCCCCCAAACATCACTCCTGTTGTCACCAGGCTGTCTACAGGCCTGCCATTAAATTATTTTAACGTTTGAATCTTTGATATGATTTTCTTTTAATTGGAAACAACTGTAGAGTTTCAGGATGCCAAACATAGCCATGGGAATGGTGTAATCTTTGATTTCTCTTTAATGATCTCTCTGTGGTTAAAATTAATGTTACCCAGAAACCACCAAACAAGCAGCAGGGTCAGACTCAATCTCCCTGCTTCACTCTGACACATGCAGACAGATCTAAACACTGCCAGAGCTCGGTGTGACGACAGTGAATATTCTCCCAGCAGCATCAGAACAGCAGCACATCTTCAGGTTTGTTGTTCCTGATAGACAATGAAATGCATGTGCAGCTTTCCCTGCTTTCTTTTATTACTAAACACATGAAACAGCTACTGTTACTCTGTGTGAGCATGTGCACAGTTACTGTTTAGTAAAACACTCAGTTTGCACTGGTTTATTTTCTGCAGAGTGTAAAAAATGTTTGCACTGGTTTATTTTCTGCAGAATATTTAAAATGTTTGCTTTGGTTTATTTTCTGCAGTGTTAAAAATGTTTGCACTGGTTTATTTTCTACAGAGTGTTGAAAATGTCTGCACTGGTTTATTTTCTGCAGAGTGTTGAAAATGTGCGCGTTTGTGAGAGGCAGAAAAACACAAAGATCCATGCTATCTGTCCTTGAGAGACTGTTTTAATTACGGATGCTAATTGAGCTGTGAAGCCAGCCTCTGTCTTGATTACACATCCTCTAACTGCTCTCTGGGCAGCCGCTCTCACCCTACATGCAGCTGAGTGGTGCTAAAAGTTCAGGTGATGCATATTTGTGCACCTCTGTGATCAGAACTCATTCTATTTTTCAGTGCTAATTGCTTTTTTCTGTTTGAGATTTTCAGCTGTGAACCTCTAATCCACAATGATTTATTCAGTAACCAGCACTTAGCTTTTAATCACACTAAACCAGTGTTACTCAACATGTGGCTCTTTTATATCTTAATTTGAAATATTATTCCCCCAGAAAACCTTAATAAAAGGGAAACTTCCACTTCAGAAATTATGCATCACAAGTCACAAGTCAGTTTATTTCCCACACTTATACAGTAGGCTTTAAAACTTAAAGGTCAAACTTGATTTCAAACATTATTTTTTTTTTCCTTTTGTATTGCCAATTTAATCAATTTCTGCCACTTTTTGTTCATTTTTGCCACTTGCATTATAGTTTTGCTGCTTCTTGCTGACCTTTATATTTGCAATTTTTTCCATGTTTGCCATTTGCTGCTAACCTGACACGCCAGATGGATTTGTTTCCAAGCGGCAACCTCCGGTCCTAAAAAATGAAGCCAATGCGGAAGTGCCAAAAATTGCTAAACCGCGACTGTCCGCTTGAGGCTGGCTGCAGGAAATCCAGAAGTTCCGTCTGCACACATGTTAAACAGCCGGTTATGAGACACAAAATAAACTGGTTTACAGCCTGGTCCAAAACACCAAACGTGTCTCGTTAGCTAGTGTCTTATTGTGCTCCCACTGTACGGGGGGTGAATTTTTTTGTACCACAATCGTTTGACTGATATTTAGGATGAAAGCTGATTGGTGCATCTCATTTGATTGACAGATAGCGCGGCAGGCAGAGCCTCCGTTTCTGTCAACCAGAATGCTAGCTAGCAGGCTCACAGGAAGTTGCGCTTAGTGGGCAGGCATTACGTTAGGCTGAGACCGCGATTCCAATATGGAAGCCTCCACGAATGGGCTTCAAAAGCCGTTTTAGCCCGCCTATTGTAAGCAGACGACTGATGTCACACGGGGTTTGTCCAATTCTTTCTACAGTCTTTGTTTGTCTCACACATCCATCTGGGAAAGCTTCAATAGGAAATGTTTGAGAAAAGGCAGACGCTTTGAAAAAACTCGGAGTGTGATTGGATGAACGTTCTGTCACATCTCCAATCAGAGCAACAAAACACGTAGCCGCGATCGAGCTGCGGGTGCGCAGCTACTGAGGAACAATGCTAAACATGGCGACTATAGACACGCAAGTACTCAACTTTTGTCGTTTTTGAAAAGTAAACTCACTGCTGTTCTTTGTTCTTCTTTTAACGAAGAAATGTTTTCAAGTTCTGATAAAACTGGTGCTTTAGTAACATCCACGCTAATCTCTTCCTCCATGACTGCACCAGCTCTTGCTGCTGCTTGTTTACGTCACGACTCTGCTGTGCCTGAAAGTACTGCCCCTCGTCTCTGATTGGTCCTGTCACTTTCTAACCGGCCCAAACGGTTCAGATGGGAGCTTTGCAAGATGGATTCACCAGTGAAAAACAAGGAAACAAGGGTGTATCCATCTGCTTTGCAAGGTTAATTTTCTGCCACTTTTCACCCATTTAAGCTGCTTTTTACAGATCCCTTTAAGGGACATAGGAGAAAAAAATTTAAATGAGAAAACTTTTTTAAGGACATGGAAAAAAAAAGGGATTTTTTTTTTAAAACAGTTTGCGAGATCTCGCAAAAGTAGATTGAAATCATACCATAATATGTACAGTGATCGAATCTGTGAACGTCTTAATAACCTTAACAAAGTTCGATATTGGCCTAAAATTTAAAGAAATTCAATCCATGCCTAGCCTCAGGCATGCTTTTTGTCTAAAAGAAAAGCATTTGAAGGCATTTTGGGTGAAAGGGGGCTTTCGTCGTAACACTTGGATCTGGCGTACCTGGTCAAATTCATCAGCAGCCAGTTGTAATCCTCCGGACAGCTGCACGTGTACAGATGAGTGTGTGCCAAATGTTGTGTAGGCATTAAGCCATTTGACCTTCCTTAAAAGGCCAACAATGCCCCCATTGATATTCCATATGGCTTCAGTTTACCGTATGAATCCAAGCGCCAGATGAAGTGAGCTCCTTTTGCAAAGTGGTTCCGTCTACTTAAACAGATTGCTTGTCTTATTGCATGCCATCCTGGATCCATCTCTTTCAAACTCATTTGTTACATTTTCTTTACTTACACGTAATATTAACTCTCTGCATTTAGCACACACCCATCTGTACCGTGCAGCTGTCCGGAGGATTGCAACTGGTTACTGATGAATTCGACCAGGTGCGCCAGATCCGAATAAGTTTTATGATGGAAGAGTCCCCTTTTACCCAAAATGCCTTCAAAGGCCTTTCTCTGAGACGAAAAGCATGCCTGCGACAAAGCATAGATTGAATTTCTTCAAACTTAAGGCCAATTTTCGAAGTAAAATTCAATGAATCTCCCCCACAGATGCTCGCCCTCGGTTGTTTTGGATGGTTTGACCCAGAAGTAGTTACTACTACGTCATTTAAACCTACTTTTGCGAGATCTTGCAATACTTTTGTGAGATCTCGCAAACTGTTAAAAAAAAAAAAAAATCTCCCATTTTGTTATTTTCATCTCCCTTAAATTTTTTTTCTCCCATGTCCCTCAAGGGGCTCCGTAGCTTTTTGCCATTAAATGCCACTTTTTGCCCCCTCTTTGCACTTGCATTAAAGTTTTTTCTGACCTTTTTATTTGCAATTTTTTTTATATTTGCCATTTTCTGCCACTTTTCACCCATTTAAGCTGCTTTTGCCAATAAATGCCACTTTTTTACTCATTTTTCCTAACTTTTTGCTGCTTTTGGCTCATTTTAGTCACTCTTCACTCATTTTTTTTGCTTGTTTTTTCCTGCTTTTTGACCTTTTTTTGCAATCTGAATTTGACTGAAACACAAGATACCTGTGCCCTACAAAGAGGATCAGCGCTCAGTGAAGATATCCCTAATCCATTACGATTTGCCTCCACAAGTCAACCATGCAGACCCATGGGTAGTAAGAAACCAGCACTTCTCAGGGGTTGTAAAGTGGGAACCCTCCTTCGTCAGTGTTTGGTCCAGTTAGTCCCACAACACCTCCAGAGGGCTGAACAGTGATCTCCAGCGTCCCAGAACCACCCCCCTCCATGCCATCTCTCACCACCCACCATGCCAACACGCAGACATCATCTTACCACACGGCCCACACAGCCTCAACAGCATGCCGCCTTCAACAGACCCAGGCTCCGTACATGCAAGCTCCAGGTCGTGACAATGTCGATACTACCTTCCTTAACACCACTCTTGATTACAGTGCAACAATTATTACCAATAACTAAGATTAAAAGAGAGAGGAAAATGAGACAGATTAGGGAGAGAGAGAGAGAGAGAGCAAGCTTCGCAATAAGGTGGGGGAGGCAGAGCTAAGGGTGTGGTACCATGTCGTGGGTTCACACACACCCCTGGCTTGGCGTGGTGTGCGCACTATCCCCCCTACTCCCTCATTTTCATGAGGGAAGACAGAGTAGAGAGAGGATTAAACGAAACTAACAGATAGAGAAGTTACGGAAGTTCGTCAACCTTCATTTTTGCCCCAGCTGGCATTACTCCTCTTCATCCAAATCCACTGACTGGCCTGAGCTGCTTCATCTGACATCTCCTTAACTGTCTTCCGCAAATTCTGTCCCTGCACTCCCAGGTCTCTAAGTAATGAAACAGCTGTAACTCACTTTTTTGCCACTTTCTGCTCTCTTTCACATTTTCTCCCCATGTTGCCACATTTCAGCCAGTTTTAGCCATTTTAAGCCTACTTTGCCCCTCTTCATCCATTTTAGTTGCTTTTCGCCACCTTACACTCATTATTACTGCCACTTTAACCATTTTCTACCACTTTTCACCCATATAAGCTGCCTTTTGCCATTAAATGCCACTTCTTGCTCATTTTTCCTAATTTTTTGCTGCTTTTTGCTCATTTTAGTCACTTTTCGCTAATTTTTTCCCACGGACAATCAGGTGTGAAAATGGTAATCAAACCAAAGCTTTTATAGCCCTTTTCTTGTCATCTGACTACTCAAATCGTTCTACACTGCAGGTCACACCTACCCATTCGCACCCTAATCCCATTTCTAGTCATCCATGTTATCAAAGCCTTCTATCTAGTAAGCAGTTAACAAGCTGCTAACGAAATCCCAAATCTACCTCAAAAGTTCAAGTTTATCAACGTACTTGTGGCGCATTTAGATAGAAAATATTAAAAATGACGGGTAAGTGCTTTGCCCAAAGACACATCAACACGTGACTAAAGGAGCTGAGGAGCGAACCCTCAGCCTTCCGACTGTGGGACGACTGATTCAACCTACTGAGACTTCAGACCAGCACACTTCACAATAAACAATAAGAGCTGTGATGGTAAAACATTTGCTGATGTAGTGGCATACAGAATGTTTGATTTCAAGAGAGAAATTTTAAAAAGTAATAACTCAAAAACAAGCAAACTTATCATTAAACCAATCTAAATACGGTTAATGGCATCTATAAAGAAAACACAAAGGCTTCTAAGTGAACACACTCTATTGCAGCCTAATGTGGAAGGCCCACTGGCAGTGCCTGCCTCCTCTATTCTTTATACTCTAGCCCTGATTGCTGAGTTGAGCCCCTGAAGAGCAGAAATGAGGGACAGTTGGAGAAAAACAACAGCAGAGACACAAACCCTACTAAAACATAGTTTCACATTCTGATCCTGTTCTCTCTGACTCCTCATTCAGACATCAGATCATCTGAATCACTGTAGATTCACACATTTGATTTTCCATCTGACAAAATCTCTATTTTCTGGAGGATGGTGACTGTTCTTGGAGAACTGTATTTCTTATTTGTCCCAGTAGTATGCAGAGCGAAATGAATTCACAGTTATACTGCGAGTGTTGACTGAAGTGTCTTTGTTTGTGTCTGGGTGAGATGACATTTTTTGAACAAGCAGAATCTGATTCCATCTCTCACTTCGGTCTCTGTAGGTTTGGTTTCTACCACCTGTGATTATTCTTCTCTGACACCTTCCTGCTGTTTGTAATAATTAAGAAAAAGACTTCATTTTCTACCAACAGCCAAGGCTCTTTGAACAGCACATTAAAATAAGCAACACATAATGAAGAAGGACTTTTATTCTATTATCTCTATTTAAAAAACAGCATTTAGCTGACTGTTTCCAGAAAGTTTTTCACAAGCGGCAAACTCCGGTCCTGAAAAATGAAGCGATTTCAATATGGAGGCCTCCGTGGATTGGCTTCAAGAGCTGTATGAGTCCGCCTATTGTAAGCAGACGGCTGACGTCACGCGGGGTTTTTCCAATTCTTTCTCCAGTCTATGGTTTTTCACCTCTTTCCTGGCTTGGATTAATGTGGGCGGGGCCAATATGTGGGCTGGTGATGTCAGGAGCCCATAGCAGGGAATGACCCCGCCCCTCTAACGCTGCAATATAAAATCAGAGAGCAGTTCATCTCAGTCCAGCCTGTTGTTAGCTGATGTCACTGCCTTTATTTAAAGTTAACAGTCAGGTAGATGCTGTTTTTTGTTCATTGTGAGGTAAATTTGCCAAGTCTAACAGCCACAGTGGTCTATGGATCATTCACAGCATCATAACAGAGATTTGAGCCAGAAAACAGGACTTTGGCTGTTTTCAAATTTGCCTACTGTACTAGCATTGCGTACTGATTTGCCCAAAAGGTCGTATGCAGTATGTGAACAAATGTGAAAGTTGCAGTATGCCAACAATACCTGGATGACGCACTGACTTGGGAAAATTCCACAGTATGCATCGGACCAGTCTGCTTCTCCTACTGTTACCCACAATGCAAAGTGCCTGGTCTGAGTTTGTAATGGCGGAGAGCAGTAAAACTTTCACAGGAGAGGCTGACCGTTACAAATGTAAGTGCCATTACTTTTTATCTTTACCTTTTTAACATGTATTATTAGTGAAGTAAGTTGTACTAAGGTCACTGTTACGGCTCGTAACGGCCAGAAAGGTGCTGTTAAGTGTGTCCTTTCACTGCACTATACATGCTAAGCTAAAAATGACACAGTTAGCAAGTTATCAGTCTTAGGGCCAGATCTACTAAAGGTCTGCGTCTATAAACATGTGTGCAAACTCACTGCACACACAAAAAAAGTACAAACTGATTTACTAAGTGCGCTCTAAGGGTTGCGTCTTTCAAAGGTGCAAAATAGTGCAGCTGCATCTAGTTAGTTAGTTCGCTGCAGTGAATATGCAATATGGGGCGTTGACACGCAATTGTGCGTGTACTGGGAGGAGAAAATGTAAACATATTAATTTAGCGCACGCAGAGTGATTTATCAAACCTGAAAGCAATTTTGCTCATAGAAGCTGCGACTATATTTAACACGTCTCAAAGGAAGGTGCAAACAGTTTGTGTGCGTAATTGCGCAAACATGGCTGCGGTTATTGTGGAAAGAAGGAGACATCGAAACGATGGAAAAAGACAGAAAATGCATTTTTCACCCTTGTGTGAACATTTTTGGAATGAATGAGGAAACAGTCATTAAAACATATCGCCTATCCAGCCTTGCCATTTTGGAGCTGTAAATCCACACAGCAAAAATCCCCAAAAAAACAAAAAATATGCGATCCATCGCTAATTAGTGGTGTACCAGGTAAAAAATACAAAAACAAGACAATCTCACCCAAATCCAGGAAGCATAATCCAACAGAGAAAACTCTTTTCTTCTCCCCTACTCCCTTCTTTGCTGTAGCTCATTTAAGTGTTTATTGGCTTCATCCATTAACTCCTCTAATTCTGTAAGGTTGAATTTCATTTTGTGCATCCGGCTCTCATGCTGCAAACCATGAAACACGCAAAAGCCTCATTTAAATAGGTGTGTCTCCAACATGTTTGCACCTCTTGTCGTTTGCGCATTCACTCTTAGTAAATCACCTGCAAATCGCGGTCCAACCCCAAACGCAAAATTCTAGATTGCACACGCAAACCAGTACAGGATCTTGGTAGATCTGGCCCATAGATGTTTATGTACACAGTTTACCTAATCTTTACCTTAAAATAACGTTTCTTATAGTGACAGAGCAGGACACGGAGGCCCTGATTCGTTGGCAGACCACGAATGAATCTTTGTTCAGTGGCGAATCTTTGTTCAGTGGTGTAATGCTGCCCTAAAGGGATTTGAGTAAGTTTGCCTAATGTTTCTCGCTATAAAAGTTTTGTACAGAAAGTGGTGTTATAATGTCCCACGTCGGTAGGTAGTAGTATCCTCATATGCACGGTTGATTATCATTCACTGTATTTTAATAGAGTGTTTTTAAAAGAGCACTCCTTAGAGGGCAAAGTGGAGCCAGTAAAAGTGAAGAGGAAGTGGGAGAATCTTAAACAAAAATAAAAAGTATGAGGAAGCTTCTGCCTCCAGGGGTTGTCAACCTCGAACAATACCTGACATTCTTAATTAATGGCTCCTGACAAGCTATGACAAGTGAGTGTGTGTGGGTGTGTGTATGTCTTTCAGGAACTTAAGGCTCCTAGGACAGGAGAAAGCACATCCTGGAGGTGGTTTGCATTTATGGACGAGGCCTTGGATATATCACCTCCGGTCACCATTGACTCCTCCAACCACGATGTAGTGGTGGCTTCTACTCCCTCCCCTGAGGCAGGAAGGTCACCAAAAAAGAGAAGGGTGCCTGAGTGGGTTCAGGTCTTGTGCCAGGTGACAGAGAGGGATGAGGAAAGGGAGAGAGAGGAGAGGAAAGAGAGGGAGAGGTTGAGAAGAGAAGAGCGAGAGTGACTGGGCCGAGAGGAGAAGAGGGAGAGAGAGTGGAGAGAATGGCTGGAGAGGAGAGAGCAGGAGAATGTGGCAAGGGAGGAGAGGAGACAGGGACATGATGGCATTGGTTGAAAAACTGTTAAAGTTAATCTGTTGAATTTAATAAAAAGCATGAATGCTTCTTTTGTTGTTGTTTTTGTGAATAGTTAGGTCACACAACCTCATCTACAATGACAATGATTTAAACACCTAACACCAGGAAAAGAACAAGAGGAACAACAGAACACTGAACAGAAACTATGAAACAATGTGAAACCTATATTCAAAAAAGCAAATCATTATTATACTATTTACAAGTCATGACAGAGTGAATATCTTTTACAAGGAAATTAGAAAACAGTACTTAATAGTGATAATCCTCTGTACATATATAGGTAGATATATTAGATATAGGGATAGATATCTATAAACAATACAACCTGGTGAATACATTATACGATTATTAATAATATTAATTTTATATATATATATATATATATATATACACAGTTGAAACCAGAAGTTTACATACAGTATATTAAAAGGCACATGAACTTTTTTTCTCACTGTCTAACATTAAATCAGATTAAACTTTTCCTGTTTTTGGTCAATTAGGATTACCAAAATTATTTCTATTTGCTAAATGCCAGAATAATGAGAAAAGGATTTTTTTAAGACAATTTTTATTATTTTCTTAAAGTCAGAAGTTTACATACGCTAAGATTACTATGCCTTTAAACAATTTGGGAAAGCCCAGATGATGATGTCATGTCTTTGGAAGCCTCTGATAGGCTTATTGACAACATTTGAGTTAATTCCAGGCACACCTGTGGATGTATTTTAAGGCACACCTGAAACACACTGCTTCTTTGTGTAACATCATGGGAAAATCTAAAGAAATCAGCCAAGATATCAGGAAGAAAATTGTGGACTTGCACAAGTCTGGTTCATCCTTGGGTGCAATTTCCAGATGCCTGAAGGTGCCACGTTCATCTGTTCAAACATTTATACCCAAGTATAAACACCATGGGAATGTCCAGCCATCATACCGCTCAGGAAGGAGATGGGTTCTGTGTCCCAGAGATGAACGTGCTTTGGTCTGAAAAGTGCATCTCAACCCAAGAACAAAAGCAAAAGACCTAGTGAAGATGCTGGCTAAAGCTGGTGAGAGTGTGTCATTATCAACAGTCAAACGAGTCCTGTACCAACATGGGCTGAAAGGCCACTCTCCCAGGAAGAAGCCATTACTCCAAAAGAAACATAAAAAAGCCAGATTACAGTTTGAAAATGCACACAGGAACAAAGACCTTAATTTTTGGAGACATGTTCTGTGGTCTGACGAAACTAAAATTGAACTTTTTGGCCATAATGACCATTGTTACATTTGGAGAAAAAAGGGGGAAGCTTGCAAGCCTGAGAACACCATCCCAACTGTGAAACATGGGGGTGGCAGCATCATGTTATGGGGATGTTTTGCTGCAGGAAGGACTGGTGCACTTCACAAAATAGATGGCATCATGAGGAAAGAACATTATGTGGAAATACTGAAGCAACATCTCAAGACATCAGCCAGGGAGTTAAAGCTTGGGCGCAAATGGGTTTTCCAAATGGACAATGACCCTAAGCATACTGCCAAACTGATTACAAAGTGGCTTAAGGATAACAAAGTCAATGTGTTGGAGTGGCCATCACAAAGCCCTGATCTCAATCCCATTGAAAATGTATGGGCAGAGCCGAAAAGGCATGTGCAAGCGAGGCGGCCTACAAACTTGGCTCAGTTACACCAGTTCTGCCAGGAGGAATGGGCCAAAATTCCTGCAAACTATTGTGAGAAGCTTGTGGAAGCATATCCAAAACGTTTGACCCAAGTCATACAGTTTAAAGGCAATGCTACCAAATACTAATGAAATGTATGTAAACTTCTGACTCTCAAGAAAATAATAAAAAATTGTCTAAAAAATGATCTCTCATTATTCTGGCATTCAGCAAATAGAAATAATTTTGGTAATCCTAATTGACCAAAAACAGGAAAAGTTTAATCTGATTTAATGTTAGACGGTGAGAAAAAAAAGTTTATGTGCCTTTTTATATAGTGTATGTAAACTTCTGGTTTCAACTGTATATATATGCTGTTACTAATAGTCATGATCCTGCAATGCAGGAACGGCACTCCCAGGAGCAGAAATTTGTGCTGCCAGCCTCTCTCTCAAATTGTCCCCTGGTTCTTGGTCTTCCTGGACATCAGCCTCGCCTTGGATGACCCCCTCCTCCATCTCTGGCTCCACCAAATCCCCATTATGGATGGAGGGGTTGTGGAGGAAGGCACAGGTGGACACCACCACTGGCACAAAGGTGGGCTTTACCCTACAGAAATAAATATAACTTAGCCCTTTCAATTTATAATCTTAAATGATCTCAAAATGTCCTCTCTTGTTTTACTTCTCTTTTTATATTTCCCATCACCTGTTGTCCAATGTGTGTGTGCTTAGACTTACAAATGCTTTCTCTCACCTCCAGGGCCTTGAGGAAGATGCTTCGCCACCGTGTCTTCATCATTCCAATGGCCCTCTCTACTGCACACCTGGCCCTGGAATGATGCCGGTTATGTCTTGCCTGGACAGGGTTTTGTACTGGCTCCCTGGCGTATTGGAGCAGCAAGGCAGGGTACCCCCCATCCCCAAGGATGTACCAGCCACAAGGGGGGTTAATTTGGTGGACATAAATGCTACTCCACCGCAGGACCCTGGCATCATGCACAGAGCCAGGAAGCCCTGTGAACAAAGGTGATGTAAATATTTCATTGAACATGATATAAAGTAGATTCTGTATACGATGATTAACACCAAAACTTCTTATTTGATACTTACTGACAATTATGGACTATCGTTACTAATAATTACACAGTTTACAGTTAAAAGGTATGTAAAAATTCCTCATTCACTACTAAAAATCAAACTCAAAAGAGATCCCCCCTCCAAAAAAAAATAAAAATAAAATAAAAATGACAATATCAGCTTACAGGCTGGGAGGTGACATGACATTTTCAGGTCCACAAAACACTGCTTGATGGTTTTACTATGGTTTTAAAGACACTTGGCACATCAGGTCTTTAGTTCTCATTAACTTTTGGGTGAGCTGTGTTTTACTCTAACTCTATTATTCATGTTGTATCACCTTGCATTCGAGTCCTGAACATCTAGCTTCTATTTGTTTTTGGAGGTACCTGAAACACCTTTTCTGTGAAATTCCAACAGTAGCTGGGTTTCCATTACAGTTTTTCGCAAAACAAAAGCGATATTTCTTAAATTTCGATTAAGTACAACTGCGCTGTGAAAGCGTTTCCATTGAAGGGAGTTTTGGGCAAAGGCCTTGCAATTCTCGTAAAATCTCATCTCGCATATCCGCTGCAGGGAAGCTTGACGCTCAAAACCTGTTGCGTGTTGGTACGGTTTTTGGTTACATCTACTGCGGTTACCTTGATAATTTTGAACAAAAGATGAAGGCAACGGGTGATAGTTCAGGGGTAAAGTCCGTATGTATGGAAAAAGCCATGTATAAGGGTGTAAGTATGATGTTAAGAAAAGTCTCGTCTCTTCTTCTGTCTACACGTACCACGCCCTGTTGTCTTGGAGTGGCTGGTCATGTGACACCGTACGTCACGTCCCGTGACTTGTAAATGCGGAAAAAGTGTTTCCATTACACTTTTGCGATTTATTTCTATATCGAAATGCCCGAAAAACCTCCTGATGAATGCGTAAAAACTTTCTAGCGATATTTTAGGGTTTTTTCGAAATTCGGGTGTTTCCATTACCAGTTTTTTATTGCACTATTTCGATTTTGCACATTTCCAAGTGTAATGGAAACCCAGCTTGTGACTGTAAAGCATTGTAACACCTGAATGTGCACTGACATGCATTATCTACTGTAACACATAGTTTTAGCTTTCAGGGCATGGAAAATATGGTGATATCACATTTAGGCCATGTTGCCCAGGCCTACCTCAGAGCCATAAGAATCGTCTCAGACTTGCGATAAGAGACTTGTGCTGATCTCTACTTCACTTTAAAAATATGCTCATCTTTTGTTTTCTTCCATGTTTACCTCATTCATCACCCTCTCACTCTGCCCGGTCTTCACCCTCTCATCATTCATAGATATCCCATCCTCCCTTCTATACTCACTTCCTCCCATTTCAATCCTTCTACGGCACACATCAATCTTTCCTCCATCTCTCAAACACACTCCTCGTATCTTTCACTCCCCCGTGTCCTCCCTCTCTGAAATCTTTAAACATATCCACTCCCTTTATCCTCCTACTTTACTCGCTACCCTCCCCATTACTCCACACTCACCCATTCACGTACTCACCCCCAGTCCCTCTTCTCTCCCACTATTTAATCATCTTGTCCCTGATCATCCCTGATCTCTCCATCCGTCACATTCAGCAGCAGAACATCTCCCCGTCCTCCCCTTTTATTCCTTCTTCACTGTTTTCCAGGAGCTTCTTTTCTCTTCAAAACAAACATGGCCGCCTCTATCATAGAGCTCCGCGTCTTCATCTGACAAACACTCAGCCAGCTCGTCTTCGTCTGTCAGTGCGAGCGCTCGACGAGGAGAAAACAACTTTTCTAAATTCGACATAATCTCTTCTAATATTCTGCCTCCATCTTCGGCGTGTCAGGAGGCGACGCAGGGAAACAAATTACGCCGTGAAGGGTGTTTTCTTTCTCTTTCTCCCCACAGCGACCTAATGTGTGCGTGAACTCAATTAATGCTGGGTGGAGAGTTCAGCTGTCAGTTTGAGGCTCTGACAACACACTCTGGTGTCCACGCACATTTCACAAACAGTGATGTATGCACACTGTCAGACAAATGAAGACACACAGACACATTAATGCAGGCGCACAGACTCAGAATGTAAAACGGAGAGTCCATTCATACACATCAGGAATTCAGAGAAAAGAATTCAAGAAAAAACAAGGGATATCTCCATTTCCAGTTTCTACACACCATCCTGTGTCTTTAGTCTTCATTCAGACAATTCTACACATAAAAACATGTCTCTAATATCCAAATACAGTTTAAATTAGTCATCTTTCTTCCTATTGGAGGGGCTCTTCTTTAAATAGAGTGCTCAGGATTTCTAATGCCTTCATGGCAGTGATGGCAAAAGCATTATACTCCTGTGACTGATTTACCTCACAATGAACAAAAATAGTATCTAACTGACTTAACTTTCAATAAAGGCAGTGACATCAGCTAACAACAGACTGGACTGAGATGAACTGCTCTGTGATTTTATATTGTAGTGTTAGAGGGGCGGGATCATTCCCCACTGTGGGCTGATGACATCATGAGTCCACATATTGGCCCCGCCCACATGAAACCAAGCCAGAAAGGAGGTGAAAACTTTGTAACAGTCTAAATCCAGAATTCAGTCACATGTAGATCTCAGTGTTTTCACATGTTTACAGCAAACAGATTCCAACTTTTCTAGTGTTAAGACAAGAACTTTGGATTTCACTTTACAGGGTCTTCAAACAGAGCTACATTTTCCTCTTAATGGATAATTCTGCTGCCTTTCCATCCATAAGTGGTGTAAAAACAAAAATAGTTTTTTTTTTTTTTTTTGCACAATTTAACTATTAGGAACAATGTTTCATATACAGAAACAATTGTGATGAACATACAGTATGACAAGAATCCAGGAGCAGAGCAGGCAATGAAAGGTTAAAGCAGTTTATTTAACAATAGTGCAAATCGGGCTGGCTGGTGGTTGGCAGAAGGACTGGTAGAGAGGCAAAGACACTGAAACAAAGGAGGACAAGAAGGATTTAGACAAGGCGAAAAATCCCACTGAAAGATGACTAGATTCAAAGGTTGGAGAGGAGCCAGGTTGCTCGACTAGAAGCTGTAGGACACAGGTGTCTGAAAGTTCATCACCAGAGGCCTCATGTTGAGGGTGCGTACGCACAAAAACGTGGTGTACGTCCTTTTTCACAGCAAAGTTCAGATGTATCAAGAGTGAAATGACCGTGGAAATGTGCGGCGCCTCACGCCAACTTCATGGCTTCATGGTTTCTACAGCTGTGGATCCTTTGGCGACACTTAGAGGTGATGCTGGGAAACTGTTTTAATAAGTAAATGTGATGTGCACATCAGAGACGCATGAGCAATTAACACTGATGAACAATTAACACACGTCTGCAATTACATGAGTGGATAAAAGCATGCACTAAGTGGTGAAAATAAATACAGTTAACAATGGCTTTAGCAGTATTAGAAGACATTGTAAATGGTGCGATAGGAATAGAGCGTGTGTTTAGAGACAGAGAGGATTTACTTAAGTTAGAAGTGTCTCCAATTCGCTTTCTGGGAAGTTCTTCTTTTTCCCGGCTTACTCATTCTTTTGTTTTAATTATCTGATCGTGCAGAGTGGGGATCTCAGGTGCACGGCTCATTCAGATATGACTTGCGTATTTAAATGGGGCCGTGGACGGGGAGGAGTCGGGTACTCCAACATGTGCGCTAAATTCCACGTTGATTGGGATGTACAAAGGACATGTGCTTGGATCCATGCGTGCACAGATTCATACATCCGGATATTTTTATGCGTACAACATTTTCTGGATTTAAGCTTACACCATGTTTCAGTAGGAAATCCACACAAGTCTTTGTACATGAGGCCCCAGGTGAGGAGATGTTGATTACCAAGGATTAGCTAACAAGCTGCAGCCGTGACTGACCATGAGTGATGACAGCTGCGTTATAACTGAAGTGGGTGTGGTTAACCCTTACAGCTCTCAGCTGTTTTTTCACCATCATGTCTCGTCTGGACTGTTGTTTTCTTAAAAAGCTTGTAAAACATCAACCCTGTAGTGCACAGTCAAACTCTAAACATCCTTGTCTCATTTACAACCTGGGCTTTGAGAGTATGTGTGCTGCAGCAATGTCACTTCAATTAAGAAAAAGTTATGGGACTATAAAGACAATAAAAACAAAAAACAAAACCCAAACTAATTAGAAATTAAAAATCAAATATCTTATGTGTTAAACACATCAGCAAACACTGATGACAAAGAGGGTTTTTTTTGCACAAACTTGTTCCTCCATCTCTTTGCGACTAAAAAATCATTCTTGGCGCTCTCATTCCAGTCCAATACTTTTCCCCTTACACCATAGCTGTCTAGTTTGAGTTTTGATTTGTTATCAAATGTTTTAATCAATATTCCCACTGCGTGCTGTTTCTGGTCTATGGCAATTGTAATTTCCTCCGTTGAATCTGAGTGCCAGGGAAATTGATCTTTGGGTCTTGAATTCGCACTGACTTTCTCTGAGTAGTTTGTATTTATTTATGAATTTGTCCAGCTGATTACTGAAGTCAAGCATTTTTGAGAATTGTAGTAGTCATGAGACAGGACTGTAGTTTGTGGCGTTTGTTCCCAGTCTTGACTTTTTACTGTTTTCATTTTGTTTGGAAATGCAATGTTAAAAAATTGTAAGGAAAAATCTCAGCTCGAAAAACATGAAATAGTCCTTTATATGAGTGAAAGTGTAATCAAAGCCTGCATGAAGTGAGAAAACTAAGAATAAAATCCATTTATATAGCTCCCACTGAGGGTTTATAGGCAGTTTGAATGCTTTATTTTGACCTTGAGAGGCTGAAAATGTTTCACTTACCTGATTCTTCATAATCTGATGGACTGAAAGCAAAGTGACAGCATGTTTTTACAAGAACTTTAAATATTAAACTTTATTTTCTCTCAGAACTGACAGCTTATCATCAAAGCTTTATGCACAGTTATATTAGAAATCATGCTCCTGTTTTACTACAGATCCATCGTTTCACACTGAATGTAGCAACACTGAGGTTTATCTTTGATTAGAACATTTATTTTCATATTCATAAAAACAATGGCTGATTTAGTTTGCATGTTAAGGGTTTGCACTTTCCCATGCTTCTGCTCCTCTTTGATGCTTTTTTAAAGGTCACATATTTGACCCCTTTAAGACAAGTTTAAATTGGTCTCAGAGGTCCCCAAAACATGTCTGTGAAGTCTGTTGCTGAAAAATACTCCAGTGTTGTGCTGTTCAACACTAAACTTATCTATATTAAGTTTTAATTTAGAGCAGTGTTACTCGACGTGTGGCTCTTTTGTGTCTCAATAAAGCTTTAAAAAAGGAAAACTTTGACTTCAGAAATTATGCATTGCATGTCACAAGCCAGTTTATTTCCCACACTTACACAGTCAACCGTTATTTTTTTCTGTATATTTCAGTTTAGTTTCTGTTTTCCACTGTTGCTTTAAGAAGCTGAGGGAATCAGCCACAGGTAGTGATGTCATGTGATGAGACCAGGAAGTAGTGAGGAAATGACAACATGGAGGTGCACCATGGCATGTGAGAGAATCCTGAAGCATCTGCCGTTCGTCTTATTCCTTTGATAGCATCATGGGTATGTGTGATTCGTTTGATCGTAATCTTTAGCTTCAGATGTGCATGTTTAGGAGGAATGTTTTATTTTGTGAGTTTGATATCAGGATTGTTTAAGACGCCTTCCGCTAACCTTACCGTTCATTAGCTGTCAGGAGAACACGATGGGATAAACTGATAAATACTTTAGTTCATTATGAGGAAGAAGAGGATGATGGAACTTTCCTCCAACTTTCCTTTTTCTGATTCTTTGGGGGAATTGTGGACAGTAGGGATGAGCGATACCAAATTGTTTTAATTCGATACGATAGTGATCATTTTTGATGTAATTTTTCCAATACTAATGCTTTTGAAGAAAGAATAAAATATTGGACTATCAATCTTTTGAAAGTTAGACATTTCAGGCAAATAAAATGATCCCAGTCATTCAGAAATGTTTAAATTCCATTAATTTTAATCAATAACTTCAGTTTAAATTTACTGTAACTTAAAAACTTCAATTAAATTAAAATGATTGTGCAAGCAGATAAAAAAATATGTGATAATAAACGATTGTAGTACAAAAAATAAAGACAAATTAAAATATCTACAATGTAAAAATGCCCATTTCTTCTCTTTTTAAAAAATCAGATAGAGCAAGTTGGAGAATTTAAGAAATACAAGTCACCAAAAATTTTCATAGAAATATTTATCTTTTTATGTTTCTACTATTTGGTCTTCATACATTTTGTGGCATTTACACGTGGCTTCAGCGTACCTTTTGTGTTATTTTCTTACAATTTTGAAATTGACTTTGGGACCACTTTGAGTAAGAAGGATGGCTGAGTTTGTAAATGCGTGAGCTGAGCTTCTGAGGTTTGCTACTTGTGTATGATTGGTCCACAAAGTCACATGGTACAGTCGAGTTGTCATGTCTGATTGGCCTCCAAAGTCACATGACCTGGACAAGCAGATAAGGCAACGCAGTCTGAAGGAGAGAGAAGGGGAAGAACTCGGGGAGAAAACGTGGCAAGATGTATTTTAAAGTGCTCATTAGGTGTCGATACTTTGTTAGAGTAATCAATACTTAAAAAGTACTTTGTAAGTATCGATATATCGATACTTTAGTGTTGATATTCCCACCACCAGTGAACAGGCCAGGGGCACATATTTTTGCTAGAGAAGCCTGAAAAAGTGTATTTCGCGTAATATGTGACCTTTAAAATCATGCTATACAGTACATTTCCTCTTCCTTTCTTTTTTATCTCTTTCTTTTTTTAATGGCGCTCACTTTTCCTCCGTTAGTGCAATGTTTATCTGCAAACAAACACCAACAAACACAATAAAAGTCTGGGCGTCTTGTTCAGGCCTTCATCTGTTGTTTTAAATTCAGAAGCTCTCTGAAAAGATCTCCGTGAATGTTCTTGTTCTGTCGCCTCGTTTTATCCTCGTCCCATCTCTGCATGTGACACCTCTCCACTAATGTGTCTCTGAACTAATGTGATCCTATCGAAAGTGAAGAGCAGAGCATGCATTAAATATGAACATACCAGAGGAGGGAGGAGAACCGGGGTGATAAACAGTCTCTGGAGGGATTCTGAGGTTAATGCTGCAGTGACTTCTCGAATCTGTCTCTCAGTGTCTCCTAACCCTATAAAACCCTCACTGTTTTAATCTCTGTAACTTTATGAATGCATGAACATGCTGTACTGCTTTACAGTCAGGGTGGTGTACTGCTCATAATGGCCTTAGTGTAGAGCAGTGGTTCTCAACCTGGGGGTCGAGACCCCCTTGAGGGTCACAAGACACTAAGAGGGGTCCTCAGATTCCCTAAAACAAAGAATATTTTTAGGATTCCACTGTTGCCACTTTACGTCAATTTTGCCAAATTTTAACCAGTTTTTATCATTAGTTCCACAAATTTTTACACATTTTTGCCATCTAATGTATCTTTTCTGTTTTACTCCCTTTCCATCACTTTTTTCTGCCTGTTTTTGCCACTATTGTCAGGCCAAATGTTGCCTCTGTTGACCCCTAATTGCCACTATTAACCCCATTTTACCACTTTTTATGCCCAACATTTCCCATTTTAACCACATCTCACTATCTGATATGCCTATTTATGCCAGTTTGACCAATTTTTGCCAATATCTGCCTATTTTTTCTTTCTCAGTTAGCACTTTTTGAACAGTTTATATCAATTTTTCTTCCCAATTCACCAGATTTCCACCCATTTTTCTGACAATTTAAAGCCTTTTGAGCCACTTTTTAATTCCATTTTACCACTATTTATGCCTATTTTTGCCTGTCTGACGAATTTTTGCCAGTGTCTGCCTATTTTTGCTTTGTCAGAATTTTTTGACCAGTTTATATCAGTTTTTCTTCCCAATTCACCAGATTTCTACCCATTTCTGCCAATTTATGCCTTTTCAGCCACTTTCTAATTCCATTTTACCACTATTTCTGCCTATTTCTGCCACTGTAACCTATTTTTGCCTTTTTTCGGCTATTTTTTGCCATTCATTTAAGAATTTTGCCACTTCTAACCCATTTCTGCTATTTTAAAGATGCAATTTCACCACCTTTTCCATCATTTTTTGCCATCACTAATCCATTTTTTCCATTTTTAACCCATGTTAATTTTTTTTTTTTTTTTAACAAAATAGATTTAAAATTTTTAAGGAGGCTATATACTACACAAATGATTTACAAAAGAGACTTGGTTCATTGATAAGAGGGGTTGGTTTTTCAGGTTAAATATAAAATATGGATTTCACAGCTTAACTTTACAAGACCATGATTTTGTTATCCTGCATGGCCCCCCAGTTTGGCTGGGTACCAGGCAGCCCTCTCTTTTATACCCCTTTATGGACGGCCTTGTCTCACACATGACCATTCTTGACTGTGCATGGCTGTGTTCAACCACCTTCAGGTACAGTGGGGGTCGCCGGTCTCTGGCACCTTTATTTTGGGGGTCACGGGCTGAAAAGGTTGAGAACTCCTGCTGTAGAGCACAGGAGGAATGATGTGCACTTTGTAAAACACTGGTCATAGATTAAACTCAATCATACTCAGACTCAACTAAAAGGATGCATCTCCCTGGCATTTGCATCCTGATGCTTATTGCAATCTGGATATTTCCTGGATTTCCAGGATTTAAATGTTTGCCCTTGAAATGACTGCAAACAGTTTTGTAATAAGACTCATGTTAATGTCAGCTGGTATTAAAAATCTCCTCTGTCTCTCTCTCACTCTTTTCATCCAAACAACACAGAAGCATCAATGGGAGTGCAGCTCCCACATTCTCACCCACACATTTTTTCTCCTTTCATATCTATTTTTTTCCCTTTTAACATCCCTACAGAACAGCAGAGCGTCCTGAGATCAGCCTGTGTCAAACTTTACAGCCTCATTATTATGCTCCCAGAAACAGCATCCTGGAGTGGGCTGGACCACATGGTGGCAGGGCTAACAGTTAGAGCGGGAGGGGGTTCTAGCAGAAAGGCTTTTCTGAAACATGTTTGATCCTCTGAGGCAAATATATAACAAGCACCGCCCAGTGAGAGCGAACACAGAGCCCATAGGCAGTTTAACTTCACTCCTTTGTGGAGGTCATTATTTAAGAATATATTTACAAAGGATATATCTGAATGTTTCTATTAGAAATAAAACTGTTTGGTCTTTAAGCGGTTGACATTTTGTAAGGGCTTCAGTGTTGGGATAGTGGGGTGTGGTTACACTCAGATGTAGGGAAGAGATGGGCTCCTTGGATCACTGAAATCAATCTCAGACACCTGTGATCATTAGTTTGCCAGGTGAGCTCAATTAAAGGAAAACTACTAAAGAAGGATGTTCCACATTATTAAGCAGGCCACAGGTTTCAGAAATATGGGAAAGAAAAAGGATCTCTGCTGCTGTCAAATAGAGCAATGCCTTTGACAAGGAATGAAAAAATTAGATATTTCAGGAAAACTTATGCATGATCATCGTACTGTGGAGAAATTTGTGGCCGATTCAGAGCACAGACAGGTTCGTGCAGATAAAGGCATAATGAGGAAGGTTTCTGACAGACAATTCATGGGATTAAGAGAGCAGCTGCTAAAATGTCATTACAAAGCAGCAAACAGGTGTTTGAAGCTGCTGGTGCCTCTGGAGTCCCACCAACCTCAAGGTGTAGGATCCTCCAGAGGCTTGCAGTCATGCATAAACCTACTATTCAGCCCCCCCCCAACCAATGCTCACAAGCAGAAACGGTTGCAGTGGGCCCAGAAATACATGAAGACTCATTTTCATGTAAACAGTCTTGTTGACTGATGAGTACCGTGCAACCCTGGATGGTCCAGATGGAGGAGTAGTGGATGGTTGGTGGATGGCCACCATGTCCCAACAAGGCTGTGATGTCAGCAAGGAGGGGGCGGAGTTATGTTTTTGGTTGGAATCGTGGGGAGAGAGCTGGTAAGCCCCTTTAGGGTCCCTGAAGGTGTGAAAATGACCTCAGCAAAGTATCTAGAACTTCTGACTGACCACTTTCTCCCATGGTACAAAAAGAAGAACCATGCCTTCTGTAGCAAAATGATCTTCATGCATGACAATGCACCATCTCATACTGCACAGAATCCCTCTGTGTCATTGGCTGCTATGGGCATAAAAGGAGAGAAACTCATGGTGTGGCCCCCATCCTCCCCTGACCTCAACCCTGCTGAGAACCTTTGGAGCATCCTCAAGCTAAAGATCTATGAGGGTGGGAGGCAGTTCACATCAAAACAGCAGCTCTGGGAGGATATTCTGACATCCTGCAAAGAAATTCAAGCAGAAACTCTCCAGAAACTCACAAGTTCAATGGATGCAAGAATAGTGAAGGTGATATCAAAGAAGGGCTCCTATGTTAATATGGAACTTGGCCTGTTAAGATGTTTTTGATTGAAATAGCTTTGATTTCAGTAAATATGACCTCCTAATGCTGCAAATTTAACAAATGACCATTTTCAGTTCTTGACAACCTATAAAATATTCTGAAACTCTGATGTGCATAATAATGTAGAAGAGTGCATTTTGAGTTTTTTATTTAAAAAAATTATCATAGGGAGGCTTGTTTAATAAAATCTAATTTATGCTCTGCCCGCTGATGACTTGAAAATTATACTGACTGTCATTTGTCTTTTTAGGAAAATCAGAGAAAAATGTCATTTGCACAATAATTTGGAAAGTGGTGTAGGTGATCTGCTCAGGCTCCATTACAACTCATCCTGTCTGTGGTCCTTCACTAATGCACTTCTAAATAACCCTAGATGAAACTGTAAGCTACACTACCTTCAGCTCAAATAATATGAGGGACACCCAGAATTGTAAATCCAGGACTTTATGTTGCCTCTATTGTCGGTGAACCAAACCTTGACCTAAAAAAATGAACAAGGCACAAACCAAACTGTGACCTCTGAACCACTACTCCCCTAGTGGGGAATGGGAGCAGTGCACCGGTGTGATCTGTTGGCTGATTGCTCTCCTCTCTCTGCAGTAGCATGCTGAACCAGGCAGTTTCATACACCCAGAATCAGAATCAGCTGTACTTGCCAAGTATGTGTGCACATACAAGGGATTTGACTCTGGTAACTTCTGCTGTCTTGTACAAAAACCACAGAACTTAAATAAGCTTGAAACAAAGATATATACCACTGATCATCAACTAGCAGCCCAGGGGCCACGTCAGGCCCCCCAAAACTTCCTGTCCGGCCCCAGAAAGATCTTTATTCAGAAAGGAGGAAAAACAGATTTTAAGAGTATCCTTTTGCTTTAAATGCCTGCAGCTGTAATAATAATAAAAAAAAACATCCCACAAAGTAACACTGAAATAGTTTTAGAATGACTAACCATTTGATCTGTTTTTATAGAAATTTACTGTCAAAATTACACAATATTAAAAAAAATGGTTAAGGTTAACAGAAGTGTTGCAAAAATTGGCAGAAAAAAGTTGTGAAAAAAAGTTAAAATGTGTCAAAAAAATGGTAAAGGAGGAAAAAGGGGCCAAAGGTATCAAAAATTGGTTACAAATGACACAAAACAGTGCAAGAAAGTAAAGAACAGGGTTTAAAAAGTGGCAAAAATTGAAGAAAAGTGGCAAAAATTGACAATAGAGTGGCATAAAGGGGATACAATATGCAGAAGAAGTGGTTTGAAGGGGGTTAAAATCTTCTGAAATTGGGTTAATGATTCAAAAAGGGGCAAAAAGTAACAACAATGGGTGAAAAGTGAGAAAATGGTTTTAAAGTTGCAAAAATTGTTGAAAAAATGTAATAGAAGGGGTTAAAAAGTGTTAAAAATAGAAGAAAAGTGGCAAAAATGAATAAAAGAGGGGCACAAAGGAGATAAAACATGCAGGAAAAGTGGTTTAAAAGGGGTTAAAATCTTTCAAAAATTGGGTCAAAGAGGCAAAACATATCAGAAAAGGGTTAAAAGTGTCAAAATGGGCTAATATTGGTGCTGACAATTAAGGAGGGCCCATTCTCTTGGATTTTCAGGGGTCCAGCCAATCCTGTAGTCAGGCCTGCTGCATTATAGATAACAGGGATAGATCTCACTGGTAATGACTAAAATGAAATGTACCTGATGACGCTCTGATAAATACATTTGTACAACATAAATTAGGCTTTAAGAAGCAAGGAAAATTTGTAAAGTAAAAAGTAATAGCACATATATACAACGATAGGGAGTATGTACATTGAGTACATACAATAGTGCAGAGTTGTTGTTATTGTTAAAGTGATGGTCTAACTCCGTGACCGCTCAGAGTTCGTCAGAGCGACAGCCCGGAAACTGTCGTTGTGGACGGTGGACGGTGGTTTTGGCGTACAGTGCTCTGTAACGCCGGCCTGACGGGAGGAGTCTAAACAGATTGTGTCCGGGGTGTGAGGGGTCTGTGGAGATTTTAGCGGCCCGCTTCCTGACCCTTGACCGGTACAGGTCCTGGATGGAGGGAAGGTCGGTGCCAATAATGTTCTCTGCAGACCTGATTGTTCTCTGCAGTCGGTCCCTATCATGTCTAGTGGCGAATCTAAACCAGACTGTGATGGATGTGGTCAGGGCAGACTGAATTATTGCAGATGCTGTGCAGATGTGCTCCTTGCTGGAGAAGCATTTTGTGTTGTGAACTGAACCAAGTTGGATCTCTTCAAACCCTGGGCAAGATGCATGAGAGATCAATCCATGCTGTTATGTGTTTAGATAATACAAGTTATTTGCAGAAATGTTAAACGTCACATATTATGCAAAATACACTTTTCAGGCTTTTCTGGCTCATCCAAAACCCCCCTTAGGATCAGAAAAATCCATTATTTCTTTCTCTACCTTTCAGAAAATGTGTGCTGAAACAAGCCCTTCTCATTTTTTCCCCTCATGATGTCATGTGGAGAGTTGGCCCCGCCCCCAGGCTCGGTTGGCCCTCCCCACTCAGAAGAAAAGTTCTGCCCTCTTCTCAGGATCAGGGGAGCCACAGCCATTAAGCCATATCTACAAGGCCATAACCATTTCCTGAGAGGGGTGTGGTCAGAGGCGGAGTCAGACAGCTCATTAACATTTAAAGCCACAGAAACAGCTCATTCTGAGCAGGGCTGAAACAAATGACCTTGACCTTTAACCTCCCAAACATAATCAGATCATCCTTGGGTCAGATTGCATATAAGATTAAAAGAAAACCCTTTTCTAACAGTCAGACAACCTGAAACCAGCCTCAGCTATTAGTGATCTAAAAATCTCTCTAGGGTTTTATTGTAGAGTTTACACTGTAAGAACAGAGAGAAAGAACCAAAGAACAGGCATAAAAACAATAGTGCCATTATCTCCGTAGTCCCATGGGAGCCAGCTTCCTTTAAACACACTTGTTATCTAACTAGGCCTCATCCTTTTATTGATCTACTCTCTCAAAAATACCAGCCCTGCTCTTTGAAATCACTGAATAACTATAAAAGTACTTTAACCCTTTGTGTAAACCATAGCCATTGTTTTGCTGCCAAACAGTGGCATTGTTCCATAAAAGCAGATCCTCTCTCTGGTGCTGGAGGTGGAGATGAGAGTTTTATCAGGCTGACTCTGTTGTACTCCAGCCCTCAATCACTACACAGCCAATTAGCTCACAGCTTGATCTGCATACCCCCCGCTGTGAGGATCCTCTTTTCATTAGGCTCTTCATCATGTCAACAAACAAAAGTTTAGAGAATCAAAGCCTGCAAATACTCCGCTAATGCGCCCAGCTAATGGTTTAACATTAGAGTAATTAGCTGTTTAATTAGAGACAGGTGTTAAAATGCTACATATCCCAAAACAAAGATGTCAGAAACAGCCATCACTTTCTGATCAACATCCTCATCCTTTTTTATACCATGTAGAAAAATAAGATGCATCTGTTTCATGAAACCCTTCAGTGTCTGTTTCAAGGTACCCTTTATATTCTTTTCTAAAGGTACCCAGTGGGATATATGGTACCCTTAAGAGTCCCTGTCAAGAAAACCCCAGAGGAGACGTTAAAGTCTGATCAAGGCTCCCTGTATTATCTTTGCACTAAAATTTCATTGTACCCTTCAGTCTTGATCAAGGAACTGAGAAGTTCCTGCTCCAAGAAAATCACTATCATCTGTTTCAAGTTACCCCTTATCTTCGCTGATAAAGAAATACTGAGATATGTTTCACGGTACCCCTAAAAGACCCAGTAAAGTGAAATCCAAACTCTAGATATGTTGGAATACTGAATTTTGTTTTGAGATGGTTAGAAAGTTTTCCACCTCTTTCCTGGCTTGGTTTAATTGGGGCGGGGCCAATATGTGGGCTTGTGATGTCACAAAGGGAATGACGCCGCCCCTATAACACTACAATATAAAATCACAGAGCTGTTCATCTCAGTCCAGTCTGTTGTTTGCTGATGTCACTGCCTTTATTGAAAGTTAACAGTCAGTTAAATGCTGTTTTTTGTTCATTGTGAGGTAAATCTATCAGCCACAGCGGTCTATGGATCATTTAAAGCAGTGTTACTCAACCAAAGAGCCAAATTGTTGAAAAGTACCTTTGCAAGAGCCACAATATAAGTGGTGAAAAGTGGCAAAAAATGGCTTGAAGTAGCAGTAAAAATAAGTTAAAGGTGGCAAAAATGGTCAAAATGCAGCAAAAATGGATGTAAAGTACAGTGGCCCTAAAGGCCAACAGTATTAAAATTTCAAAAGTGAAAAATACATTTCGCAAAACACAAACATTTTTCACAAAATTAAAACATTTTTCACAAAACACAAAAACATTTCATTAAAATATTTCACAAAACAAAAATATTTCACAAAACACAAAAATATGTCATAAAATATTTCACAAAACACAAAATATATTTCACAGAGCACTAAATATTTTTTGTTTTCTGAAAATGTTTTTGTGTTTTGTAAAATATTTTTATATTCTATGAAATATGTTTGTGTTTTTTAAATGTATTTGTATTTTGTGAAATTTATTTTGCACTTTTGGCCTTCAGGGCCACCGTAAAAAGAGGGGTGAAATGGGGAGAAAAATGATCAGAAAGTAGCAAAAATGGGTGAGAAGTGACAAAAAAAATGAGTTACAGGTGGCAAAAAAAATGGTCAAAAAGTGGCAAAAACATACAAATAAAAAAAAAGAGTGAAAAGTAACTATAATGGGCGAAAAGCAGCCAAGAGTGGCAAAAACGGGCAAATGAAATAGGGAACAAGTGGTATTTAATGGAAAAAAGTAGCTTAAATGGGCAAAATGTGACAAAAGAGGAGGCAAACATTTGAGAAAAAAGGAAAAGAGTGGTATTTAATGGGAAAACGTAGCTTATTGGGATGAAAAGTGACAAAAATGGTAAAAAAAAAAGGGCAAAAATGGGATAAAAGTGGCAACAATGGGGAGAAAGTGTCAAAAAGAAATTGCAAAAATGGGTAAAAATTTTGAAAAAAGGGGTATTAGTGGCAAAAGGTAGCTTAACCCATTAAAGACCGAAAACACAAATTATAGCCAGAAAATTCTCATTTTTTTTGGAAATGAAACGTTTATTTCACTTTCTATTGAAATTGTAAAAAATCAAAATTTCTGTAAAATTTAACATATTTTTGCTTCTCATTTGATACATGAGGTGTTTTTGGTAACTTATAATCCACTTGAAGGCATTGTTATCATTTATCAGATTGAATTCAGAAGTTTTTTTAGTAATTTATTGATCATATTGATTAGATAGAGGTATCATAAAAGTATGTATCAAATATGATACAACAGGCTTAAATGGGCAAAAAGTGGCAAAAACTGTGAAAATGGCTAAAAGTTTCCTCCTTTTAAGGTTTTCTGGGGTAATAATATTTAAAATAAAGACATAAGGAGCCACAAATAATCACATTGAGCCACACGTTGAGTATCCCTGATCTAAAGTATCATAACAGAGATTTGAGCCAGAAAACTGACTTTATCTCTTCTTCTAAGGTCAACAAAAGGTCAAGAGGCAGGCTCATAGCATGAGTGCTTTCCTCCTTTCAGATTGTAGCATTTTTTTTATTTGAGAGGATCATTTGTCTCCTGAGTGGGCGTGGCTTCAGCTTGTCCAAGAGACACGCCCCCACCATCCTACATCAATTTTTCATGATTTTGAAGCTTCATTTTATAAACTTAGAGATGTTTTATCTGACTGAAATTTGAGCTGGAGGTTCATAACACAGTGACCTGTGATACAACAAACCTAAACACAGATTTATTTCCACATTAAGGGGTCTTTAAAGCTCGTTTGCTGAAAAAAGGGAGATCAGCTGAACTTAATCTTACTTTAGCTTAGCTAGAGGAAGACCAAAGCCAACAAATGCTGTGTGCGCCGTTTAACAGCGGCGAATTCTGATCGCTACGATGAACTGATAGCATCAATAGCATCTCATAGGAACGGTGCAGTTTAGCACTATTTTGTCTAGAAGATGGGAGTGAAGTTGCACACTGGCTCTAAGGTTATGCTCAAATATAACCAAAGCACTGGTGACGACGTTCAGCACTGGAATGTGGATGTGACTTGGGAACAGGATCGAAGGAACACAATAATGACCATTACCACCATCTTGTTTGTGTTGCGGCTAACTGAGTGCACTCCTACTTTGCAACACTCAGTTGTTGTTTGTCAGGCATGAGTGGGATTATTTGTTTCTCCAGAGAGAACGCAGCTTTCCTTTCCCATCGTTGCTTCTGTCAGTCCACGCTGTGAGAGAAAAGTGGAACAGTTTCTGATCAGAACCAGAACAGAGTGCAGCCTCGGGGAGAAGAAAGGAAATGTTTGCACCGTGTCGCCTGCAGAGAGAGAAGTGCTGACACCATGCAAATCTCAGCATCAGCACAAACCGGCCACAATGGTGTGAAGAAAGGTGAGACGATTGGTTCGCCGTCGTCTCCTCTGTGAGGTTTATTGCTTGACCGGAGAGGTGAGAGGTTGTTTTGTGTCGCTAGTTTTGCTCATAGTTATTTTTTACAGTCATGTGATCTCATAGTAAAACAAAAACAGGCAGCATGAAAGGAGAAACAGAGCTCGGCTGAAGTTTGAGATAATGATGGTAAAATGTGAGAAGGCATTTGTTTTAAACCACTTGGGATCAGTATCATGGCTTGTGGGCTCATGATAGTCTGCCAACCATGCTTGACTTATTCCAGATCACTTTTAATTACAATTTCAAATCAATTCATGTGGCCAAAAGTGGTCCGACCTTATGAATGAGAGTGGAACACACATGAGGAGTAATTAGGATGGTTTAAAACAAAATGTTGTTTATTTTGGCCATGAAAAGAGGTTTATTTAGCCAAAACAAGTCAGATCTGCGTCCTGTGTGGTCGAGTTCCATGCTAGTCCTCCTACACATGCAAGTCAGAGCATCATAAAACAGTTTCACTGCTGGAGGACTGAACTATAGTTTGACTTTTTCCTTCCTAACACTTCTTTCAGGTTGTACAAAGGTTTTGATTTTTCAGTCTGCTATCCCGTTTACACCCTTTTCACCAGTTTTTGCCTCTTTTCTCCTGCTTTTTGCTATTTTTCCCCTTTTCACCATGTTTTACCACTTTTCACCCATTGAAGCTGCCTTCTGTCATTAAAGGCCAGTTTTTTTCCCACCTTTTTCCTGCGTTTTAGTCCTTTTTCACTCAGTTTCTGCCATGATTTGGTGCTTTTTGACCATTTTTTGCCACCTGTAACTCATTTTTTGTCATTTCTTGCCCATTTCTGCCACTTTCTCCTCCTTTTCCCACTTTCCCCCCCCATTTTTGCCCTTTTTAACCCATTTTTTGCTACTTTAAATCCATTTTACTGCTTTAAGCCCACTTTTGCCACATTTTGCCCATTTTGAACCTGTTTATACCGTTATTCACCAGTTTGTCCTGCCTCTGTCATCCAGCTTTTTGCTGTTTTTTCCTGTTTTGCCTCTTTTTGCCCATTTATGCTGCACTTTGCCTTTAAATGTCACTACCCCCCCATTTTTTCACACCTCTTGCTGTTTTTTGCCCGTTTTAGTCCCTTTCTGCTCATTTTCAGCTATGTTTTAGGTGCTTGTTTGACCAATTTTGCCACCTGTAACTCAGTTTTTGTCACTTCTCACCCATTTCTGCCACTTTTTCTGCTCTTTTTTTCCTGCCTTTTCCCCCATTTTTTACATTTTGAACCCATTTTTTGCCATTTTAAATCCATTTTTACTGATTTAAGCCCACTTTTGCCACCTCTTTTTGCTATCTTTTGCACATTTTTTTCCCATTTGTACCCTTTTTCACCAATTTTTGCCTTTTTCCTCCCGCTTTTTGCTATTTTTGCCACTTTTTGCCCGTTTAAGCTGCCTTTTGCCATTAGAGGCTAGTTTTCCACCATTCCCCCCCCTTTTTACTTTTTGCCCTTTCTACTCCCTGTCATTCATTTCCTGCCATATTTTAGGTGCTTTTTGACAATTTTTGCCACCTGTAACTCATTTTTTGTCACTTCTCACCTATTTCTGCCACTTAATGCCACTTTCCCCACTTTCCCCCCCATTTTTGCCCTTTTTAACCCATTTTTTTTGCCATTTTCAATCCATTATACTGTTTTAAGCCCACTTTTGCCATTTCTTTTTGCCCTTGTGTGTGCCACATTTTTCCATTTTGCCCTTTTTACCAGTTTTTGTCCTGCCTTTTGCCATTGAATGTGACTTTTCACCCCATTTTTTGCCACTCTCTGTTGCTCTTTGCCTGTTTTAGTCACTTTTCACTCACCTTTTCCTGTTTTTCCACATTTTGACCATTTTTGCCACCTGTGACCCCTTTTGTTGTCACTTTTCACAGTTTGTTCCATTTTATACCCCATATACTTTGCCCCCTTTCACCCATTTCTGCCTCTTTTTTGCCACTGTTTGACTATTTTTGGCACCTTTAACTTATTTTTATTACCACTTTTATTACCACCCATTCTTGCCACTTTTCACCACTTAGATTGTGGCTCTTACAGAGGATTTTTTCAACAGTTTGTCTTGGTTTGAGCAGAGTTCAGTAACACTGCTTTAAATGATCCATAGACCGCTGTGGCTGATAGATTTACCTCACAATGAACAAAAAACAGCATTTAACTGACTGTTAACTTTCAATAAAGGCAGTGACATCAGCAAACAACAGACTGGACTGAGATGAACAGCTCTGTGATTTTATATTGTAGTGTTAGAGGGGCGGAGTCATTCCCCACTGTGGGCTGATGACATCACCAGGCCACATATTGGCCCCGCCCACATGAAACCCAGTCAGGAAAGAGGTGGAAAACTCTCAGAGTTTTCACATGTTTACAGCAACCATATTCCAACATATCTAGAGTGTTTAGACTCAAACTTTGGATTTCACTTCACAGGGTCTTCAAATTATTATGGAGAGACAGGAAAATAAAATACAGAACCTTTGTTTGACTGTTAGAAGCTGCAGATGTGAGGAGAAGAAAGAGTAGTGCTGGGCGGAGCAAGCCTTTTACACCTACAGTCAGACTCAGCTCTCAGGTGCAGCCAGTTCCTTAATGATTGGTGTAAAGGCTCCCAGGCTTTTCTGTTTATTCAATAGATTCCCATTGGACAATAATGAAGCAAACAGCTGGCCCTGTCTGGAAAAAATATTGAAGTTTCCCTCATTTGCACTGATTTGGATGATGATATTAAATAAAGCACTGTTACAATAAAGCAAATTGGAAATAATAGTCAGAGAAGGTACTATGCTGAGGTGGACTATTTTGAGATAACTGACTTGAATTGTCTAAGAGAAAAGAAAGAGTTGTTCTTGAGAGTCTGTTGTAGAAAAACAATAGTTTGGTACATTAAAAGATTTCCCAAGCTGAAGTTGCCCTTTAGACCTGAAGCATCTGACAATTACATCATTCATTGTCATTGTCCTGCTACATAACCCAAGTGCGTTTATGCTTGAGGTCAGAAACTGCTGGCCGGACATTCTCCTTCAGGATTTTTTTGGTGGACAGCAGTATTCATGGTTCCATCAATCACAGCAAGTGGTCCAGGTCCTGAAGCAGCAAAGCAGCCCCAGACCATCACACTGCCACCACCATGTTCGACTGCTGGCATGATGTTTCCATGTTTCATCACTGGTGAATATATCTTGCAAAGCTCCCGTCTGATCAGTTTGGGCTGGTTAGAAAGTGACAGGACCAATCAGCGTCGAGGGGCAGTACCTTCAGGCGTGGCGGAGTCGTGCAAGCAGCGACAAGAGGCAGATGCAATTATTGCAGAAGACATTAGCATGGATGCTGCTGTAGCAAAGAAGAACAAAGAACAGCATTGAGTTGTTTTCTTTTCAAAAACGACAAAAGGCTACAGTTGCCGTGGTTCATGTTATGCAGTTCTCTATGGTGTTTACTGTTCAATAGCGGCGCACCACGGTAACGGCTACGTCACGTGTTTTGTTGCTCTGATTGGGTTGTAAAGATGTGACAGACAGAACGTTCATCCAGTTACTGAATATTTTTTCAAAGGCTCTGCCCTTTCCCAAACACCGTCTATGGGAGGTTGACCAGATGGATGTGTTGCGTTTCAGGTTAACGGGACGCACACCTTCCAAAAAGCTCAACTTTAGTCTGGTCAGTCCTCAGAATATTTCTCCAACACTCTTGGGGATCATCAGGATGTTTTTAGTCAAATGTGAGACTAGGCTTTATGTTCTTTTTGGTCAGCAGTGGTTTTGGCCTTGGAACTCTCCCATGGATGCCATTTCATTACTTATTGTTGAGTCATGAACTCTGACCTTAAGTCAAGAGAGGCCTGCAGGTCTTTAGATGTCGTTCTGGGTGCTTCTGTGACCTCCTGGATGAGTCGGTGATGTGCTCTTGGAACAATTTTGGTAGGCAGACCACTCCTGGGAAGGTTCATCACTGTTCCAAGTTTTCTTCATTTGTGAATAATGGCTCTGACTGCGGTTAAAACCTATGAAATGCCTTTGTAACCTTTTCCAGACTGATAGATGTCACTGCCTTTGTTTCTCATCTGTTCTTGAATTTCTTTAGCTGGTGCCATGATGTGTTAGAGATCTTTTAGCCTTCTTCACTTTGTCAGGCAGGCCCTATCTAAGGGGTTTCTGGATCCAACAGGTCTGGCAGTAATCAGGGCTGGGTGTGGATAGTGGAATTGAACTCATCTTTCCAAAAAAAGTGGTGCATCAGTGTTCATTCATGATTTACTAACCTGCATTTTCAATTTACTCTTATCTAATACTTAAATTCTCTCATAGTCTCGCAGTCTTAGAATAAAAAACTCGTACATACACATGACATCAGATCCAGCAATAAGTCTCAGTGACAGAAAGCATTTCCATTCAGCAGACAAAGAGGTGAAATCCATATGAACTGCAGTATTTCCCTGACCAAGCGACACTCTAAAATCCTTCTTTCTCAGAGTTTGATTCCATTAATCAAAGAGGAGAAGTCTGTAGGAGTGTCTTTGTAAGAGAAGCAAAAAGATCTTCTCTTGAAAGTGCTGCTTCAAAGAGAAATGGCAATGAAACACTTGAAATCTTCAACAGTCTTTGTGCTACAGAGACCTTGAATAGCTCTGGATTAGTGTTTAATGTCGCCGTATAACTCGTCAAAACACAGATAAGTGCAGGTCAAGTTGGCGTATCAAATATGCGATTGATGGAAGAGCTTCTGCTAGCTTTTATCCTTTAATGCTTTAATTTTTCATGATAAAGAAAAAGAGGGGGAAGTGGTTTTTGCTAAGCACATCTGAGTCAGACAGTTCCAGTCTGGCTCGGATAAAATCAGACGTTTAAAGATGTCTGCAAATTTGACGCAGGGCAAAGGCTTTAAAGACACGCTAACATGAACAGTCTCTGCAGTTCGTCTGGAGCTGGAGGTTAGCCGCCGCTTACTGAAGACTGCCTAATGAGCCGGCCGGCTGAAGCCCATTTTTGCAGGCCTCTAGCATTTCAGAAAGTCGGATCAAACAGCCGGTCTGAGCGGGCCGGCCTCGCCTTCATAAAGCCGAGAGAAAGCGAGCAGCAAAGCTTAATCTGAGGTGGCGACGGTTCAGTGGGCTGATAACACAGCAAACACGAGAGGAGGCCTGACCCGGACTGAACTCCGCCGCGGCTCAGCGAGAAGGTCGGCCGAAAACGATCAAATTAAAATAAGCTGAAGGAAATTTAAGTTTAAGCTGAAGTTTTGTGGCCACTGCTGCTTAACATTTGTCTGTTTACTGGGTCAGACTTTTGCCTTTTAGGAACGGACGGCTGTTGCTGCTCTTAGCGTCTCAGTGATGATAGAGGCTCTGACTTACCAGATGCAAGAAGCATAGCAAAAAGGCCTGCACTTATATCACTGTCTACATTTTTCACTCCTAAAGAACACAAGCAGACAGGGCCGACTGTTTTCAGTGGAATAAAAAGCTTCATTAAGACCGTGCAAAAAGCTCCGGGGCTATTTTCGGCCAGAGTTTCTTATTCGCGTGTCTGCTGCTCTTACACTCAGAGACAAAGAAAGGCATATAAAGTTTCTAGGAACCAATTTCACACATGTGATTACTCATGTGCCGTCAGATGGATAACACCATGAAGATGATGAGGACAGCAGTGAAATGTGCAGACTGGTTTAATCATGAAGCAGCGGGAGATAAAGCTCAGAGGACTGCTGTCTTATGACATTTTGGGAAGATTAAATCCAGCATCACTCTTCCGTGTTCCAGTTTCTGTACGGATCATCAGAGATATGATCAGACAGCATCATGGAATAAAGGCAGCAGAACAGGATGCATCATCTTCAACATTGCTGCAGCTTTTTCTGGTCTGGTTTAGGCTAAGATCCTCCAGACTTCACTGGGATTCCAAAATACTACAGATCTATTTGCACAATGCTTGTGACCAAAACAATATGCTTTGAATGTGGAAACACAGTTACCTTGGCTAATTATTCGCCAAGGCTGATGGCATATTGGAGTAGATAAGGAAAGAATGGTTAGGAATCCTTAATCTTTAAAGAAGTCAGATACACTATATTACCAAAAGTATTCACTCACCCATCCAAATAATTGAAATCAGGTGTTCCAATCACTTCCATGTCCACAGGTGAATAAAATCAAGCACCTAGGCATGCAGACTGTTTCTACAAACAATTGTGAAAGAATGGCTCACTCTCAGGAGCTCAGTGAATTCCAGCGTGGTACTGTGATAGGATACCACCTGTGCAACAAGTCCATTTGGGAAATTTCCTGGCTCCTAAATATTCCACCGTCAACTGTCAGTGGTATTATAACAAAGTGGAAGCTATTGGGAATGACAGCAACTCAGTGGTCAGCCACGTAAAATGACGGAGCGGGGTCAGAGGGCGGAGGCACATAGTGCTCAGAGGTCGCCAACTTTCTGCAGAGTCAATCACTACAGACCTCCAAACTTCATGTGGCCTTCAGATTAGCTCAAGAACAGTGGTAGAGAGCTTCATGGAATGGGTTTCCATGGCCGAGCAGCTGCATCCAAGCCATACATCACCAAGTGCAATGCACAGCATTGGATGCAGTGGTGTAAAGCACGCCGCCACTGGACTCTAGAGCAGTGGAGACGTGTTCTCTGGTGTGACCAATCATGCTCCTCCATCTGGCAATGTGATGGACCAGTCTGGGTTTGGTGATTGCCAGGAGAACGGTACTTGTCTGACTGCACTGTGCCAAGTGTAAAGTTTGGTGGAGGGGGGATTATGGTGTGGGCTTGTTTTTCAGGAGCTGGGCTTGGCCCCTTAGTTCCAGTCAAAGGAACTCTGAATGCTTCAGCATACCAAGAGATTGTGGACAATTCCATGCTCCCAACTTTGTGGGAACAGTTTGGGGATGGCCCCTTCCTGTTCCAACATGACTGTGCACCAGTGCACAAAGCAAGGTCCATGAAGACATGGATGAGAGAGTTTGGTGTGGATCAACTTGACTGGCCTGCACAGAGTCCTGACCTCAACCTGATAGAACACCTTTGGGATGAATTAGAGTGGAGACTGAGAGCCAGGCCTTCTTGTCCAACATCAGTGTGTGACCTCCAAAATGAGCTCCTGGAAGAATGGTCAAAAATTCCCATAAACACACTCCTAAACCTTGTGGAAAGCCTTCCCAGAATAGTTGAAGCTGTTATAGTTGCAAAGGGTGGACCGACGTCATATTAAACTCTATGGATTAAGAATGGGATGTCACTTAAGTTTGTATGCGAGTCAAGGCAGGTGAGCAAATACTTTTGGCAATATAGTGTATGAAGTACAGTGTCTAACAACCATAAGGAACCAAGTCTCATAGAATGTCAATATGATGTTTTTGGGTTCAGTGAAATTTGAGGATACTATATTTGAAACTTCTCTTTTGCAAAACCTTTTTTATGTCAGTCACCAGAACCTGAAAATATCCACCTCATTGATCTGTGTGAAGAAGAGTATCTGTGCATGCATGTGTTGTTTCATAACAAAGTCAAGCCATCAGCTACTGGACTGACATGGATACTACAGAGTTTTTGCAGATCCATTTGCACGATGTTTGTGACCAAAACACTAAAATGTGGTAACAAACACAGTTCAACTTTCATTTTGCAATTTGCAATCCTGAATCTTTAAACAATTCAAATATGAAATCAGAGGCTGAAACATACTCAGAGAAGGCCCATGAACTGTATTATTTTAAAATCAAATATCTTATCATTAAAAGTTCTCTCCTGAGGAAGCAAACACCTGTCATTTCCAGACTCTTTATTATCAAGAGTTAACACCCAGACTTTTATAATGAAAACTACTTTCTCTGAGATCCTGTGTAACTTCTTGTCCTCCGTTCCCCCTGCGCGCTGTGCGATGCAGCAGAAATGTTTGTGCTGCAGATAAAAAAGGATTAAGTCCAGTGATGAGGGCCTGAGGGAGATGATGACTTCCTGTTTCTCTCAGGATGAAATGATGTTTTCTTAAATCACACTCTGTCAAATTCTCCTCAAACTTTTTCTCAGATTGCCGGAATCCTTCTTCTTAACTTCAGAAAACTACATTTATAAAAAACTTGACCTCTTTATGAGACATAATGCACCTGGAATTTCAGACAAACATGTAAGATAACAGAAATCAAAGAGAACGGTAATCAATGATCTTCAGCAGGTCACATCTGTATCCTTAAAGCATGGCCTGGTGAAAAGGGTAGATTGCAAGTCAAAGAAAACATGTCTACTGAAGTTCTCTGCTGAAGGAAGATGCAACGACTTCTGCAGTCAACTTAAACAACGCCTTTTATTTTGGCATCTTTGAAAACTACTCCATGAACGGCAGTTTCAGACTGAAGAATGAAGAAAAACATAAAGGTTCGGGATGGATGTTAACCCCTCGTTTGAAGAGAGAAAAGAAAGTTCAGAGAAGACACGGAGCTGCAGAACGGAGTTGGATCAGGTTGACATTTTGGAAACATTATCAACGTTTTTATGCCTGATCTGTCGTTATGACGCCGTGTCCTAACAGCATGCAAATGTCAGATATCGCTCAGCATTAGACCCTTGCTGCATCACTGCAGGAATACCATCAAATCCAGATAAGTTGCCCCGGTTAACTGCAGTCTGGTTTTGGAATCTCTTAAAAGATTTCAGATTCCCAGCCTGTCAGCTGCTCTGCCCTCCTCACCTTGACGCTTATCTTTTATTGAGGAGCAGAAGAAGACTGATGGCTGGATGGGTGTTTGTGGATTTGGTATAGAGGAAGCAGCCAATTTTATAGATGAGGAAAAAGTATGAGATCTTAAATGTGTGTCTTGGATTTTATAATATTTCAGTAGGGCATTCAGGGCTTTGTTGATCTTCCTTGTCTTGCCAATGTTGACAGGAAAGACAGAATTTAGCTGATTTTTGTAACCAATGATCGTTTGTGTTGCACGCTGTTAGATGAAATTATGCAACTACATTTATTTAATGCATCGTGCACAAATTTGGAGCTAAGTCACTGGATTTACTTTGCCTGATAGATTGATTTATAGCTTCTGTAATCTGAGATTTGTTTCTTATCGTGGGCTCTTGCTGCTTCCCCACTTCTGACCCCGTTTTCTCTGCAGCTCCGGTGTTACCCCTCTGCGTCTTCCCTTCCCCCGCTCTTCTTCCTTTGTACTTTTGGTTTGTGTGTTTGCATCTCTGAGGATCATTCAACACGTTCTGTGGAGCAGAAGAACAAAACCAAAAAAAGCTCACCCATAGTTGCACAAATTTTACACACAGCACACTTGGAGAGAATGCAAAGACCTCGGGCCGACAGAACAACAACAACGGAACAGAAAGAAAAAGAGAAGCGCCGTCGTGTTTGTGAGAAACATCTGAGCTCAGCTGCAGAGACAAGAAGAGGCATAAAAACAAACCAGCTTGTTCTCCACAGGCAAACTTTGTATACATTTCTGTACATGCTAACTCAATATAATCCTTGAACATTGTTTTTTGCCCTTTTTCTATAAAAACACATACGGATGTACATTATAAAAAAGGTTTTCCAGAGTTTCTCTTTCGCCGGCGTGTATCTCTGATGCTCACCGACGCGGTTCTGTATACATTATTTACATATACAACCGTATAAAAATCTGTTTTCTTCTTGTGTACATGTATTCAAAAATCAAATACATCAGATAGGTTCATCTTGTAGTGAAATACTTCAGAAAGTCCTTTAATATACAGCGACAGAGAAGCTGAGAGACAGCAGGAGAGATGGAACACCCGACTCTTTAAAAGAATGAGGCACGACAAAAACAAACGATAAAATAAGATTAAAAGAAACGCTGTGTAACACCTGGAGATATCACGAGCTGCTCGGCCAAAAGGTCTCGTTTCTGCAGCATGTGGCATCACAACATTTAAGATCTCTACGAACTAGGTATGGAAGCTCAGCAGATCCAAAACTGGTGTCTTCAGATTTAAAATAACCCTTTAAATCAGTGAGACCCAATGTGTGGCTCTTTTATGTCTTCATTTTAAATATTATTCCCCCAGAAAACCTTACAAAAGGGAAACTTTTTTGCCCTTTTTCACTATTTTTTGCCACTTTTTGCCCATTTAAGATACCATTTGCCACTACATGCCACTTGTTTACTATTTTTTGTCCATTTTAGTCACTTTTCATTTATTTTTTGCCACATTTTTGCCACTTTTGGACCATTTTTGCCACCTGTAACTCCTTTATTTGTCACATCTCACCCATTTTGCCATTTTCTGACCCTTTATCCATGTTTTCCTCCCCATTTTCACCCATTTTTGTTGCTTTTTGACCATTTTTGCCTCCTTTTACTTATTGTTATTGCTATTTCAAGCTTTTTTTTTTGCCACTTTTCCCCACTTAGATTGTAACTCTTGTAACTTTGCATTTACTGAATAATTGTTAAACTGTGGGTCTGCATGGAGGCATACTAATGCAAATGAGCCAGTTAGCTAATTCCACACAGTCCAGTGTAATTTCTGACTGAGTCAACCTGAGTTTTGGATGAAGCCTAAACGGACAGTTTGTATGAGACCCAAACAGACTCCATCCCAGGTAGATCCAGCATGGGCAGTCACAGGTGAGGCCACCTTAGAACCCACTAACAAACCCATACTGGGTGGTACAGTTATCATATTTTATTTGATACAGTTATCATATTTTCTATTTTTCCGGCCCATCATATTTTAATGCTAAGAGGTCTGCAGATTTCCTTCAGTATAAAAATGTAAACTTAATCTCTATGATTTAAAATATCCTTGTTAAGCCATAAAAATTTAAACAGGTAAAGAGTAAAAATAATTTTAAAAGTCAGAAATGAGGGAAAGAAATGTTTTTGTGTTTTCACTGCAGTTTGTAATTTACATCTCAAAATTATGACTTAAATTCAGAATTTTTATGTTTTATTTCATATTTTGGCCTTTAAGATTTAAAATTAAAATTTTTTACAGTCATGATTTCATATTTTATCTCATATCTTGACCTTTTAAACCCCAAACACTGTTTTTTAAACCCATATATTAATAAACGGTTTTATTTTTTTTCTTCTCAATTTTCAACTCAACTGGACTTTTTTTCTCATATTTTGACTTTTTAGATTCACAGCTTTTAATTCTAGTCATATCTTGACTTTTTAAAGTCATAATTTTGTTTTTGATCTCATGTTTTGACCTGTTTAAATTATAAATTTGATATTTAATCCCATATCTTGACCTTTTAAACCCATGCTTTTGAATTTTATTTTCTATTTTAAACTTTTCAATTCATGATTTAAAATTTTAAGTCATATTTTGTCCTTTTACATTTACAATTTAAAAAGGTTATCTCATATCTTGACCTTTCAAACCCACAAGTTTGACTTTTAATCCCATATTTTGACTTTTTATCATCATGATTTTTTTTCGTGTCATGTTTTGACCTTTTCAAATCCTAACGTTGACTTTTAATCCCATATGTTTACCTTTGAAATCATGATTTTGTTTTTTTTTCTAATCTCATATGACCTGTAAACTCATTATTTTGACTTTTAAAAATTTACAATTTAAATTTAAAGTCACATTTTGACCTTTGAGATCCACAATTTAAAATCTTCTGTCATATCTGGACATTTAAACCCCCAATGTTGACTTTTAGTCCCTTATTTTGTCCTTTTAACCTCATGATTTTGTTTTTTTTCTCATATTTTGACCATTTAAACTCATATTTTTGAAGTTTATTTTCTATTTTGACCTTTAAAATCATGATTTTGACTTTGTCTCATACATTTGCCTTTTAAAATCATTTTTTTATCTGTAACTTTTGTGTTTTGACCATTTAAACTAATAAGGTTGACTTTATAGCTCAGATTTTGAGCCTTTAACCTCAAAATTTTGACTTTTTTATTTTTTTAAATCTCAAAATCATTTATCATCAGTGCTAAGTTATAGTGTAGTTTTTCCTTAACCTATTACCGGTGAAGATAAGGTTGGCAGTTTATGGTAAAATGCTGACCCTGTTAGGCCCTAAATGTAGATTTCCTCCCCTGCTGTTATTGAGTTTGACATCCCTGCTGTTGCACAAAAATAAACAGAAATGAAACCCAGAGGTCTCAAGGCTCAAACAAGCATTCTTTTAACATCTCAAGACACCAGATTTAAGCCTGTTAAGCTTTAAAAACACGATATTCTGATAAAGTGTGGTGACATATTGGAGAAACTGGACATTTTTGGCATAGACAGTGAAAACAAGCAGTGGAAAATTAACCCATCAGTGCTGTAGCTTGTTAAAATCCACAGGACCAAACGTTCCTCACTCAAAAAGCAAAAATAGAAACACAAATATGCTCTCACACAGGATATTTGAGAATTAAAATAAAAAACATGCACATCATCTCAGGCCGTAAGCTAAAGTGGTTATCAGAAATAAGGAAAACCTGTCATCCTTTTGCAGAGTTGGGTGTCTCCAGCGGGGGGCGCTGCAGTCAGAGGTGGCTGAAGGTCTTTGCATTCACACAGAGGGGTTTGGGGGGGGTGGATGCGATGGATGTGAACAGAAATCAGGGATGTTACTCAGATGCTAAAGAAAGTCTGTGTGATGTGCTTCTTCTTGCCACAAGTGCATGGACATAAGGCACAGGCACAGTTCCCCTCTGTCACAGAGCGGCTCGCAGTTAGGTTTCATTTTAGTCTAAGTCCCTTTTTGAATAAGTCCCAGTGCAAGAAACAAGCAGGGTGATCACCACTGAGGTTAGATCAGACTTTCTGATCTTAAAGAGTAGGGTTACAATAACATATTGAGTTAGGTATTGCAAAACATGGGAGAAAAGGAGCAACAATAACATTATGTTCTGTTTAGACTAATTTTGAAACGTCATAAAAAAAAAAGTCCAGATGTATGGAAAAGGCTCTACTTGTCATCAGCTTGGGGCTCCAAAAGGCTGAAAAACTCTAGTGGACGGATCAGACCATATATTCTGTTTCCCCTTATGACGGCGACTTTGCAACAAAAATCTTGCCCTTTCTTGGCCAACAGTTTGGCAATACTACAAGTACTATCTCACCAATACTCATGATGGCTGGCTTTGCAATCATGCATGAGCTATAGGTTGTGTGGTGGTTGGTCAAGGAGTGACGATGATGGCTACAGCAGAAGCCATGTGTGAAGCTAGCAGTCTTATGTCCACAAATTAAGAAAAAAAGAAGGGGGCAGGGTGGACTTGCTATCCTTGCAATAGAACTTTAAGTTAAAATGTGATAACGTCAAGAAAATTAGCCTAGCTAACTCACCAAATAGCATTTTATATGCTAGGTTTGCTGCATGCAAACAGAGGGTCTCCTGTAGTAAATGCTATCCTAATGGTTGTTGACCATGAAAAATTCTGGCATGCCAGTCTTGTCTAATCATGGTCATGGATGTCCTTGCTGCTTCAGTAATTATGTCACACTGCCAGAGTGTTTCTCATTCTCATGGTTTATATTCTGGCTGTAGGTGGCGACGGTGCAGTTGTTTCAAAGTCCGGTTAAATTTGTGTCGTTTTATCTGGCCTAAATCACAGCAGTGGCAAACAGAGTTTGTGTAAAGTTTGCAATGACAGTAGGAAACCCCCCTAAAGGGGCCCCATCTTACAGCATCCACTCTTGTGCTGCTTAATTTTGCTTGCATTATTCCAGTGAAGTCATGATCTAGAGTAATGATGCTCAACGTGTGGCTCTGTACCCACACGTGGCTCTTTTTATGTCTTAATTTTAAATATTATTGCCCCAGAAAACCTTACAAAAGGGGAATTTTTTGCCCTTTATCACCATTTTCCTCCCCATTTTTATCCATTTAGGCTACCTATTGCCATTAAAAAAATACTTTTTGCCTACATTTTTTTCCAATTTTTGCCACTTTTATCCCATTTTGCCCATTTAAACTACCTTTTGCCATTAAATGCCACTTTTTTTTCTAGTTTTTGCTCATTTTAGCAACTTCTTTTTGCCACTTTTATCCTGTTTTGCCCTTTTTCACAACTTTTTGCCCATTTAAGCTACCTTTTACCATTAAATACCACAGTTTTTCTTTTTTTGCCAGTTGTTGCCACTTCTTTTTTACACTTTTATCCCAGTTTTTTCCCTTTTTCATCACTTTTCACATATTGAAGCTACTTTTTGCCACTTGATACCACTTGTTTCCAATTTTTTGCCCATTTTTGCCACTCTTGGCTGCTTTTTGCCCATATTAGTCACTTTTCACTCATTTTTTGCCACTTTTGAACCATTTTTTGCCACCTGTAACTTATGGTTTTGTCTCTTATCACCCGTTTTTGCCATTTTCTGACCCTTTTTCCACTTTTTCCTCCCTATTTTGGCCCCTTTTCACCAATTTTTGTTGCTTCTTGACCATTTTTGCCTCCTTTAACTTATTGTATTGCTATTTCAAGCTTTTTTTTGGCCACTTTTCATCACTTACATTGTGGCTCTTGCAAAGGTATTTTTCAACAATTTGGCTCTTTGGTTTAGTAAGGTTGAGTAAGACTGATCTAGAGCTAATTTCATGCCTTTGAGGGATTGAAATGTGTTTAATAAAAAGGGAAACTTTATCTCTGAAGAGGAGAAAGAAAGACAATGAGAAAAGAGAGGAATAAGGGGATACAGGGCCTGTTTCCATGGTAATCACCCTACTCATCCTGGCACTGAGACGCTCTTGAGGGAGAAATCTCTGGAGGTTTCTCTCAGTTTTTACCAGGAGGCTCCTACGAGCAGAAAGTGTGGTGTGTTCAACATGTCATAAAGTGAACTGAGTGGATGCATATGTGTGAGCCAGTGTGTGGATCTGTAGGTGTGTAGTTTATCTTCATGTACCAGTTCTGTCTTTTTATTATTAAAGTTTACTTTATCAGCTGATGAAGATGATTTTTCCCTTCTGACCTCACTTGTATTAAAAAGTCTTTAAAACCTGCCACATGACACGATGTAATTCAGTTTAAAATCCTAATAACTCCCGCTGTACTGTTCTGTAGAAAGAGCTGAGATGTGTGTGACACTCGGTGGGGAGTTAAAGTGTCCCATGATGCTCTTAATGATGTCTCAGAGGTTTTTGACACTCTGAAAAGTACAAAATTAAGGGAGAAAATATCTTCCTAGCATTGAAATATTGGCACAAAATATCAGCTGTGAGCAGCTTCATCCAAAAATTTCAGGTTTGGCCTGCTGAAACACATCGCTAGGACCTCAGAGTGTTTGTGATTGTATTGTGTTTACATCAGTGTTGTCTGTAAGAGTACAGTATCTATGATTGTTAATATTTCCATCAGCGTTGGCAGTCTTTGTTTGAAGTGTTTGCTGGGAATCAGTCCTTTAGAGGCAGGCCATTTGTGAGCCTCCCATCTGTTCTGCCCATCTTCTCTTGCAGGTTATCTGTATATTTATTTATATTTGTGGGTTTCGGTCCTAGAGGCAGACGTTGTTGCTGATCTGGCAAGTGGATCCGGTGCCGGCCTGGGACAGGAAAAGCCTCCCGTTGGGGCAAACGCAAACCTCGTAGACAGTCTGCCTGGTCCCGGAGGCCGAGGAGCTGGTGGAGGCCTTTCCCTCGGGCAGCCGCATCAGACGGATCCTCCGAGCGTCCAGAGAGATCTGAGGGACAGAGAGAGGAACAGCTGAGACTGGAACAAGGGGAACATAATCACCAAAAATCTGTCTGACTAATAAAGGAGGACAGAGAAAATAAATAACGGTAAAAAGTTATGGTTCAAATACTTGAAACTGAAAGATCTTCTCTTCTAATCGTGCAGCCTGATCGGGTAGACCAGCGTTACTCAACCTTACTAAACACAAGCCAAATTGTTGAAAAATACCTTTGCAAGAGCCACAATCTAAGTGGTGAAAAGTGGCTAAAAAGCTTGAAGTAGCAATAACAATAAGTTAATGGAGATGAAAATGGGAAAAAAGCAACAAAAATGGGGGAAAAAGGGCAAAAATGAGATAAAAGGGGCAAAAAGAAGTGGCAAAATGGGCAAAAAGAGCAAACAAGTGGTATATAATGGAAAAAGGTAGCTTAAATGGGCGAAAAGTAACAAAAAATGGTGAAAAAGGCCAAAAATGGTAAAAAATTGCCAAAAAAAGTGGCTAAAATGGGCATTAATAAGGAAGAAAGTGGTATTTAATGACAAAAGGTAGATTAAATGGGTGAAAATGGGAAGAAAAAGTGGTGAAAAGGGCAAAATGGGATAAAACTAGCCGAAAAATGGGTAAAAAGTGGCAAAAAAGAGTGTCAAAAATTGGCAAAAAAGTGGTATTTAATGACAAAGGTAGCTTAAATGGATGAAAAGTGATGAAAAAGGGCAACAATGCAATAAAAGTGGCAAAAATGGGTAAAAAAGTAGGAATAAAGTGGTATTCAATGACAAATGGATGAAAAGTGGCAAAAAATTGAGAAAAAGGGCAAAAAAGTTTCCCTTTTGTAAGGTTTTTGGGGGAATAATATTTAAAGTTAAGACGTAAAGAGCCACACGTTGAGTATCACTGGGCTAGTATAAAGTTTCTCGTCTCTGCTGGTGGATTAAGTGTTTTTGGACTGAGATCAGCTGGCAGAACTGATGATGGTCAGGATGTGTAACATTTGGCAGAAAACCAGACACAGCTCAAATAATCGTCAATCTTTAACGTCACTCGTTGCTAAAAGCCTCTAACTGCCCGAACCAGACCCTCACACACTGAACAGTCGTGAACTTCGCTTTCATTAGACTAAAAAGACTCATTTCGTTTTCTCCCTTTACAGACTAAAAACTCATCTGCTTCCCTTTCATCTCTACCTCGGCTTACCCTCTCTGAATCCTTCGCCTCGTCTCATCTTGTCTCGTCTCTTCACTCTAATTGCTCTCAAAGCAAATCTCTTCACCTGCTATCTTTAGCTTAGCTTTTATTTTCCTTCTTGAGTCGTCTACCTCACACGATTCAGCTTTCACAAATAGTTTCTGCCGCTCTTAACACCTTAGCGCTCCGCATTGTTGGATGCACAGAATGGTAAGTGATCTTGATATTGAGAGTCACACTCCATAAAAGCATCTCTCCAGCGTCTCAGACAGCAGATCTGGGGTAATAAAGCTTTATTCCATCCACACTCTTTCTCACAGTCAGTGCACAGTGACGGTAGACGTGTGAATGGTAAAGGTCATATCTGAAACTCACAGTGTGAACGCAAATAATCTGAGGCAGGATGATATTCATGGTAAAAGTCACCCATAATGCATGAGGGTGGCATCTTCTCAATAGAGAAGTCTCTTATACACTGAAGAGGCAGATATCTGCTGAAACGGAAAGCACCTAAAGGTCACCTGTATGAATCCTTGAGGCAGGAGGAGGATAGATGTTAGAATTCTATACCTCGGGAAAAGTCTGAATTTATTGTTATGAAAAAATAGCGTGGACACACAGAAGGTAATACTCTTAGCTGAGAGGAGGGCTGTCCAAACTTTCAGAAAATAAAATCATGACTGGGCCACTTTACATACCTCATCTTAAGCGTAGTCACTGCAATTAGTAAAACCAATCCAGTGTAGGTTATGATAGTGGTTCAAAAAATGCAACACAACTTTAATTAACGATTGACTGGCGACCAGTCCAGGGTGTACCCCGCCTCTCGCACAAAGACAGCTGAGATAGGCTACAGCCCCCCGCGACCCCCAACAGGATAAGCAGAATAGAAGATGGATGGACAGATGGACGGACGGACGGACGGACGGACGGACGGATGGATGACAAATAGCTAATCACTGCTAAGAAGTTTGGGGTGGCTTTGGATCCGGCCGGGGTCAGGCTGAGAATGAAAATCCTCGCAGCAAAGAGGAGACGCTGATGGCACAAAACAAGAGCAAACTGCATGGAACTGCCAAACTTTATAGGAGTGACTGTATAAATGTCCACCCCCTTCAAATCAGTCTTTACTGCAGTGATACTCAACCTGTGGCTCTGGAGCCTCATGTGGCTCTTTTGTGATTATTTGTGGCTCGTTTTGTCTTAATTTTAAATATCATACCTATAGAAAACCTTACAAAAGGGAAACTTTTTTACCCTTTTTCACAGTTTTTGCCACTTTTCATCAATTGTCATTAAATACCACTTTTTCCCTACATTTTTTTTTGCCAATTTTTGCCACTTTTATCCTATTTTTGCCCATTTAAGCTACCTTTTGCCATTAAATACCACTTTTTCAATACTTTTTGCCCATTTTTGACACTCTTTTTTGCAATTTTTTACCCATTTTTCTGCAAGTTTTGTCCCATTTTTGCTCCTTCTCACCATTTTCTCCCCAGTTTCACATATTTAAGCTTCCTTTTGTCATTAAATAACACTTTCTTCCTCGTTTTTGCCTATTTTAGCCTCTTCTTTTTGGCAATTTTTTAACCATTTTTGGCCTTTTTCACCATTTTTTTTTGTATTGGAGGAGATATTGTCTCTAATTTTATTTCATTGTAGTTAGTTTTGTCAGCACAAAATTTAGTTTTAGCTCAGTTTTTGTTTAGTTTCAGTTAACTAAAAGTTTTTTTTTTCCAATTTTATTTATTTATTATAATTTTAGTTAACTATAATAACCTTGATGCAGACTAAATAAAATTGTCCTCTAGGATTTTCCTATATTTTGCCTCTACCTCTACAAGCCTTCCATGGCCTGCTGAGAAGCATCCCCTCAGCATGATGCTGCCACCACCAGGCTTCAGAGTGTGGATGGTGTGTCTGGTGTCCACCAAACATAGTGTCTTTTCTGATGGTCAGAAAGCTCCATTTTGGTCTCACCAGACTAAAGAACTTCCTTCCTCTTGACCATGGAGTCTCCCACATGCCTTTTGGTGAACTCTAGTCCAGATTGAACCTGAGTTTTCTCTTTGCCACTCTCCCATAAAGCTTTGACTGGTGGAGAACCCGGCCAACAGTTGTTGTCTGTAGAGTCTCTCCCATCTCAGCAGCTTTGAACTCCTTCAGAGTAGTCATAGGTGTCTTGGTGGCCTCTCTCATTAGTCTCCTTCTTGCACGCTCACTGGGTTTGTGAGGATGGCCTGATCTAGACAGATTTACACATGTGACATTCCTTTACTGAACCCTGGGGAAGTTCACAGCCTTGGATTTTTTTTTTAATCCATCCCTTGATGTATACTTTTCAATAACAAGTTGCTTGGAGTTGCAGTTGAGTTACACGGAGGCAGCCATTGACTCTTAAAGGATGGCTGCTGTTGGCGCAACATCCATGGATGTCAATGGCAGTTGTGGCTCATCTCTATGTCGCACTTCCTCTTTCCGATCTCTTTTGCTAGATTTGTGCTTTTTTTTTTTTGGAGAAGTTGTCATGAATTTTATGCACGACATGTTGATTACAAAGAGTCCTTCATTAAGATGTGGAAATGAGCAGCTCATCATTTTGGAACATCATGTTCTATTTTACTAATGTTTGCTGTTTAACAATCAGAAGAAGTGTGGAGAATAATTGATGAGCCAGGCCATCTCTTTATCATCAGAGTTAAAATGTCAGATATAATACTGGCTGCAATCCTGGCCACATGCATCGTTTCTGCCTGACATCTTGCGAGCCTTCAGGCATTGGACAGTGGACAAACAATGTCCTTCTTGGTTGCATCGTTTCCAGCGGCACAGTGCCATCAGGAACAACAATTCCCTTTGTTTTAGTGCAGCTTGGCTACGTTGGAGAGTATCAGATCTTCATGCTCATGAGATGGATCTTGTGAATTCTTTGGTTTCACTGAAGCTGACAGAAAATAGTTTAAAAAAAATGAAGGGATCTGCATGTCCCTGGAAGAATCTAAACCTCTCATCCACCACTGGTCCTTCCTCTGCATTTACTAGTGTCAAAGCACATGACAGATTGCATTTCACTTCACAAATACACACATTTTTAACCTTGAAACTCCATATCTCTGATGATGCCATCAAGGATCCATGTATTTCCACGACTGAACTGGCCCACAATTAGCCTCAGCTTTCTGAGCATGCTCCACAGTGTCCTTGCCAGGCTTTGACTTGGAAGTTGCACAGCATTTATGCAAAGAAATCCCGTTGCTGTCTGATATCTGCAATCATCATGAGCATGCTGAAGAGCATGCAATCTCAATCAAACCTCCTGAGACCTTAGCTTTATTAGTTTCTCCCACTTATCTGGGATAAGAAGGAACTGAGAAGTTAAAACATCAGCCTTGTCTCTGAATGGGAATTTCTTGGAAATATTTCTTTCCAAAGTCAAAACAAACTCCTTTAAATATCAAGGAAATGTCCTTGTGAAAATTTCTGAATAAAATCTTAAACAGTTTATTAAAATATACCCTGGCAAGACCTTCTAGACCAGGGGTGTCAAACTCAGTCACAGCAGGGGCCGGATTCTGAACTTGGGTCTAACCAGAGGGCCTAACAGGGTCCATATTTAACCATAAAATGTCAACCTTATTTTCACCAGCAATGAATTATGGGGGTAAAAATCTTGGCAATGAGGATAAATAATTTTGCAAATAAAAGGTGAACATGATAAGTTAAGAACTCAAATCTGAGATAAAAAGTCAAACTTATACATTTAAAAGGTAAAAACATGACATTTAAAATAAAAATATTGTTTTTAAAAGGCAAAATATGAGCTAGAACACTGAAAGAATTAATTTTAAAAGTCAAAAACTGAGATAAAATTCATAATCATGATTTTTAACAGTCAAAATATGAGGTAAATACTGAAATCCTGTGTTTCAAATATCAAAATATGAAATTAATAATCGTGAGTTTTTAAGTTTAAAAATCACATAAAAGAGAAAGTTAGGAGTTATAAAAGGTCAAAACGTGAAATAAAAGTCAAAATCCTGATTTTAAAAGGTCCAAAAACTGAGTTAAAATTAAAATCATGATTTTTAACAGTCAAAATATGAGGTAAACATCAAAATCCTGAGTTTCATATGTCAGAATATGAAATAAAATTAATAATCATGAGTTTTTAAGGTTAAAAAAATGACATAAAAGAGAAAGTTAGGAGCTGTAAAAGGTCTAAATGTGAGATAAAATTTAAATCATGATTTTAAAAGGTAAAAAAGATTAAAGTCAAAGTTAGGAGTTGGAAAAGGGTTAAAACATGAAATAAAAGTCAAAATAATGACTTTAAAAGGTCTAAATAGGATTTAAAATTATTTATCCAAAAGGTAAAAATATGAGAAAAAAGTAAAACTTGTGAGATATAAAGGTTAAAATATGAAATAAAATTAATAATCATGAATTTTTAAGTGTAGAAAATGACATAAAAGAGAAAGGAGTTGTAAAAGGTCAAACCACGAGATAAAGTCAAAAATCATGATATTAAAAAGGTCCAAAAACTGAGATAAAATTAAATCATGATTTTAAAAGGTAAAAAAGATTAGATTAAAGTCAAAGTTAGGAGTTGAAAAAGGTCAAAACATGAGATAAAAGTCAAAATCATGACTTTAAAAGGTCTAAATAGGATTTAAAATATAAAATTATTAATCTAAAAGGTAAAAACATGAGATGAAAAGTTAAAACCCAAACTTTTGGTCATAACTGTGAGATGCAAAATTGAAAATATATTGAAAACATGAATTTCTTTCCCACATTCCTGACTTTTTATTAAATTTATTATTTTTGCTGTTTACTTTTTGTAATTTTTATGACTCAAAAAGGACATTTTAAATCATCAAGGTTAAGTTTACATTTTTATACTGGAGGAAATCTGCAGACCTCATACTGGTGGGCCAGTTCTAATATAAACATCCTGTAATCTGGTGGGCCGGGTATAACTGTACCACCGGCCTGATTTGGCCTTGAGTTTGACAGCCCTGGTCTAGACTTTTATCTCAAAAATTCTAATAGCAGAAATTATAACTTTGTTGTGGGAGAGCAAAAATGTGATGCCCTCTTATGTGTACGCAGAGGATATCATCACCTACCACAGTGGAGTCAGACATACCACCCTCCATAAATCAGTTCTCCCCTGGTGTTTTTACACTGGGACAAGGAAAGTAGTCCAATTAAATGTCCTAAATGAGCTATAACTGTGGCCCAGCTTAACTGTGCATGCACTGACTGATAGAGAAAAGAATAAATCTAAGAGCTCTGTCCAGCTGAAATAGGAACTGAAAAACCCAAAGGGTTTACTGACTGCTAAGTCACAGATCATTCAGCTCATCTCAGGAGCAACAGGACTGAAACTCGCCCACTCATTTCGCTCCCTTCACCCCCTCATTGATTGAAACAAGTTGTCTTTCTCCCACAGACACAAACCAGTCCTGCATGAAGCCCATCTCTCTGCCCTCTGCTTCCCGCCGGCCTCCCGGGGCTCCTGTAGAGCGGGCGTTTCAGAGAGGAGGAGCTCTCAGCCATAAAAAAAGGTAAAGGAGCCATTACCAGGCTCCTCGGGGAGGCATCGCAATCAAATGACCTGGAACACTTTTAAAGAAGAGTCTCAGCTGACTTGTCTGACAGCTGCTGTTGAACAAATCTTTCACCACGAGGGGCAGATGGTGTAAAACCCTGACACAACCTGTGAGCGTGAGTGTGGCTGGAGGATCTTCATGTGGGTGTTGGGCGTGGTTTGATGTGCAAGTGGAGGACGAAAGATGGGTTAAAAAAAGCCCTTAATGCTCAGTTTTACAAATTTTTTCAAAACATACCATCAGTTTGAACAAAATTTTGATTAAAGCACAACAAAAAGAGAAAACCCAAATCATTGCATGCCATGTGCTTTAGACAGCACGCCATGTGCCATCAAAATAGGGACCAATGTGGATAATTTTACCCTTCTGAAACATCACACAACTCCAAATCCTTCATCTAAAAACTTTTAAATACCTTAAATTCTCCAGGATTTTTCTTGGTTTTTCTCCAGTTCTATATATTCTCCATTGTTTTACTGAAATACAGATGGTAATGGTTTCTGCCAGAATTGTTGCATTGTAATGACTTTCCAAGCCGTCCTCCAACATTGTCTGCAAAGAATCAATGCCAGCAGTGATTTTTAGTCGGATGCTTCCTGGCAGTCTTCAGAATCCATCACATAATCACAGTTTAGCCAACCATTCTCACTCCAAACTTACACTATGTACTGATTATCTGCAGACGTTACTAATGCTAATGTTTTTATGGCTAGCTTTAAACAGGGGTGTCAAATTCAATCACAGCAGGGGCCGGATTCTGAATTTAGGTCCAACCTGAGGGCCTGCCAGGGTCAACATTTCACCAGAAACTGTCAACATCATTTTCACCACTAATGAAATATGGATAAAAAAGAACTGGTGACAGATGATTTTGACAATAAAAAAGTCAAAATTATACATTTAAAGTCTTACAATCTGAGATAAAAAGACAAACGTATTAGTTAAAAAGGTCAAAACATGAAAATAAAATTTAAAATTAAGTTTTGAAAAGGCAAAAATAATAAATAGAAATCACAAGTTTTCTAGGTAAAAGTTTGAGATACAATTTTAAATCATGAGTTTAAAAGGTAAAAATATGAGATAAAATTCAAATCATGGGTTTTAAATTTTTAACTGAGCTTTTAAAGGGCAAAATATGGGATTAAAAGTCTAGGTTAGGAGTTGAAAAGGCCAAAATGTGGGATAAAATTCCAAATCATGAGTTGAAAAGGTCACTTAAAGGTGCATTGTGTAGAATTTGGCATTTTAGCGACATCTAGCGTTCAGATTTTAGAATGAGCCGATCTGTTACCAAAACATCACATCACTAAGCGACGAGAGCCTGTGACGAGGTGAGGGTTTATTCATTCATTTTTGTAACCATTATTTTTATAGATTGTAGGTCAGTCTTCTTCTCCACCTGCTCTCCAGGTAACTTTCAGGACCGGCGGGCAGGTTCGTATTTAAAAACGGCGTTTCGCTCTTTCTGTCCCCAAAACGTTGCCATAGACAACATGGTGGTTCATTATGTCAGCCTTCGTGAGGGCGACCCGTGGTAATGTAAATTTAAAAAGCTTTTTTCTAATTTTGTAAAAAGAAAACGAAAGTTTAAAGGGGATGATTTTGCACTTATTTTAACATACTTCACATAAATATATGAACATTATATTCCATTCACACTGTTTCTGTTTGGCGAAATGCAGCCAAATTCTACACACTGCACCTTTAAATTTTTAAATGTCATTCTAAAAGGTCAAAATATAAAATTAAAAGCCACGATCATAAGTTTAAGTTCTAATTTTGAGATGCAAAATTGAAAATTTGACATGAAAACAAAAAATTATTTTATATTCCCACCTTCTTGGCTTTTTAACTAGTAATCATTTTTCTCTTTCCTTTTTTAAAAAACGATATTTCAAACCAACAAGGTAAAATTTACATTTTTATACAGGAGGAAATCTGCAGACCTCATACTGGTGGGCCGGGTATAACTGCACCTCAGGCCGGATTAGGCCCCCGGGCCTTAAGTTTGACACCCTGCTTTAAAAGGTGCATCATACAGATAGTACCATACAGCTTTTCAGCTTGAGTCCTGGTTTGGAGTTTTATTATGAAATGCATTTATCTGTGTGTACATGTTATGCAAACTCGTATGTATGCATGCATAGAATGTGTACAGCCATGGAACTACACAACCATCTTCATGTATATACCTTGTTCATATTTCTTCTGTTTTCTGGTTTCTTCACAGGTATGTATCGAACCTCTGTCATGGATATATGGATTTAAAAAAATCATTTTAAGTATTCTTTGGGGGTATAAACATGACATAAATGCAGCTGCTGTATATCCTACACATGCCTGTGCTCCTCTGAGGATGTTTATACTGTTTATTTAAATTTGCTATATTTCTATAATTTGGCACCAAATAAGATAATGATGGATTTCAGCTGTGCTTTTGCAGTTATAAAGAAGAATTTATTAGCTGTTGATAAAAGCTTGAACAGGAGCTTCTTGCTGTGTGGATCTCTGCTTTTTTAATTCACAAGCCTGTGTGCCACGGCGCTGTGTCAAATACTAAAAACTAGACTTGTTGATAGTAACGCATTAACACTCGTGATTAATCTGGAAACTTAACGCGATAAAAAAAATAATGAAGTTTAATCATATGACAACTTCCTCCCGTAGTCCTCCTGCACTAATGTTTACATCCCGGGGGTGAAAAGGTTAAAGGTGGGTCAAACGCAGCCAGCAGTGATGAGTGAGGAGACAGGCCCACGTCTGCTTCACGGCAAATTTAGATTTAAAAAGCTGCCTGATGGAAGTCTGGAGGAAACAACAGCTGTGTTTACAAACTGTGGTGATGAACTGTCTTTACACCCAAGCACAACGAGTCTGAAGAACCACCTCCAGGCAAAACGCATCTCTGCTAATGTTAACACTGGATCAAGCCATGAAAGCTAATGCTGCTAATGTTAGCAAAGATGCTAACAGCAATAAGGGATCAAGCCATGAAAGCTAATGTTGCTAATGTTAGCAATTGGATCTGCACATTGCGGGTTCAGGTCGGAGGGAGGGACGACACACACCACAGCAAGCAGGTGTTTACGGTCAGGAATTCAGGAGGAATGGGCAGGTAGTACCTGATGTGTTTGTCTGCTGGGCTCGTTTGCAGTTTATAAATATTATTGCTCAGTGAATTAAGAGGCTCTGATTTACAAACCACAAATAAGTCTAAAAACTCTAGTTTGCTTAATGATTCTTCATTTAAACACCATACTTGAACTAATTTATCTCACTCAAAAATGCAGTAAATGGTAGTATTTTAAATGTTAATTGAAATATAATAATAATAATAATAATACAAATTTTTTTTTTAGTAAAAAGCATTTCCAAAAGGCTGTACATAAAGTTAAAATAATGAAAATAAACACTTGATAATAAGAACGTTTAAAATCAGAAACTTGATTAATTATTTTAATCAATTGCCAGCACTACTAAAAACGCCAATTGTGGAGCATGAGTTTGTCTCTTTAGGTCAGTTGTATGTTGCTGTGGTTAAAAATGTTGGCCTTAATCTTTGATGCTACATGGTTGAAATACACAGCATGCAAAACAGGGTTGAAGGTGAAGTTTTTATGCAAAAGACGGATAAAGAGATGAAGGAAGCTGCAGCGCGTACCTGCAGAAAAACACTGAAAAGTACTAACATGGAGAAGTTTAAGAGTCAGTCTGCAAACATGATCGGCTGAACATGAATCTGTTTTTCTTCCTGACTGTATGGCGATTTTGGACGAAAACAGACGGTGGGCAAAAGCCCTACAAATCATCATTTAGCCTTTGGAGAGCTGTATTAATGAAAATAACATGCTCTCTTTTAGACTTGTAGCTCTACAGTTAGGTTGAAATTGAAAGAGGTTCATCACATTCTGGAAAGAGAATAGAATAAAATTCTGGCTGATTCTGGTAAATAGCTGCTGCTTAAATTCTTTTTTTTTGTGCATATGGACTACATATCTGGTATTATGTTGTATGACTGTTTTTGTGTACTGTAAAACACAGATTAACCACCGGGTGTGGCAGTACATTTTGACAAATAAACGCCTGTTCCAAATAAATGCCGGGTGTAATTTATTTACAGCTCCGATATGTGACTGAGATGAGAGGAGAACCGTTTAGAATCAACTCACAACTCCCCCTCCCTTCCTGTTCTTCTCCCTGTTTGAGCTCCGTAGCTCCGCCCCTCTCTTTACGTGCCTCCTCGCGGGTGAGAATGTCCGCTGAATTGAATACTCACGGTGGCAAAGCGCTCGTGGAGCGATGTTGCTCTGCTTTTCCACCGAAATCAACGGCCGAATCACAGGCAAGAAAACACTTCATCTCATCATGAACGAACTCTACACAGGAACAAACACCGCCGTAATGCCGCCATTGAATCAACTTCTCACTGAGCTGCGATACGGAAGCTACAGCAGCCAATAGGAACGCTCCCTCTGACCTGAGCCTGATTGGCTGCGAGTACTAGCCTCCTCATTGGCTGGGGCACCCCCGTCCCTTGCTCGTTTTTCTCAAGTGAGATAGCAGCTCCATGCCCCGGTGCAGCCAAAAAATATAAAGTAGGACATTAACTTTAAACTGTCTGTCGTCAACTTTGTGTTTGTTTAGTTCCTTACCAGGATTTAAAGTGTTTAGAGAGTGTTGAGTTGACAGAAGAAGACAAAAGTATAACTATGGTACTGTAATCTTGTCTTAAAAATGTAAAGGTGATATTCATACTGGTGTAAATAAAGATAAAGATAAACACCTGGTCTGCTCAGTGATTGAGACAAATAAACGCCCAGGCTATTATTTGGTGTTTTACAGTATGTCTGAAACTCTGTTCACTGCTGCTGTCTTGGCCAGGACACTCTTGAAAAAGAGATTTTTAATCTCAGTGAGGTTTTCTCCTGGTTAAATAAAGGTTAAAATAAAATTTAATAAAATGCTCTGTCTTCTATGTGTTAAACCGATGCTACACTGATAGCTGCAGTAGCTGCTGTACTTAGAGCAGCGCTGAGGAGCATGGTAGTCGTGTGAGTGTAATCGAGTGTCAGTGATGTGACTCTGAGGGCCCTCAGGATCCAACATAGCGTGTGTGTCTATTTCTGCATCATCCTGTGTGGTTTGTGGGTCTCTAATGACCAAAAGCACTCTGAAATTGGCGTGTGCGTGCCAAGGGAGCCCTGACGAGAGAGGGAGGGAGTGGGACAGAGGTCTGACAAATGGACATTTGCAGCACTAATGGAGCAAAAAAACGTGCTTCTAATTATATGAATTGACCATCCAGAGTTCAACAGCCTCGTTTTGGACCACACAGCCGTGAAAACGGCGAGGATATGGTGATGTGGGCGTGTCCTCGGGCTGCTGCTGTGGACACTTTTAATTGGACTTAAATGAATCCAAGGGCACCTTCCAGGAACGGCCCGGTCCAGCTCGTATCAGCAGCCTGTCTTAATGTATGAAAGTGTTTTTGTGGGAAACTTTTAAACACTGTCTTCTCCCTAATCCTCCCTCGCTGATTTTAACAGATCTGACATGACACGACTGCTGCAACATAAGGTGGGAAATCCTTTTATCAGCGCAGCCGAGTGTGATGAATGTGAGGAATGATGTGTGTAACGAATTAGACGATGGTTGGAGGAATCTAGGAGCAGGGAGGACAGAATGAAAGAAGGGGAGAAGCAGCATTTCAGTGGATGAGCACGCAAAGGAAAACAGACGGCAGAGTTAAAGACAGAAAGAGGACACAGGAAGGAAACTTGTGAAAGATTCAAAGGAGTGCATCAGTGACTGAAGACAGGCTAGGAGGGGAAAGAGAGGAAAACAATCAGCTTCTGTTCTCTATTTTGTTGTTCTGTGAGATTCTGGTGGACAGCCAGCATGTGGAAAACCGCCACCAGCCAATTAGCTAAATGCTGCTCCATGTTGGCCGAGGGAGATCACTATTGTTTGGATTTTTTTTTTGGCTAAAAATAAGTTTGGACAGCAGAGATATTGAATCGAGATGTTGCCGCAGCAGCCAGGATGGCCAGAGGACAGAAAAGTTAATTTCCCAACTTGCTAGTACAGAGGAGAGAGAGCAGAAGGTTTCATCTTTGTGCAGAAACATGTTGGACGTAACAGCAATGTCTTTATTATCCACCACTCTGCAAATATGATGACACTCAGGTCATGATGATTTCAGACAACTGCCTTTCAAACATGCACCTCACTGTGGGAGACTGTTGACACAGGAGAAGGAGGAGTGGGCTGAAATGCTTGTCAGGACATGCACTGTGGAGGAAAACAGGGCGGCATGGAAGACTTTATCATACTTTATGGGTGCCATTGCAGTTTATATTGAAATTATATGATATTTAAAATCATTTTAAAGGATGCAGAACATCATTATCATCCAGTGAAGGAGTGGTCATATCAAGGCCCTGGCACATGCAACAGACTGGCTGTATTGTTCAAAGTGAACACCGCTCAACTATAAACTGAAAAAGAAAAAAGCTTTTAAAGGAGCACAGAACCTTTCGAGCTACAACAGCCTCAACTCTTCTTGGAAAGCTAACCCTGCATATAAGGTGGTATTCTACCCTGACCCTTGAACCCTAACCCTCAACCCCTTAGCCTTCCTATATTGTGGCCGTTCTCCAATCATGATGAGATATTTTAACAAGTATTTTCTTAGAAATAAGATAATAGTTTTCTATGGAAGTTGCTTGATAATTCCCAGTTTTTTTCTGTATTTAGGCGTACTAAATAAAACGGAGTCCTTCCTGAATAATTGTCAAGGAATGTTTCGGGTTAGAGTTGGACGGTAAGCAGTGAGGGTTAGCGCACTGATACTCAATGTGTGGCTCTTTTAGTTCTTCATTTTAAATATTATTCCCCCAGAAAACCTTACTAAAGGGACACTTTTTTGCCCTTTTTCACAGTTTTTTGCCACTTTTCATCCATTAAAGCTTCCTTTTTCCATTAAATACCACTGTTTTCCCTACTTTTTAGCCCATTTTTGATACTTTTCTTTTGGAAATCATCACCATTTTTTTTCTGCCACTTTTACCCCATATTTGCCCTTTTTTTAACTTTTTTTCTCCCCATTTTCACACATTTAAGCTACCTTTTGTCATTAAATACAACTGTCTTCCTCGTTTGTGCCCAGTTTAGCCATTTCTTTTAGGCAATTTTATACAATTTTTGCCCTTTTTCACCATTTTTTGCCACTTTTGGCCCATATAAGATACCTTTAGTTACTGAATACCACTTGTTTCCTCTTTTTTGCCCATTTTTGCCACTTTTTTTTTGGCAATTTTATACAATTTTTGCCCCTTCTCACCTTTTTTTTTTGGACCACTTTTGGTCCATTTAAGTTATCTTTTGCCACTACATACCACTTGTTTCCTATTTTTTGCCTGTTTTTGCCAATCTTGACTGCTTTTTGCCCATTTTAGTCACTTGTCATTCCTTTTTTTTTTTTTTTTTTTGCCACGTTTTGCCACTTTTGACCATTTTTTGACACCTCACTTTTTTTTGTCACTACTCACCCATTTTGGCTTCTTTCTGACCCCTTCTTCAAATTTCCCTCCCCATTTTTGCCCCTTTTCACCCATTTTTGTTGCTTTTTGACCTTTTTTGCCTCCTTTAACTTATTGTTATTGTTGCTTCAAGCTTTTTTTTTTGCCACTTTTTGTGGCTCTTGCAAAGGTGTTTTTCAACAAATTGTCTCTTTGGTTGAGTAACACTGGGTTAATGTAACATACCACCTAATTACCAGATGATTGCTCCAATATTATGAAGATTTACTTGATAATTAAAACATTATTACCAGGTAAATACCTCTCAATATACCATATTTCTGAGTTATTTAATTTTCCACCTTATTTGAGATAATTAGCACTTATTCCTATAGAGTTACTGGGTAAATAAGGTTAACTAAATATAAAGTTACCAATATTTTTACTTAAACAAGTTAGGCCAAGCTGAAATGGCTTAGCTTCATCAATAACACCAATATTTTTTAATCTATGAGAAAATAAGTATGTTCGTATTTTTCACTTTTGTTTTAAACAATAAATGGCACATTCTGATTGGTCCAATGGCTCCTATCTGAGCCTCCCTTTAGCATTTGTTCACATTCCTGATAGTCAGTCTGTCACTACAACCGTCCAATCAAAAATGAGAAGCATTGCTGTTAATCAGAGTGTTTTGTCAAACCTCGAGATCAAAAACATTTCGGAGAGAGTAGTGAGTAAAGCTTCATGCTGTTGCTTTCCTGACCTCTCCGTCTTTGGACTCCAGTCTCAGCTCGTTCCTGCAGATGGCCTGGATGTCTCCGGCCTCGGCCAGGATCTGGATGCCTTTGGGAGCCTCCATCAGCAGAGAGCGAGTGGGAGACTCCAGCCTGGGAAGACACAGACACAAAGATGGATCTGGTAAATGTTTGGACTAGTCAGAAACAATTATCAGGGAACAAGAGAAGAAATGAGTTTGAGTTCTGAAAACAGAAATGATTTGAGCTTAGTCAAGCTAACCTTTGGTTAAGCCTCGAGTAAAGAAACTAGAATAATCTCTACTCTCTGATATGACTAACCCTGCTTGTTTGATATTTTCACTGTCAATTTAACACTTTGTGGGACAGATTTTCATCCTTTCATGACAATAGAAACACTCTTCAGGTAAAATGAGCCTCTGCTTTTAAAAAAAGCAGATTTGTAGGATCACTGTTGGGGAAATTAAACGTCCCTTTATTATTGTGTAAAACTGGAAGATGCTTTAGTGAACGGTTATGTATTCATGGAAATGTATCCTGTCATTTCTCCTCACAAACACTAAAATGACCACCTCCATGGATGCCTATAAAATAAATGGCTATCGTGCTGTGGCTGCTTATAGATTCATGTATGAGGAACAAACATGAGCCCACTCTTCTTCTCGACTTGGATTTTTACAGGAAGCAGCTATGGTGTCAGAATGCTTCAGAAGATTCAGACCTGCAGAGAAGTCTCTGTGGACGTCCTGTCACCGTGACGGCTGTGGATAAAAGACGTGATTCTTTTCTCCTCAGGGAAGGCTTACACTGATATCACACACTTATTCTATATACAGCTGGAGGCGTGTGGGCTTTTGATTCTGGAGGAGCGCTAACAAACCCTCCTTTATAAATGTACGGATACAGCACGCGTCGCTCATGAAATCCTCACTCTTACATATCTTGAGGTATGTCTGCATATGTCTCACATGCCCATCTTGAAGATTGTGTTACATTTTCTATATTTAGTGCCACAAGCTCCAGTGTTTCAAACGTGGACAGAAAACATGGACGTGGGTGGCTTAGCAATAACTTTGCTCACTCTAGAGCAGTGTGCTAGCTTTTGCCATTAACTACAGCTTTTTTCCATTCTCCTTTGCCAGTTTTTGCCACTTTAATACCATTTTTGCCCATTTAAGCTACCTTTTGCCATTAAAAACCACTTTCTTTCTATACTCTTTTGCCCATTTTTGCCACTTTTATTCCATTTTTGCCCATTTGAGCTACCTGTTGCCATTAAATAACAGTTTTTTCCTAATTTTTTGCTCATTTAAGCTACTTTTTTGCCATTAACTACCCCTCATTCCTATTTTTTTGCCCATTCAAACTACCTTTTGCCATTAACTACCACTTTTTTCCAATTTTTGCCACTTTTAACCCATTTTTGCCCATTTAAACTACATTTTGCCATTAAATACCATTTTCTTTCATACTCTTTTGCCCATTTTTGCCACTTTTATTCCATTTTTGCCAGTTGAGCTACCTTTTGCTGTCAAATACCACATTTTTTTCCATTTTTGCCCCATAAAGCTACCTATTGCATTCAAGTAGCACTTTTTTCCTATTTTTTTTCCCATTTAAAATACCTTTTGCCATTAACTACCACTTTTCTCTACACTTTTGCCACTTTTATCCCATTTTTGCCCATTTAATCTACCTTTTGCCATTAAATTCCACATTTTTTTGCCAATTTTTGACACTTTTTTTGCATCTTTTTACCCATTTTTTGCCACTTTTATGGGCACTTTTCTCCCCATGTCCACACATTTAAGCTGCCTTTTGTCATTCAATAACACTTTCTTCCTTGTTTTTGTCCATTTTAGCCGCTATTTTTGCCATTCATCCCATTTTTGTCGTTTTTCATCACTTTTCACCCATTTAAGCTACCTTTTGCTTCCTAATGCCACTTGTTTCCTATTTTTTGCCCAGTTTTTCCACTCTTGACTGCTTTTTGCCCATTTTAGTTACTTTTCACTCTTTTTTTGCCACTTTTGGTACATTTTTTTCCACCTGTAACGCATTTTTTATTTAGTCACTTTTCACCCACTTTTGCTACTTCCTGAACCATTTCCATGTTTTCCTTCCCATTTTTGCCTCTTTTCACCCATTTTTGTTGCTTCTTGACCATTTTTGCCTCCTGTAACTTACTGTTATTGCTACTTAAAGCTCTTTTTTGGCACTTTTCCCCACTCAGAGTGTGGCTTTTGCAAAGGTACTTTTCAACAGTTTGGCTCTTTGCTTGAGCGGGGTTGAGTAACACTGCTTTAGTACATGTCGAGTAGTGTTTAGTAGTGAAACAACAATCAAAAATAGCCTGTCTTTCTGCTAACTCACAATATAAGAACTGTAGTTTGTTTGTATCACACTTTGGTTGCAGCATGATTGAGGCAGCCACACTAAGAGCCACATTTTTAATATTTTAATGTCATCAACATTTGCTCTATTTTGACTTCTTCTTCATGTTTGATTCCTGAATGAGAATAATCGTCCTCTCGTCTTGTTCCCTGGTGCCTGGCTCTAACACTCCTTAATATTAATCAGAATCCATTAGCCAGTTAAAGGATGTTTCCTCTTGTAATAAACAGCACAGGAGGGAGGAAATGACAGCTGAGATCTGCTGAACATGACAGAGACAAAAAGCATAGTGTGCTGATGAGGAGAGGGAGCACGTCTCCAAATTAAAACTTTAATCTCCTCAGCATTACCCCGACTCACCGGAGGGTTAAGCTTTCACACATAGTAACAGCAGAGTGTGATGTTGGGATTCATTCAACACACATCATCTCACCAGTCAGTGCACATCTATTTTAAACATTGTGTGGAGGTGATGATGATCAGATAGTCTGAAGAGGTGCAACAAACATATCAGAGCATCAGCGGCTCTGTCGGGGCTGTTTCCCTCTGATTCTCTGCTTTTGTCTCATTGACAGAGCTGAGAATAAAAACAGATAAGAGAACATTTCATGAAGTGACAAGACTTTAAATCTGTGTTTCACAAAAGAGAGAAAAACTGGGTCCCAGAGAGGCTTTAGAGAAAGATTTAAGAGCTCATAAATGCTGGGACAGGGCGACAGTGGATCAGTAGGTAGAGATGGATGTCAGTTGTTCGATTCCCAGCTCCTGCAGTCATGTGTCGATTTATTCATTTATTTTATTTAAATAAATGTCAATGTGTGCAAGACACTTAACCCCAGTTTGCTCCCACTGCTGCGTCCGTGGAGAGTAAATGGTTATGGATGTGATTGACGGGGATTAGCTAAAACCGAGGGCAGAATCTCCTGCAGCCTCTGCCATTGGTGTGTGAATGAGGAGTGAATGGAGTGGAAGGGTCTGAATGGGTAGGTGTGACCTGTGGTGTAAAAAAAGCCCCAAAAATGCTTTGAGTAGTAAGATGACTAGAAAAACACTATAGAAGCTTTACAAGACAGATGAAGTCTAACCCCGTACTGACACTGGATCTGGCTCTGGTCCATCACGGCTGCGCCCAGTGCTCATTTTGGCAGATGTTTTTAGATTAGTCTTTAGACCAGTGTAACTCAACCACTACTCAACCAAAGAGACAAACTGTTGGCAAAAATGTGGAGAAAAATGAGTGGAAAGTGACTGAAATGTGCAAAACTCATAAGAAAAGGTGGGAAAGAAGGGCAAAAAGCATGAGAGAATCATTGTAAAAGGAAGCTTAAATAGGTGAAAGTGACAAAAAGGCAACAAAAGGGGCAAAGAGCTGCATAAAAGTGTCAAAAATGGGCTACAAGCACTAAAAATGGAATTAAAGAAGCAAAAAATTTGCCAGTAAGGGCAATGGAAATATGCAGACAAAAAATAGAGGTTGAAAAATAAGCTTGACAGTTAAAGCCGACCATGCAAATGTGGGAAATAAAGTGATTAATGTTACTTGCAATGGATAATTTTTTAGGTAAAATTTTCCTTTTTAAGGTTTTCTGGGGGAACAATGATTCAAATTAAGACGTTAAAGACCACAAATCATCACAAAAGAGCCACACGTTGAGTATCACTGGAGTAGAGGTTGAATTCAGGACCTTACATTAGAAAAAGAAGAACACTTAATAACTGTCCTGTAACGTCTTTTAATCTTAGAAAAGAGCCTTCATCAGCATTGATGATGAACGGCCATAAAACAGAAGCTTTCTGACTAAAGTTTGACAGCCAATAGAAAGCTCTGTGACTCAGAAGTACATTCCTCAGTCCAGAGGAAGCATCCTTTGGTTGGTTAGATATAAGTCTAAGAAAAAAAGACAGGATTCAGTCATAACAGATAAGAAAAGGCTAGAAGATAAACTTCGGTTTGATGCCAGAAAACTGTCTAAACAGAGGACAAGGAGATGAAGTTGTGATGTGGACAGTAAACTTGCAGCCAGAAGATAAAGTCTTGGCCTCAATATCAGTTTTTAGTTATCCATATTCAAACATCTGCAGGTTACACGGGGAATCCTCAAATATTTAGTGTCCCCTGAGGCTTAATTATACTCAAAGATAGTCAGTTTTCCTCCCAGGTTTGAGATTTAAAAAAAACATCACAAAATGACAAAGTCAGAAATAATCATCACCTGCAGATTAAGATGCATAAAAATCTGCCAGTAGAGATTTGTTCTGCAAAGGTAGGAAATGTATTACCTCCGTATGCAGGAATGAAACTCTAATTCAGCAGCAGGACATATCTGGCCAAAAATAGGAGTGTAAACTTCTGAATATTAAGTTCAGTTATTGCAAAGCAGGTTAGCAGATAAATCACTGCACTGTAAATGAACCCAGATATGAGCAGAACACCGGAATAGGAACCAGAAAAGTTTTTGGTTGAATAAAATATTTTCTGACCAAATTTGGTGATTTTATTCATAAAAACGTGTTAAAGAATGAGTGAAAAGACAGGAACCTAGCATGTATAACTGTGTCATATCCACCCAGCAGTCAAACTCCCAAAGATCTGAGATTTGACCAGGAATCTGACTGGAAAACAAGAAACACATTTGTTTTTTCCTTGTTTAAAAAATCACAGCACTCATGCACAATATAATCAGATCTGTCCTGTGAAAAGAAATCCTCATGGAGGATGCAGAGGCAGAGTAAAGATCTGCTCTTCTTGTTGTTTTTCCAAAGAACCTCATCCATTCTGCTTCTCCCAGGTCGCTCCACAAGGAGGCAAGCAATGAAATATTTCTCTCCTGGGTTATTTTCTTATTCATTTTCTCTTCAGTGTGCCTGTGCATTGAAAATGATCTTTTTTGTATTTTTCATTCTGCTGTTTGTTTTTCTTCTAAAATCATCTCATATTACATAAAAATTCACATTTAGAGAGTGATTACACCCAAGAGTTGCAGCTGAAGTTATGGTGGAATTAAAAACAAATGCCTTTAGAACATCAGTGCATCAACACTGACAGGTCTGAGCGGTTTAAGACATGCCCACTGACTCCATCAGACAGTCTATGGGACGCCAACATACACACAGACTGATTAGCAAGTTTATCTCATTGTTTTAGCCATGAGTGACAACTCAAGTAGGTTGGAGGTTTCTCCAGCAGGCCAAGACCTTTGCAGAGTTGTATCAGTTGTATCGGCTGCTGCTTGCAGGATGAACTGCAGATAAAAACCCTTTTTGAGGAGAAAGGAGAATTTAATTTACTGCTGTACTTGTTGGACTCGACGCAGTTGCATTCACATCCCCTGTAAGTCCACGTGAATCATGCCTGAGACCACTTGCTGAAGCGGACTTGGGTGTGGTGTACAGTAAGCTTGCCTTCACACTGACTAAATGGAACCAGACTTTGTGGTCAAGTCGACCCAAATCTGGGCACAAGACAACCTTTAGTGACTCTTTATATAAGTAACTCTCATTGGAAGCTATTTGAAAGAAAAGCTTTCCTGAGAAGCTGTTGTTGGTATGTATTTATTCAGCCATGCAGTTCTTGTTCCATCATCTGGTTTTGTTTTGTCTTTATTTCCCTTTTTGTCAGCTTCCTCTTTTATGGCTGCCACAATCAATAAAACTACATCTTGTTCTCTTTCTTTCTTGTTTTTCCTCTCTTCCATGTTCTTATCATCCCTCCCCCTTTCTCTTGGCGCCGTGTCATATCTGCGTCTTGAATCAAAGGTTAATAACTTTTTCTTGCCTCCTCCTCCTATCACACGCCTTCAGACAACAGCTGAAATGATGGGAGGTTCTTTGACATGACGGAAATCGTAAACTGTGCTGACTCTCCTTTTCTCTTTCACATGTGACTCCTTCAGATGATCTCCTTTCTTGTTCTGTGTGAACACAGCGGTCAGAGCAGTTTGGTGTCACAGTTATAAAAGTTACTGCGAGCCGAAATGTGCTGCCATCGAGCCAAGCAGCAAATCATAGGTTAAATGGCAATCTCTGCAGGTATGAGTGCAGCTGATTGCTTCTCGGGGCTTTGTGACCGGCTGGGAACATGACCCAAACAGCGTGCTGGGGAGCAGAGCATCCTCTCAATTACTGACATCACTGCAAGCTGAAGATGAGGAGGAAGGTGATGGCAGAGAGGAGGCAGCTGTGCTGTGACAGAGGACAGGTAGAGAAATGGAAACTCAACCATTATTTTGTATTAATGCTGCGGTGATACTCAACATGTGGCTCTTTGATGTCTTAATTTGAAATATTATTCCCCAAGAAAACATTTAAAAAGGGAAACTTTGACCTCAGAAATTACCCATTTGCATGTCACATTAATCAGTTTGAATCCCCACATTCAGACAGTTGGCTTTAATTTTCAACCTTTATTTTTTGTCTACATTTTCATTGCCCTTATTTGCAATTTTAATACTACTCATACAACTACGACTGATAATGATGATTTAATCACTGTTATTATGATTTCTATTAATAATGGTGATCAATAACATTGGATAGACAAATGATTCTCAAATTTATTCATCTGACAGTGAGAAAAGGGAAAAGTTGTACCAAAAATAAAAATAAACAAACAAACACTCCACAGATCACTCAACTGGTCCAAACAACAGATCACTGAGGAGGTGGTCAGGACCAGGAATTTTAGTGCCCTTTGTGGCAGGGAGCAGCTGGTCTGTTGGTTTGCACCAGTAAGAAGCTGTTCATGACCACCTTGCCACACGACCAGTGTCTCTAGCACCTCTAGTGGTAGTGACCTCTGGTCCGTGCCAGAGAGACACTGGTCGCGACCACTGAGGAGCTGGTCCTGACTACATGGCCCTGCAGAAATAGTACAAATCATAGAAGATCCAGACCACAAGGACCACAGGACAGATCACTGAGGAGCTGCAGGACCAGTAATTTTTGTGCTCTTTGTGGCAGGAAGCAGCTGGTCTGTTGGTTTGTACCAGTAAGAAGTTGGTCATGCCCAGTGTGCTCCTGGTCGTGACCAGTGTCTCTAGCGCCTCTAGTGGTAGTGACCACTGGTCTGTGCCAGAGAGACACTGGTCATGACCACTGAGGAGCTGGTCGCGACCAGTGTCTCTAGCGCCCCTAGCGGCAGTAACCACTGTTCCATGCCTGAGACCATGGTCCCTGGACAGACCATGGAATCGGCTACAACCCCTGCTGCATTTTTCCCACATTTTTGCCCATTTTATTCACTCCTACACTCATTTTTTACCATGTTTTTGCCTTTGTATGGCCATTTTTTTGCCACCTGTAACTCATTTTTTGGTAACGTCTCACCCCTTTTTGCCACTTACTGCCCTATTTTGCCACTTTTCCCCCCGGTTTTTCCACTTTTCACCCACTTTTTGCCATTTTATTCCTACTTCGCCCCTTGTTGCCACTATTTTGCCAATGTTTGACCAGTATTTGCTACGTTGTACTAATTTTTATTGCCACTTTTATCAGTTTTTGCCACTTGTTACCACTTTGTGGCCCTTGCAAAGGCATTTTCCAATAATTGGGCTCTTTGGTGGAGCAGGGTTAAATAACGCTGTTATACTGTCTTTTTTGTTTATAGTTGCCTCGCTTTCACTATGGAACAACAGTCTCATAAACATTTTCATCATATTTTATGCTGATAAAAAATAGCGCTGACCCCTGGTTAAGGCTTGGCCTACTGAGTGTGTCTCTGAGATACTCCAGACCCAACCTTATTAAACTTTTTAAGTATATAATAATATCTATCCTGCAGTTTCTCATTCTACAGAACCTTCTGCTTCTCCAGGAAAGCCCACAGCGCAGCGCAGTCTTCACTCCTCAAAATTCACAATCACCTGCTTCTTGCAGTAAATTCCAGCTATTGTGCTATACTAATCCTATTAGACCTCGGCTCTACTTTTCATACAGTATTTTAATCAAACGTCTCCAGCACTGGGTTAGTGTTAGTGACACAGCCAACAGAACTTTCTCTGTAAAGATTGGCACTCACACTTTCTTCATTGATAATTTAACCCGTGCGGTACCTCAAGGATCCGTCCTAAGCCCCATTCTGTTCTCCACAGCCTCTCATATCACTATTACGCTGATGACACTCAGCTCTGTCTCCAAATAAAACCAAACATTCCACCTGGTCTCATTTCGTTCTCACAGCCTGCATAAAAACCTGGATGCCCAACAATTTCCGTCGACATATGAACAACAAAACTGAAGTGACATAAGCCTAACCTGTTGATCCCAACAACGTCTTTCTCCTCTGGGGTGAAAATGCTGCATCAACCATCACCTTTCATCATCAGTTTTGTTGGAGTTCTTTAGGATTAAAGACAGAGAGACTGGAATAATTTAGAGAGCCAATACAAAAATTAACAGACAACACACAAAGAGGAAAAAAAGAGAAAAAACAAAGCTATAAGATGAAAGAAGAAGATCAGAGGTTGGTTTGTGAATAGCAGGGTTGCAGCTGGGACAAGAATAAAGGTAGCTCAAGGTAACAGAGAGAAGAGGAGGAACGGTATGGGATGCAAAGTGAGGGCAGGGTGAGGATAAAGAGGGAAGATGAGAGGAAATAGAGCAATAGACAAGAGGAGGTTGGAGACAGTAAAAGTTGAAACAAAGGGGAGATGGAAAGGAGAGGATGGAGCTCAAGGCAACGTTGACTGAATGTCTGAGTTCAGACCTCAGTTGTTGGGCTGGTTCACAGCGATAGGACTTCTTCTCTAATGATTAAAAATCTGCTCTGCTGCTCACTGCTGTGGAGGGGAGGTGCTGAAGAATCTGATCCTGCAAGGTGCTGTTTGTTTCTGGACTAAAAAACTGAACTGTAGATAGAAATAGAATGCAATGATAAGAAAATTTCACCCAAAATTCATTCAAATTGAATGTGAATTGAAACTGAGACATTTCAAATAGCTCCGTTTGAGTTTGGTGGCAGAAACATATCTCAAAAAAGTAGTGACGGGGCAACACAAGGCTGGAAAAGCAAGTAAAAAAGCCAGAGGAGCATTTTTTCAATGGATTAGGTGAGTTTGCAACAGGTCAGTGTAATGAAGGGGTATAAAAGGAGCATTTTAGACAGCCAGAGTCTCTCAGAAGTAAAGATGGGCAAAGGTTTACTACACTGCCAAAGACTGCATCTAGAAATTGTGAAAGAATTACAGAAAAATGTTCCTCAATTTATGAATACTCAGACTTTGAATATCCTGCCATCTACAGTCCACAAAAGATTCAGAGAATCTGGGACAATCCTGACAGTTAATATTTGATGCCCGAGATCTGTGGGCCCTCAGGTGGCATTGCATTGAAAACAGGCATGGTTCTGCATTGGAAATCACTGCATGGGCTCAGGAACACGTCCAGAAATCATTGTCTATCAACACAGTTGGCTGTGCCATCCACAAATGACAGTTAAAGCTGGAGAGAAGAAGCCATATGTGAACACGATCCAGAAATGCTGCTGTCTTCTTCTGGGCCAAAGCTCATCCAAAACAGACTGAAGCAAAATGGAAAACTGTTCTGTAGTCAGTTAAATCAAAGTTTGAAATTCCTGATTTTGAAACCAGGAATACTGTGCACTGTGGACCAATGACTGCAAACCTTATCCACGAAGCCGCCCTACTCGTACGAAACAAGAGCTGAGGCTCCCAGGTCCCATATGATCTATCGTCAAAATTCTTAATAGCCCAAAACAAACATGTTTTTACAAACAAACACCTTTGTAGGAACTTATCATAAATGCATTTTTATGATCTAAGGTTGTATGACTGAGCCTAATTTGACCACCTCAGAGCGTACAGATCCTCACATCCGCCCTTAAATCTGCAGCCACTGCAAGGTGGGTTCAGACCCTTGGTCCAGAACCTATGCTGTGGACTATAGAGGAGAGGGACACTCCAGTTTATTTTTCAGATTTTTAAAGCCTGCATCTCTGATGGTATGGGGCTGCATTAGTGCCTATGGCATGGGCAGCTCTAACATCTGGAAAGGAACTATCAGTGCTGAAGTAGAGAGAGGTTTTAGAGCAACATATGCTCTCATCTAACCTCACACGTACTAAGTGTTTGGGAAAGGGCAGAGGATTTGAAAAAAACTGGGAGGGTGATTGGATGGACGTTCTGTCTGTCACATCTTTACGAGCTAATCAGAGCAACAAAACACGTGACGTAGCTGTGACCGTGGTGCGCGTGCGCAGCTACCGAGGAATAACGCGGACCATGGCGACTGTAGACATGTCAGTACACGGCCTTTGTCGTTTTTGATAAGAAAACAACTCACTGCTGTTCTTTGTTCTTTCTTTAATGAAGAAATGTCACCAAGTTCTGGTAAAACTGGTGCTTTAGCAGCAGTAGCTCTTACGCCATAACTGCACCAGCCTCTTGTTGCTGCTCGCTTACGTCACGACTCCACCGTGTCTGAAAGTACTGCCCCTCATCGCTGATTTGTCCTGTCACTTTCTAACCCAGCCCAAACAGTTCAGATGGAAGCTTTGCCAGGAGAAGAGTCTGTCTGCTGACCTGGTCTGCCTGCAGTCCAGATCTTCCACAAAACATTTGGAGCATCAGAAAAAGATAAAAAAATAAAAAAAACAGCAAAGGAGACCCAGGACTGTTGAGCTGCTAGAATCCTACATCAGACAAGAAAGGGACAACATTCCTCCCCCCAAACTCCAGCAATTGGTCTACAAAATTCCCAGATGTTTACAGACTGACATTGATGGACTTTTTCCAGGGACCCATTTGGGTCCAAAGAGACTTAGTGTGATTTTTTTTATATACAGTTTAAACTTTTTCTGTTTAAAAATAATAACGTAACAAAATCAATATTGATAAAGTTTATGGACATATACAAGTCTCTATTAACTTCACCCAAACATTTCACTCTGCAATACATATTTGGAAAATATTTTGTATCATGTGATTTTCTCGTTATAATAGAGGTGCCATTATGAGAAAATAGGCAGAATATGAAAAACAAACAAACGAAAAAAGACTTCATAGTTATGGTTAGGGCTGATGATAAATGAAAAGATTGAAGCTTTGAAAAAAAAAAAAAAATAATAATCTTACACTTTTTCTGCAGGGTTCCATTTCGGTCCCGAGGGTACTAAGAGTGAGTTTTTGGGGGATGCCAAAGGGGATGCTACATAAAGGCAAATGTGGCCCTGTCCCTACTTTTATAGATGTCTTGCCGCCATCAAATTCAAAATGAGCGAAAATTTTAATGAAATGTAAAAATGTTGCAGTTTCAACATCTGATTTGTCGTGCTCTCTTGTGGATAAAATATGGGTTCATGCGTTTTAGATCAGTATATAGTAGCGTATGTGAGCTTAAGTCAAATGAGCTAATGGCACAGTGTTAAAAGTTTGTTCTCTTCAGCTCAGAAAAAGAGCTTTATCACGACTCTTTTCACCTTTAGAAAGAAATAAACCCCACAATCCCTCTCTCTGCTCTTTCCATGACTTTTTCTCCATCTAGCATTCACTTTCTCTCTTATTGCTTCATATTTTTATTTCTCTTATCTGCGCTCTGAAATGGTCAGGACATAAATCAAGGAGCACTATCAAATTCACCCACGCTGCCATCGCACTTCCACAAAGGCATCCGTCTGATGCAAGGACACATCCTGTTGACAAGGCATTACTACGCAGATGGATGCCACAGTTACGGTTTCCATAAACCGCTGACACCTCTGGGTGGGATGCTCATGTCTGTGTCTATGGGAGTGTTTGTGTTTGGGGTTAATATGATATCCCCAAATAGGATCGGAATCCTTGATTGCTACCTGCCAAGGGGTTGGGAGAGATTAGAGTAAGATTAGATTTTAGCCATGCTCCGGCGAGCTCGCTCCCCTTTCCCGGCATAATTGGATAGTTTGTGCCATATTTCATTCTCAATTGGCGGCTTGTCACAAAAGATGCAAAAACCAGGGGGAGAGGAAAGAAAAGATCACATCGCTGTGGACTGTGACTGTCAAATTATACGGACCATCGCGTGATGAGGGGTTTTGAAGCGTTGCTCAGAAATGATCCGTGCACCAGAGATGGGACTTTTTTTTCACTGTTTTATTACACAAAATGATGATTTTCAAAGGGAAGCAGCGGTGACTGATGAATCACAGATCATGTGGGTGCACACTATAATACTGTTATTAGATATTTGTCATCAAAGTCCGTCATTTCGACCTCTAAGTCTTGTCACGCCTGTCTCTGCAGCATTACTTCCCTGTCACATCAAGCTCTGTTTTTGTCTTTGTATTATCTTCCTCCTCCTTGACTTTCTTTCCTCTTGTATTTCCTCTAATAAAATGTGTTTTTCTTTCACTTAGTTTTCTTCAATTTTCCCTCTCTCCTTCTATGTTTCAAGTGCCCTTTCCTCCGTCTTCTCAGGTCCCTTTTACTTGCTTTTGTCCTCACTGTCTCTTCGTCTTTAATCATCACACTTTGTACTTTTGTCATCTTTTTCTACGTTTAGTTATTTTCACTTCACAGCCACTCTACCTCCTTTCCTCTCTGCTTCTCTTTCAATTTAGATCAAAGGCTGTGGACGGTATGTTTCAGTGAGAAGTCATTATGAAAATAAACTATTTTTATAAAGAACACGGAGATCCAGCCTCTGCTTCAACTGAATCCAGAGCAGGTTTAAAACTGGAGCTGTTCTTATTTGCATGCAGCATTGCTGCAAAGATTAACCCTCAAATTACACATGCTGTGTCCATGCAGCAACCTGCCCACAAAGCCACTAAATTGCTCCTTTTCTAGCCAATCTGAATAAGCGTGATGCATGGACACGGATGCATGGATGCATAGATGATCAATGTCACTAGAATTTGGGACTAAAAGGACAAAAAATAAACTAGGGCTGTCAAAATTGATGCGTTAATGTGGATCGATCTATCATCATGATTAATCTGATTAAACATTTTCACGCAATTAACCTGAACTGAAGTCATAAAACCATGTCTTTTTAGTCCTTACTTTGTGCACTGGGGCACAGTCATGCTGGAATAGAAAAGGGCCTTCCCCAAACTGTTGGAGGCAGAGCATTGTCCAGAAAAGTCTTAGTATGCTGCAGTCCACAGCTGTTGATCCCACTCTGTCTATGATGTGGCTGAGTTGCTGTTGCTCCTAAACTCTTCCACTGTCTAATAATATCACTCAGTTGACTGTTGAATATCCAGCAGGGATGACATTTCACTAACCGTCTTACTGCAAAGGTGGCATCCATCACAGAACCACGCTCGGTCACTGAGCTCTTCAGAACGACCCGTTTAGGATCACAGATGTTTGCAAAGGGAGACTGCACAGCTAGGTGCTTGATTTCAGACATCTGTGGTATATCTGATTGAGAGGAAATAGGGTAAAATATGCCCAATTTTCTCTAACACCAGGTGTCGGATCAGTATTGGAGCAAAAATTGCCCTGCTGAATGCGTGCACCAAAGAAGTCAGAGAGGAAGCACAGAAGAAAACTACCAGCAGACAGTTTGCTGTTCTCAGACTGGCTGCTGGTGAGAATTTACAAGAAAATGTGTCTTAGATTTTGTTTTTTTAACAGTTTGAATCCATTTATAGGAATGATTACTTGTAATTCTGACTTCAATTTTCTAACACCTCTATTCAACTTCATAAAAAGTATCCTGATGTCACCGTCTTAGCACTTGCACACTCCCGGCATCCTTTTTTCCTCATTTATCCTGTTATAAACGTCACTCTCTCTCTCTCTCTCTCTGCTGCGGTGCCACGGGTCTCTAACTCTGCCTCCCTCTGCTCTGATTGACTGTCATCACATCTGACAGCACAGGCAAGTGAAAGATGATAAACAAGACATTTACACCAAGGAGACATCCCCGGCTGTCCACACACACACATAAACACACCAGATGCACGGGCCACAGCGGAGTAAAACAAGGCAGGATGCAGCCACACGCAGCCCGTCACAGCTGAATATGAATAGTCTCAGTCATGGAGCTGATAACTTATGACACCTGCACACCTCAGAGGGATAGCCCAGCAAAAATCTTGTACCTCCTGTATAAAAGCAGGCGGATACGCTTTAGCGTAGGGAAAAAGTGACTTCAATTCAACATGGTTTATTTTAGCCAATGAGAGTCAAAGGACTGCTTTAGTCTAAAAACCTGCAAAAATTAACTTAACTATCCACGAAGACCTGCTCATGCACGTAAGAAACACCTGTGTGTTTATGGGAATTGTTGACCATTCTTTCAGAAGCGCATTTGTGAGGTCACACACTGATGTTGGACTAGAAGGCCTGGCTCTCAGTCTCTGCTCTAATTCATCTCAAAGGTGTTCTATCAGGTTGAGGTCAGGACTCTGTGCAGGCCAGTCAAGTTGATCCACTCCAAACTCTCTCATCCATGTCTTTATGGACCTTGCTTTGTGCACTGGTGCACAGTCATGTTGGAACAGGAAGGGGCCATCCCCAAACTGTTCCCACAAAGTTGGGAGCATGGAATTGTCCACAATCTCTTGGTATGCTGAAGCATTCAGAGTTCCTTTGACTGGAACTAAGGGGCCAAGCCCAGCTCCTGAAAAACAAGCCCACACCATAATCCCCCCTCCACCAAACTCTACACTTGGCACAATGCGGTCAGACAAGTACCGTTCTCCTGGCAACCACCAAACCCAGACTCGTCCATCAGATTGCCAGATGGAGAAGCGCGATTGGTCACCCTAGAGAAGGTGTCTCCTTTGCTCTAGAGTCCAGTGGCGGTGAGCTTTACACCACTGCATCCCACGCTTTGCATTGCACTTGGTGATGTATGGCTTGGATGCAGCTGCTCGGCCATGGAAACCCATTCCATGAAGCTCTCTACCACTGTTCTTGAGCTAATCTGAAGGCCACATGATATTTGGAGATCTGTAGCCTTTGACTTTGCAGAAGGTTGGCGACCCCTGTGCACTGTATGCCTCAGCATCCGCTGACCCCTCTCCATCATTTTACGTGGCCTACCACTTTGTGGCTGAGTTGCTGTCGTACCCAATCGCTTCCACTTTGTTATAATACCACTGACAGTTGACTGTGGAATATTTAGGAGCCAGGAAATTTCACCACTGGACTTGTTGCACAGGTGGCATCCTATCACAGTACCACGCTGGAATTCACTGAGCTCCTGAGAGCGAGCCATTCTTTCACAAATGTTTGTAGAAACAGTCTGCATGCCTAGGTGCTTGATTTTATACACCTGTGGCCATGGAAGTGATTGGAACACCTGATTTCAGTTATTTGGATGGGTGAATGAATACTTTGGCAATACAGTGTATGTACCTTTGTACAGTTAAGTTCTCTTGCAACCTGATTCCAATTCATTGCAGCAAGTTTTGATTAATCTAAATCTCACACTGAAGCCACAGACAAACCAAATACAGGGTTAACTTGAGACAGAACTTGTCCCCTATCGATGCAGTAGTACCACTGACGCAGTTGACTATTTGGCTTTATCAGGACTTGTCTTTGAACTCACACATTTCAAACCTCCAGATTGTTTGGAGCTTTATTTTCGGTTTTCTCTGAGTAACCGCTGACCTTTATGCATCTGACAACACAATATCTGGACACCAAAAGGGACCTGTTACCATGTGGATACCAGTGTTAAATAAAAAACATCATCCATATATTCTCTGGCTAACTGTAATAAACACATTTTCAAAGGGTATCTCCTGCTAATTTTCCAAAAGACATGAAAGAAAACAGAAACAGACCACAGACATTCATCAGAAGGACTGACAGCCATCATATTGCACATGACTGTGTAGTGCACATTTTGTTCAGGAAAGCTTGAAATATCAGATATCAAAGGCTGTTGTCCAGCGTAGCTCCATTCCTGCATGTCCTGCTCCCCCGTAGTTTAAGTCTAACACCAGTTATTCAGTAGGAGTAATAGGAACGTCATGGGAGTCACATGACCACCAGAGGTCAATAGCTGCACAGAAGAGTATTGTGTTTCATGAGTGTGAATTGACTCACCTCAGCTCTTTGAAAGGCTCGGCCCTGACGTGTGGCGTCTCCAGTGATTTGCTGAACACGGCTCCTTCGGCCCCTGAAATCACAGAGCACAACATCAGACAGTCGGCCCCCGTCAATTGAAACCACCGACCCCATCCGTCCGATCAATGGGCATAATCTCTGCAGACTGTGTCGATCTATACACCAGTAGTCAGTGTTTGTAGCGGATCGCCAGCTCTCCTCGACCCACTGATAACATGAACTCACTCTGCCTTTTTTTTTTTTTAAAGAAAAAATTCTTTTTCTTTGATCATAAAGAAAAAAAGTTGTATATAAAGCTTTGCAGAAGGAAAACATGAACTTTAAAAAAGCACACGCTCCACTCACTGACCCAGACAGTCTGCTCCTCTTCAGCAGACTGAACTGCAATCCTGTGTTTTTATTCATGACCTCGTGAAGGCGGCGAGATGACATGCAAAAAAGGGTTAACAATAAGAATGCAAAGTGCTGGAATAAGATAACGTAAGGTTTGATAAAAGCATGTTATTCAACCAACAGTTCGAGGACGGGTAAACATCCTGTTACCTCCAGAAACAGCTTGCATAAAGGTACATTTTTTTACTAACTTTCTCTGGCTTTGAAAACTGCTTTTAAGCCATAGGAGGCCTTCATTTTCACAGCATGTTTTATCAGGGCGGCCACTTTGAGAGACTTCTATCAAAGGGTCTTATTGAAAATAAAACTATGTGCTCTACTGATACAAAGAAAACAGAGCGGGAGGCAGGGAGCAAGAGGGGGATTTCAGACGATTTTATTTAAAGAGGACACATTAGGCAAAAATAACTTTTTTGGTCTTCTCTAACAAAAATGTGTGCCCCTGTCCTGTCCGAAATCCCCTCCACCTTTCAGAAAATGTGTGCTGAAACAAGCCGTTCTCAGATTTTCCTCCCATGACGTCATGTGGGGAGTTAGCCCCACCGGAGAGGAGGATGAGGAGAGACACATCCATTAAGCCAGAGGTTCTCAATGTTGGGATCAGGACCCCATTTGGGGTCGCGAGACACTGAGAAGGGGTCTCCAGATGCCTTAAAAAAAAACGAAAACTTTTTTTAACACTTTTCCACACCAATTTTGCCAATTTTAACATGTTTGCAACTTAAAACCCATTTTTTTTGTCTATTTTAAACCCTTTCCATCACTTTTTTCTGCCTTTTTGCCACTTCTAAACCAAATCTTGCCGCTATCCGCCTATTGTTGACACATTATTGCCACTATCAACCCCTTTTACCAATTTTTTTAAAACACATTTCACAATTTAAAATGCCAATTTTAGCCAGTTTCTGACTATTTCTGCCTCCACAAACCCTTTTTTTTTGCCAGTTTATATCAATTTGTATCCCATTTCACCAAATGGCCACCTATTTTTGCCAATTTAACATTTCAGCCACTTTCAAATCCCCTTTTACCACTTAATATTCCCATTTTGCTACTTAAACCCATTTTTGGCATTTTGATTGTTTTTTAGCCACTTTTATCTATTTCTTTGGCATTTCTAACCTATTTTTGATTCTTTTAAAATATAATTTCACCACCTTTTCCATCATTTTCAAAAGTACCTTGCTGCAGATAAGATGGCCAACATACATCCAATCCATACCGCATTAAAACCTGAGTGGTTAGGTTCAGGGTAGGGCAGTGGGGAAGGTGATATATTTGAGATCCAGCATCAAGGGTTAGGCTTAGGTGCAAAAAGACTGACAAACACTGGCAGCTGAGTCCAACACGAAGAAGAAACTTCCGCTTGGGACTTCTGGCATGGAGTGGATGTATAGTGACGCCCATGTCGGCCATCTTGACTACAGTTGGGTCCCTCTCCCATTTTTTGCCATTATTAACCCATTTTTAGCAGTTTTTACGCATCTAAATTCTGTTTTTAGCAAAACAAAATTCTTTGATCAGAGTGGTTACTATTCAGGTTAAATCTAAAATACCATGGCTTAACTTTACAATGGACCAGGATTTTGCTGGCCCCCAGTTTGGCTGGTCCCCATACATTGTCTATGCTGCTCATCCTATTTGTCGGAGCTGGAGCCAGTCTCTAATGACAGCTGGTGAAAGGCGGAGTACATTAGCTCAGGGGTTCTCAACCTTTTCAGCCCGCGAGCCCCAAAACAAAGGTGCCAGTGACCGGGGACCCCCACTGTACCTGACGGTGGCTGAACACAGCAATGCACACTCAAGAATAGTCATGTGCAGACAAGGCTGCCTATATGGGAGGGCTCTCTGGGCCCAAGCCAAATCATGGTCCATGGTAAAGTTAAGCTGTGTTATTTTATATTTAACCTGAATAATGACCACTCTTATCAAAGAAACACATTTCAATTTTTTTGTGTAGTGAGTAGCCCTCTTTAAAATGTCAATCCTTTTGTTAAAAACAGAATTAAAATACGTTCAAAATAGTTAAAATGGGTTTATAATGGCAACAAGTGCTAGGAAAGGTGGTGAAATTGGATTTTAAAAGTAGCAGAAATAGGTTAGAAATGCCAAACATTAGATAAAAGTGGCAAAAAATTACCGAAAAATGGCAAAAATGGGAATAGTAAGTGTTAAAAGGGGATTCAAAAGTGGCTGAAACAGGGTTAAATTGGCAAAAATAGGTGGTAATTTGGTGAAATGGCATAAAAATTGATATAAACTGTCAGAAAGGGGTTAGCTGAGGCAGAAATAGGCAGAAACTGGCCAAAACAGGCATATCAAATTTTGAAACGTGGCTTAAAAATTGGTAAAAGGGGTTAATAGTGGCAGTAATGTGTCAACAATAGGCGGATAGCGGCAAGATTTGGTTTAGAAGTGGCAAACACAGGCAAAAATAAGTGGTGGAAAGGGTTTAAATTGAACAAAAATTTGGTTTTAAGTTGCAAAAAAATGTGTTAAAATTGGCAAAATTGGTGTCAGGTGGCAACAGTGTAATTCAAAAATGTTCTTAGTTTTTTAAAGGCATCTGCAGACCCCCCTCTCAGTGTGACCCCCAATGGGGTCCCGACCCCAACATTGAGAACCCCTGCTTTAGCTAATGAGACACATTAGTTGTTTTTTAAACCAGGCTGCAAAAACGTTTATTTCTTGTGTAAAAAATGTCTTTTTAACATGTGTTGCATACAGGACTTGCAGCCAGCCTCCAGTGGACTCTCACTGTATCGCAATGTTTTGCACATCCGCGTTGGCCTTCAGGACCGGAGGTTGCCGCTTGGTAAATACGTGTAAACAGACTATAATAATGCAGCATTATGCAGCAGAATTCCTCTAGATAAACACAAGATTTCCATTTTGGTTACTGCAGCACATGCATAGTTGACAAGCATCACCAATCACTGAACTGATTCCCAGAGGGAGTTTCTCCTGTACCCGTGTGTCCCTGTATTTCATCACCTCTGAGATACTCCAGGCCACGTCTGATTATATCTGCCCCCGGTCTGACTGCAGCCTCATAAACACAAACAGACTGATACACACTCCAACAGCGGGATGCACACGGACACACAGCTGCTCGCACCGACACATTAATCTTTAATGGCATCATTTATTTTCTCAGCAGACCCCCCCAGCCCCCAACGGGTCCATGAACATGTCAGCGCGGTGACGTACGGCTGCTGTCTGCTCAGTATTCATGCAGGGTCTGATCAGAAAATCAGATAGATCAAGTTTTATTCACAGAAGTGACCATGAATGGAGCCGTCACTCTCTGCTGAATACAAATACAGACGGCAGAGTGAAAATATAAACATCTGCAGGGTCACAGTGTCAATAATCTCTGACATTTAAAGGGAGTAAACATCTCATCCTCTAACTCTTAATCAGAGTCTCACTCAGGAGGAGAGCTGGACGGGCAGGCAGACACTGATGATGCATGTCTCTGAGGGAAAGGTTAGCCAAGGTTAGCTTAAAATAACAGCAAATGATAACACAAGGACACTTTTGGTCAGGCATCCTTGCTGTTTGCCACCAGTTCTGATATGCAAATGCATCATATCAGTGTTACTCAACCCCACACAAGCAAAGAGCCAAATTGTTGAAAAATAACTGCAAGAGCCACAATCTAAGTGGTGAAAAGTGGCACCAAAAAAGCCTGAAGTAGCAATACAAATAAGTTAAAGGAGGCAAAAAGGGTCAAAAAGCAACAAAAATGGGTGAAAAGGGGCGAAATGTTGAGGGAAACGTGGAAAATGGGTCAGAAAGTGGCAAAAATGGGTGACAAGTGACAACAAAATGAGTTACAGGTGGCAGAACATGGTCCAAAAAGGGCAAAAAAGTGGTAAAAAAATGAGCGAAAAGTGGAAAAAATGGGCAAAAAATAGGAAACAAGTGGTATTTGGTGGCAAAAGGTAGCTGAAATGAGTGAAAATGGTGAAAAAAAGGGTTAGAAAGGACAAAAATGGTATAAAATTGCAGAAAAAGAAGTGGCAAAAATGTGCAAAAACGAGAAAAAAAAAGTGGTATTTAATGGCAAAAATTAGCTGAAATGAGTGAAAATGGTGAAAAAAGGGTTAAAAAGGACAAAAATGGGATAAAAGTGATATAGAAATGGCAAAAATGGTCAAAAATGTTTAAAAAATAGCAGAAAAAGTAAAAAAAAAAGTGAAAAAAGAGGCAAAAAAGAAGGAAAAAAGTGGTGTTTAATGGCAAAAGGTAGCTTAAATGGATGAAAAGCGGCCATAAAAATGGTGAAAAAGGACGAAAAGGGATAAAATTGCCTAAAAAGAAGTGGCTAAAATGGACAAAAACAAGGAAAAAAGTGGTATTTAATGGCAAAAGGTAGCTTTAATGAGAAAAGAAAAGAAATGTGTAAAACATGTAAAAAAAAAAGTGTAAAAAATTGGCAAAACAGTAGGGAACAAGGGGTATTTAATGGCAAAAGGCATCTTAAATAGGCAAAAATGGGATGAAAGTGGCAAAAATTGGAAAAAAAAGTGGCTAAACAGAAGGAAAAAAGTGGTGTTTGTTGGCAAAAGGTAGTTTAAATGGGTGAAAAGTGGCAAAAAAATGGTGAAAAGGACAAAAATTGTATAAAATTGCAGAAAAAGAAGTGGCTAAAATGGGCAAAAATCAGGAAAAAAGTGGTGTTTGTTGGCAAAAGGTAGTTTAAATGAGTGAAAATGGGGAGAAAAATGGTAAAAAAAAAAAAAAGGAGGACAAAAATTGGATAAAAGTGATAAAGAAATGGGTAAAACATTTCAAAAAAATGTAAAAAATTGGAAAAAAAAAGACAAAAAAAGAAGGAAAAAAGTGGTATTTAATGGCAAAAGGTAGCTTAAATGAGTGAAAATGGGGAGAAAAATGGTAAAAAAAAAAAAAAAGAGGACAAAAATTGGATAAAAGTGATAAAGAAATGGGTAAAACATTTCAAAAAAATGTAAAAAATTGGAAAAAAAATGACAAAAAAAGAAGGAAAAAAGTGGTATTTAATGGCAAAAGGTAGCTTAAATGGATGAAAAGTGGTGAAAAAGGGCAATAAAGTTTCCTATTTGTAAGTTTTTGAGGGGGAATATTTCAAATGAAGACATAAAAGAACCACACGTTGAGTGTCACTGCTGTCGATGATTAAAACATTTGCAATAACCTCGAATTAACCAGTAATCATTTCAAGGTCATTTGGAGCCTTTTCCCTCACAGACATTTCCAAATAAAGGAGAATGAATTTGTTTTTCTGTTTCCAAATAGAGCCCAAAAGCAGGCATGACATCAACACGTTGGTTCTTAAAGTAAACCCCCATTACTAAAAAGTTGGGACGTTTTTTAAAATGTGAAGGAAACAGAAGACCATCATTAATAAATCCTGTAAACCTGCAGAGGATAAACTCTCTTGAGCTTGTGTTCACCACAGACCCTTTTTCAGGCATTTAACCGAAAACTCTTTCAAAAATTCAATAGACTTCAAGACGAGGGAACCGGAAGTGCTAGATGGACACGATGCAAACCTCACCACATGCTTTTGACCCTGTCTCAGCTCAGTTTACCTTTCCTTTTTATATTCAGCTCATACATTCTTAAATTTGGGTTTAACAGGTTTAACTTTCTTCCAGAAATCAGTGATTTAGAACTTTTTAAACATCTGATCATTCCACATTTGAGACTGTGACTTTGCAAAGCATGAACCGATCCCTGCCGGGTATTCCTGTGATGTTGTCTCTAACTGGGATGGATGATTAAACAAACAAGCTAAGATAGAATTCAAATTAGAGAAAATGACATAAAAGTAAGAAGGCAGGGCTGCATGCTCTAATGCTCATTTCTGATTCGTTTGTTCTGTTGCTCACATCACTTGTTAAAAAATGTCTGCATCAGACTCCCCTATGCACGAGTCCTGAACTGACCTGCACGTGCAAAAGAACACGAAAGACGTCACATGCAGCTCAGAATATTTTCAGACACAGGTCAGATGTGATAGAAACCCTCAAGTTTTGCTGTAACAGAGGCGTCATCCCGAATACTTGTGCAGCCTAACACCTAAATGACTTCTTCAGTCACAGCTGACTCTTGTGTTTGCAGCTGTATGCAGCAGTCAGAGTGACGCCTGTGACGAGTTTCACTCAGGAGCGACCCGACTGTTCAGACTGGGGTTTCCATCAGACTTGTGCTGTTAGCACTTTCTGATCTGAGTCACATTTAAGCAACAAACATCAAGTCTCCTTTGCCTGCAGTAGTTAAATTCTGCCTTTATTAAATCTGCTTCACAAACAAAGCATACCCAAACCTAACTGAGCCCATGTCTGCACCAGAGCCAGGCTGATTTCAATGACACACACGCCTGTTCGACTTCCTGTGGTCTTTACTGAATGTATATTAGTTTCAGCTAAAATGCTGTCCATAGATGAATAACAACACTGGGTAAGGCCTCCAGGATTTAGAAGTTTAAGTTGAAGGTGTTGAAGTGATTACAGCAAATTAAAAACTTCCCTTATTGATGCTGGATCGATGTCTGGATCCATACTGGAACACTGAGTGACTTTTCTTTTATTATTACAATCACAAAGTGTTCTCAGTGAGACATACTCTGATTGAAGCCATGACTCATTATTTCACTAGTGTGCTTTGAGGCAAGTCAAGGTGTGCCTTTGGGATCTGACTGGGCCCCTAAAAAACCCCAGAGAATGGGCCCTCCCCAGTGGTGATTAATTGATCATATCAGTGTGTTGGATCAGTAGCATTGTTGCTAGCAACCTGGCTAACAGTTTCCTCATTTGGCAAGCAGTTATTGAGTTAAAATTGGTGTTGAAATGATTAATTCATGCTACATCTAACCAAGTTAAACAATTTTTCTACCCATTTTGCCACTTTTTTGCATTTTTGCAACTTTTTAAAATACTTTTGACTTTTCTGCCACTTGTAACCAATTTGGTCTTTGTTTGGACATTTCTTTGCCCAGTTTTCCCCATTTTTTTTATATCACTTTTAACCCATTTTTACAACCTTTTTACAACATTTAACCCATTTTGGCCACTTGTAACCCATTTTTGCCAACTTTTTTGCCACTTTTAACCCGTTTTTTGGCCCCTTATGCCAATTGTTTCCAATTTTTGACTTTGTCTTGCCACTTTTAGCCCAATTTTGCCGTGTTTTTTTCATCACTTTTAACCAATTTTTGCCACCCCCAGCTGGCTGGGCCCCAGAAACCACTCCCCCTTTTTCCCCCTTATGGGCCACCTTGACTGTTATATTATTTAGAAGTCTATTTTGTATTGAAATGAATATGGTGTGCCTTGGGATTTTGGCTTAACCTTAGGTGTGCCTTAGGCGAAAAAAGTTTGAAAACCACTGATATAGAGCATCCTGATCATAGACTTTTAAAAGAACTGGACAAAGCCTGTGTGATGTCAGCCATCTGCTTACAACAGTTGGACTCACACTGCTTTTGGATCAACCTAACGACCCGCCCACTGAGCTCAACTTCCTGTCAGCTAGCTAACTAGCTAGCTAGACCGATCTCAAATACTACAACACTAGGACACAGTTATCACAAAGGAGTCCAGTCAACGCCACTGACCATCAGTGTCCATTTCTCACTAGAGTATAGCAAGACCTGGAGGCACAAAGATCCAGTGACCCTGAATTTCATCCACATGCTCAGATACCCAGAATGCCTCACCACCTTGCCTACCAAACTAATCGCCACATGCATGAGTCCAAGTCTGCAGTTTAAATCAGCATCGCAGTCAGCAGATAGACGGACTACACTGCCAGGACAGGAGAACTGCTCTACAACTTCCACGCTCCCTCCATCCACAGACACAGATTCAATCGCAGTTTTAAAGCCTCCTGATGCAGGGATGTTTGATTTTGCAAGGGGGATGTGCGTTCCCAATGCTTCAGCCTCCGCATTCTGCAAGTCAAAAGCTCCCATCTACAGCCTCCACAAGGATCACAGCATCATCAGATCAGTGATCAGTGATTTACAGTTTGCTGCCCCTGCCTCCTGCCCCGTTATCCATTATCCATACTTTCCCTGCCAGTGTAAAAGAATGTATATCTGTAAAGGCTGTGCACTTGCATGCTGCCCTTGTGTTGTTCACATTTCTAAAACTTTGACGGCATCTTACTGCTCACCTCACGTTACTTACCTGAGTTGTGCATGTCTACTACCTCATTTTGTTGTCGTTCTGATTGGACTGTAATGAATGTGACAGACAGAGCCTTCATTCAATCACCATGGATGTGAAATATATCCATGCCATATGTTTTCTTTTGTCCTGCATGCTTCTGTATTTGTTCTTTTGAAAATATGGGGATTTCTTATAAAGGAGGTGGTCTAGCGTGAAGTCAGATTGCCACTAAGCACATTCTTGACTGTATTTTGTTTATTTCAGGTTTATTATTGTCTTTTCTCTAACAACCCTGCTGAGAATACTGCAAAGACCCCTATCTGTCAATCACACTGTTGCATCTGCATGTTTATGACCTACATTAAAGCCAGTCAGTAGAATAAGCTCTAAATATTTTGGCTTCACTCCCAGACAGCTGCTGCTCCATCCGTCTCTGTACACAGTCTGTGGTTCAGACACTCAGCAGTTGAAAAGTTGAACTCATTTTGTGTGAAAGCTTTGAAGTGCGTCACAGGGTGATAGAAGTTTGATCCACAGCCTCTTTGAAACACATTTAGTCATAGCCATCGATCTGCACCCGATGCTTTGTTGATCTGATGTACCTGAATGCTTCAGTTTACTCGTGCTGAGCAGCGGTATCGACGCTCCGCTCAATCACAGCCTCGCCGACAGTCAGGCTCAGCATTACGCCGTCTTTTTATAAAGCTTTAGGATTGTACTTCATAGAGAACAAGCTATGTCGATGACTCTGGTGATTTAGAAACTCTGTTTTTGAGTATCCATCACTTTTTTCATTCATGTAACCTGAGTTTAAAGTTTGACTGAAAAAAATCTCTTTCCACTTATTTATTTACATGTTTTGTAATGATTTTCTGGGGTGCTTTGAAAGCTGGAGACAGTGAATAAGGGAGGAGAGAGTTGTGAAGACATGCGCCAAACAGCACCTCTGTAAATGTGCACCTGCTCCACCAACTCTGCTAAACTGCCGTCTTTGCACTAATTTTAAGCCACATTCACCATGAAGACAGAGTCCAGATTAACGACTCATCTGAAGCTGTGGAACAGAAGTGGTCCAACCTGACTTCACCTGTAAAGGGTGAGCACATGAAGCAGGGGTCATCAACTACATTTGCACAGGGGCCTGCTGTTTTCTATACCGGCACTGCATTTTATATTTACTCAGGTTATCTTTGTCTAATACTGAAATTTGTTTGATGATCTGAACATTTAAGTGTGACAATTATGCAAAAAATAAGAAATCAGGAAGGGACTGATACTTTTATACAGCACTATATTTGTTATTTACAGAACAGTAGTTTCGATAAGGATTTGTAATTGAGTACCACACCATACCACCATGTTGTAATGTGAGGTCTCATTCTTTTCAGATTTATTAAGGCCTAAGAATGCCTCCTGGACTTTTCTATCCTGTTGTTATGAAGTCATTCCTCTCCCATGTACTTGTTTGGTTCTGTAGAAGTATGAAATACTTCTCAGCCAGTGTTGGACAGATTGAAACAAAACGGGCTGACATAATGACTTCAGCATCTCATGAGCTGGTGGAACTCAAACCAATGGCACTACATTATGGTCTGACATTTTTAGGCAGTTCTTTGGCTGCAATTTTCCACCAAAACTGCACACTTTTGTGCCACATTTATCACAATAAAAGTGTAATTTCCTGCAGGTAAGTTTACAACATCCTGAAGACAGAGTGAGCTACCTCACAGAGAAACACAAGGCAGGTAGTTTAATATTTACCCATTCAATATTTCTCTTTCTGCCCTCTATTATCTTCTCACATGCCGCCATTGGCTGACTCTGCTGCAGACTCTATAATGTTCTTTCCTTTTAGTGGAGGTGTAGCCAGCAGCCTTTTCTAATAAATAGCTAGCGCTCCCTGCTGAGACGCTTTGCCCTTTCTCCTCTGAATTCTATAAGCAAATCAGCAGCTTTTATTAAGGGCAGCATTTCTCCACCTCGACAGTAAGTTTAGGCTGTCAGAAAGTGTCTGCAGCTAGCGGATTAGAGGAAGTTAAGACAGGAAAGACAGATCAAAGTAAGAAAAGGGATGGAGAGATGAAAAATGCAGGGAGAATGGGAAAAAAGAGAAATAACTACAGCAGCCTGGAGACAGATGGATCTGTCTGACTTGACTCATCGCATACAGTATGCAGCCGGTGGATTACAGCGCGGCAGGAAAGACGTGACACGGCAGCGACATTTTCTCCCACACTGCAGGTGAATATAAAACATTTACCTGGGGTCGTATCACTCCTCATACTTTTTTTTTTTCCATGCCTAACTATGCTGACAGAGTGCCGGCCCTGCTGCAGGAGTGACAGCAGAGCCCGACAGTGATCGGCGAGAAAGTGAGAGACATTCTAACAATACCGGTGTGACACCAGCGACAGCAGATACACAACAGTGTCAGCAGCAGCATCCGTCCCAGTCTGCACCCAGTGACGAGCTGTCACACACTGTGGAATAACACAACAACAACTGTGTTTGTGCAGCTCCGGAGGCGCTGCTAGTGCTTGGATTAACAGCCCCAATCATAAATTTGTCAGGACTTGTTGGAGATGAGAGGTAGAACTCGGATGAGCTGACGGCGGGGGGGGGGGGGGGATTTATGCACACAGCGCACAGCTCGTCTGGTCATCATTAGCCGTGTTCACAACGGGCTGGCATGTGATGTCGTGACGAAAAGGCCAAATTATCCAACTCCGGTTCACTTCCCTGACCCCAGATCTGTGCAGGATTCGACTCACGCTAAGCAACACATCAGGTCTTTCACCCAAACTCTGCTTCCCCTCTGTTTCTTCCTTCTTGTTGACATACAACAAATTGGCTCAACTGCAGCTGTTTGGCTCGTATACCACTGTGAATATCTGAGGTTTTTCAGCAGAAGTTCTTTCCATCTCATGCACTACAAAATGTGCACAAATTCCAAGTATTTTCAACAAACAGATATCTGCACCCAAATGTAGAATCTGTTAGCAATGGGGCTTTTTTACCAGGCATAAGAATGTGATCCTGGAACCAAGCAGCTCTCATCTGATAGAATTCGGCTCTTGATGTAAACAGCTTTAAATAGAAACCAATTAACCTCATATCATTTCTCGAGTCTGCAGCTTAAAGTTTGATTGTAAACAATGACCAGCTAACAGAATAAAGCTTTATCATAAAGTCTTTCCTGGAGGCGAATCATCAAGCCAAGCCAATTTAAGAGGATCATAAAGAATGCAGTGCCAGAGGTATGCAGTTGTTTTTCTTATTAGATGTTTTCAGTTGTTGTGATTTATTCTTGTTGTGCTGCATAGGTTGTTAAGTTTAGGCAGGTATAGCTGACTGGTGGATATTTTAGTAACCTCCACTTTCCACATACTCCACCTGCACCGCGATCTACCTACAAAGCATGCTGCAGAGCAAATCACTCCCTCTCCAGTCAATCCCTGCGACCCCATGCATCCCAGAAGTGCCACTCCACTCTGCACAAGATGCACACCAGATCTATTTTCAGTGCCAGCAATGTCAACACCATTTAACACAATGCAAGAACTCCTGATAAATATCATGAGATCACTATATCAACATTACAAGCTACAGGTGACTGTGTGTCAGCGGGTCACAGAGCTACTGTGGCACCAATGATGAGGAAAAGTTAACATCTGAGATGGAAAAAACACAGAATTTTACATAAAAACCACAAATTTGTTTATCTTCCTGATGTACTCACCCATTGTAGAAGCAATAAAATCATGGAATCATGTCTGAGCTCTCTGAGTGCTTTTCTAGTTTATTATCGGGTTCAGTTTATTGAGCATTCGCACCTCGGCCACCAGCTCAATTTTGTCCTGCAGGGCTCTGATGATGGAGCCTGCTTTTCTTACCAATTTTTTGACTCTGTTCTTAACACCTGGGCCAGAAGCCCCCCCCCCCCAGCAGATCACCCCAAAGAAAAGAGCACTGGCCACAACAGTCTCATAAAAGGTGCACAACAGAGGTTTTGAGATGTTGAAAGAGCATAGCCTCCTCAGGAAGTACAACCTGCTCTGACCCTTCTTGTACAGAGTGGAGGTAAAAAACTTTTTAACAGTCTCAATCCAACTTTCAGTCACATGTAGATCTCAGTGTTTTTACATGTTTACAGCAACCATATTCCAACATATCTAGAGTGTTAAAAATTATGGATTTCACTTTACAGGGTCTTTAAGTGCAACTTTTGTATATATTAAACGCGCATTGTTGATGCTTTTGGTTAAATTTGGGTCCCGATTTAGTCCTCAAAGATAATGGTGGGTGTTGAGGCTAGACCACTTGAGAACCACTGACTTAGAAGACACAACTGAATGTTATCGACTTTGTTTTAGGAAAAATGTGAGCTATTTGCAATCTTGGCCAGCAGCACTGTACTACCCACAATCCCCCATTCTGACCTGTTGATCCCACCTTTACCCATAAAACTTTCTCACTTTGCTTGGATCTGCAGCTACTAGTCAATTTAGTTAACATTTTTTCAACAGCAGAGCAGTTAGAAAGAGTAGAAGACAAAGCAAGTGCTTTATCCAACTATCTCAGGAAACAGCAGCACATTAGAAGCTCCACTGTTATAAAAAGATGAAGAAGAGCCTCATAATGTTCCTCATACTGCAGTGACTGCTCTCAAGCATGTCACAGAGGAAACACCGTTTAAATGAGCTTAAGAGGCAGTTTCTTACTTACTTTTTAAATTCCACTATGTAAACGTTTGATAACGAGGTCAACAAGAAGACCAGACCCTAAAACAAAAACGACATTAAGCCAATAACGTTCTCTACAAATGGCTGGAGGGAGATCTGGTTGTTGTTCAATCTCTTCAGTCAAGACTGAAACATTTCAACAGTTGTTGAATAGATTGCAATTAAATTCACAGCGCCCACAGGAAGAACTGAAGCGACTTTTATTAGCAGCAACATCAGGACTAATTTACAATCCATCTCCTGCCTGAAATATTGATATCCCCATCAGCTTCTGCTGTAATTTGTATTCAGTACTAATTGACTAATTCATAGCTTTCAGTCACGTGACTGGCACAGAGACCTGGAGGGCAACAAGAGCTCAGCACAGGAGCGGCCATTGACCACTATGTGGAGCTGCAGCACCGAGTATTTTAGTCTCTGTCCCTCTCCAACTATGCCTGCTTATCTCACCTGAGGAAGTAAAACTTAACAGAGCTCTCTGTGAGCAGATGGACTGGTGTGACTCTGCACCTTGCAGGAATCTGAGCAAAGATCTGCAAGCAAAACAAAGAAATCTACGACTGGCTGACAACTTTAAGAGTAGATCTTTTCATTTAGTTCTTCTGCGCTCTGGGAGGACAAAGAGACAAACAGCAAATGTAAAGATGAACTGAAGCAGCAGTCTGGATGGGGAAAGCTAAACAGAGACAGGCAGACAGACAGATGGGCACTGTGGGTAACGTCCTTCAGTTTGAAACAGACAGTAATAGAGAAGTCACCAGCCTGAACCTTTATGTCCGTCTGTCTGAGTTTCCGTGTCTGTGTGTGTTAGGAGCCGCAGCCGTCGGGGGGACAGTAATGAAGTCCTGAGCCTCTAATTGGGAAGAATGATAGTGAGCAGGATGTTTGATATTCCTCTGTAAATGGGCCTGCTGGGGAAGGAGACTAGAGGAGTGTTGGGCCACACTGATTAGCATGGCACTGTGTGACTCTCTCTTTTTGCTTCATTCATTTGCACTTTGGGCATCTTGAGAATAAAATATACATGAAAAGGGTTCTGAACTCATACTGCAGACATGTTTGATGAGTTTGATGGTTTCACAACAAACTCGGCTATAAAGGATTTAACGCCCCCTTCCTCTATCGGGGTTATGAAAACAGAAAACTGACCAAAGTGAAGTCATGGTTGCTTTTAAAGGAGCAAACTAGAAAAACACTCAGAGAGTGCAGACTTCCGCCATTAGCCCTATCTCCCAATAGTGAAGAATCCTTTAAAAACATTCCTGGATCCAGACAGTGATCCGGATCACTCCCAAAATCTAATTTGCCGATTACTGCCTCCCCGGTGGGGTGGAGACACGGTGAGGCAAAGCATTGGCTTCGCTACGGGTGGACTGTCATGGCGGAAGCACCCATGGTCTCACTGGATGACTGGAAGTCATGGCAGAGGGTGAATATTCCTCTATTCCTCCCAGCATTGTGAGTATTCTTGCTACAATTCGCTGTCTTTCTCTCTGTTACGCTCCGACTCATCTCCTCGACCAGGCGTGCATCTTTCAAACTCTGCAAACTCCAAAACTTTGAATAGAAACACACCAAAAACATGCTGCTGGGATTGAAGTTACTCATGTCCACCATCTCCTGGTGTGAAGCGGTAACAGCGCAGACCTCCACCATTAGCCCTATCTCCCAATAGTAAAGAATCCTTTAAAAAAAATCCAGACAGTGATCTGGACCAGTTCCAAAATCTAATCAATTCTTCCTTATGCCATTTCTGACATTTCCTGAAAATTTTATGACTTTTTGAGTTATGTTGCTAACAAACGCACAAACAAACAAACCCACCCAATCACATAACCTCCTTGGCAGAGAAAATAAAAGGGGGAGCCTGTGAAAGGGCGGATGGATGAACTCAAATATCAGGAAATCCTAGGAGAAAATGCCAGGCTGTCTTTGAGGAAACTGAAGCTGGGGCATCTCTGGAGCTTCCAACAGGAAAATGATGCTACGTTCATTTGTACTCGGAACTCGGATAAATCCGACCTCCGAATCAGAAAAGTGCAAAAGAGCGGCCCTTGAGCTCGGGACTCCGACTTGAGAATTCGGGTAGGATCCAAGCAGCCCGAGTCGGTCGGAATAATGTAGCAAAATGGCATCACACACCATGAGAGTGACTTTCTCCTCCATTTTTACTTTTATGTGTCGTCTAATTTAGCATTTGTGTTACTACAGTACAGGCCTCTGCACAGCTCGCTTTGATGCCCCTTTCAGTTCAATGACGCATGCAGGATTCCCCTTGCTGGTGCGTTTAAGTCATACTTACAGCATATGACGTTTCTCTTTCTCTCTCTCCCTCAAGTAGCTAATATATTTCTCCAACAGTAATTTTTGATCCTCGAAAAACATCAAAACAAACATCAGCTTACTGTGGCCGGCCATGTTTTCTGAGCTTATGCAATGAATCGCATTTACCTTGGAGGTCGTAATTTCCGACCCGGATTTTTCCAAGTTCCGAGTACAATCGAATGCAGCATGATCCCAAGCATACCTCAGATTCTACCAAGGAGTCCTGGAAGATTCTACAATGGTCGTTACAGTTGCCTGACTTGAACCACATAGAAAATCTCTGGTGGGATTTGAAGAATGTGGTTACAGCATGCAGACCCAAGAGTATTATTGAACTGGAGGCCATTGCATGTGAGGAATGGACTAAGATTCCTCAGGAATGCTGCCTTAAGCTGGTGTCTGGCTATGCATCTTGTTTGCAGCAGGTCAACGAAGCCAAAGGGCGCTCTTAGTTGCAGGTTTAGTTGAATTTGTGGAAACCACTTAAAGCATTAGTTGTGTTGAGGTGTTTCAGTTGCGTTTGTTTGATTTGTGCATTGCATAAAGCTGAAAGTCTGTACATTTCCACTGTAAACCCGATTTGCAATGTGGGGTTGAATAATTTTCAACTGCAACTGCAGTATAAGATAAATAAAGGTGAGGGGTTTCATATTTTCCTGTCTGAATCAAGGTCAGCTCAAAGCAAAGCACACCAGAGTGAATAAAAGTGGACTGAGACCCACCTTATGACCTCAGTAAATGAACTTGAGTTATCAGGTGAGGTGTAAAAGCACCCTTAGATTTAAAGATACATCCACGTAATCAAGGTTTGAAACAAAGTAAAGCCCGTTCACATGTATTAATGGAATATTTCCACTATCTAACCTCTCCTCCATCAGATCAGTCTGTCTTTGAATGATTACATTAGAGAGATGTATGCAGATCTCAGGGGTATAATTTCCCCTCATGTTGTAATGAATTATTATACTTTAAGGTTATAGCTCATTAACTATGACTGATATATACTTTACATCCCCGCAGACCGTTTCCCAAAGCAAACTGAACTTTTGATTGATTTCCTTCCTTCCAGGCAGTCGCTGCTCTTCATCCACTTTACTGCAGGAAGAAGACGGAGATTTGGATTATTAATCTATTCACTGTCACTTTTTTTTATCTTATTTATCTCAGTCGAGGTGAAGCAAGAGCTGAAAAATGTTGAGAAAGAATAAATCAATCTAAAGATACTCTATCTTTTCTTGATGTGGCAGGACTTGAAGGTTGTTTCGGAAGTTTTTCCTCTCTAATGTGGAATACATTTTTTTTTTTTTGCATGTTGTTAATCGTTCTGGCTGACAACAGGTCGGCAGAATGAGTCAGCAAACATGTTGACTGAAGATGGATCAATAACCAGCTAAAGATTAACTTTATAATTTTTACAGAGGTGAGTCAATCGGTGCAGCTTTGGTTCAGAATGTGCTTCAGCGACTTTAAAAAATTGAACTTTTGGGGCGCAGGAGTTCGAATCCAGCCTGAGGCCCTTTACCGCATGTCTCTCCCCCGCTCTCGTCCCTGTTTCTGACTCTGTTCAGGAGCCTCCTCTATCAAATAAAGGCACAAAAATGCCCAAAATAAAACCTTTAAAAAAAAAAAAGAAAAAGAACTTTTGTGGTAGATTTTGGTTAAAATGTTTAATGCAGCAGCAGAACTTACGCTGCATTTTATTCGCCTCAAAAGTCAGATGTTGGAACTGGGAATGACATCATGCTCCTCTAAAAAACCCAAATCCCAGTTGTTTGCATTTGCATGGAAAAACCACGGATGCCGTTCTTGCGTTAGCCAGTCATTGTTTTTAGCAACATTGACCAGTTGCTAGCCGACAAGCCTTTAAAATAAACACATTTTGCAGTACTGCAGGGTAGCGCTGAGTTTACAATTTCTAAAAATGCACTGAGCATTAGGCCCCTCCCTCATGGAGCCTCAAATTTAAGCCTGTTGTGTAGGAACATAGATAGCATGTGCTCTGTGGATTGCTGCATGGAACAGAATGACAGCCAATCAGGAAGCAATCTGACAGAAGGAGGAAGCACCTCGAGCTCAGCAGTTATATGGTGAAGGTTTAGAAAAACATTTTGCGTCTTGGTCAGAAAATGTGTGCTAAAACAAGCGGTTCTAAGATTTTCCCCTCATGATGTCATGTGGGGAGTTAGCCCCACCCTCAGGCTCGGTTGCCCCCTTCCCACTTAGAAGAAAGTTCCGCCCTCCTCTCCTGATCCCTGCTGAGAGGAGGATCATATTTTGCCATATCCATTAAGCCATATTTATTTCCTGAGAGGGGCGGAGTCAGACAGCTCAGTAAGATTTAAAGCCACAGACACAGAAACAGCTCGTTCTGAGCAGGGCGGAAACAGAGGGGTTTTAAGACCACTGATCATCAACTGGCGGCCCGGGGGCCATACCAGGCCTCCCAAAGCTTCCTATCTGGCCCCCAGATGATACACATACATTCAGAAAAGGATGAAAAGATGTTGTGATTTTATGGGTATCTTTTGGCATTAAATGTCTGCAGCTGTTAAATCCACCCCAAAAACAAGTATATTAAAATAGTTCTAGAAGAACTTAACATTGGATCTGTTTCTACAGAAATATAATAATTTCAAATTTTAATAATTATAAAATATTTGAAAAAGGTTAGAGGTTAGCAGAAGTGCTGCAAAAATGCCCAGATAAAATGATGAAAAGGGGCTAGAGAGTAGCAAAAATGGGTGAAAAGTGACAAAATAGGTTGTGGAGTGGCAAAAAGGGAAAAAATTGGCAGAAAAAGTTGTAAAAAGAGGTTAAAATGTTGCAAAAATTAGTAAAAGAAGAAAAAAGGGGCAAAGGTATCAAAAATTGGTTACAAATAGTGCAAAAAAGTAATGAAAATGGGTTAAAAAGTGGCAAAATTGGATAAAATGTTACAAAATTGGGTTAAAGAGGCAAAAAGGTGTTAAAAGTGTCAAAAATGAGTTAATGCTAGTATTAAATCATGATTATGGAGGGCCCATTCTCTGGGATTTTCAGTGGCCTGGCCATCTCTGTTGTCAGGTCTGTCTCCTTAGCCTGCTGCATTATAGATAACAGGGATAGATCTCACTGGTAATGCCTAAAAATGTCCTGCATTTTGAAAGAAAATACAAATACTACTACAATAATATTTTAATCAGACCAAAATATTTATTTAATGTTTGTGTATTTTAAAGTCCGGTCCCCAGAGTTTCTGTTGAGACTTAATCTGGCCCTTGAGCAGATGTACCTGAAGACCCCTGCTTTAGACTTTCAAAAACCCAATACTGGAGTGTTTTTACAGCAACAAACTTCACAGACATGTTTTGGGGACCTCTGAGCCCGATATAAACTTGTCTTAAAGGGGTAAAATATGTGACCTTCAACCTGATTTTGAAACATCATTTTAGCACGTTTGGATGGCATTATGATAAAGAGTAAACACGAACGACAATCGAAACAAACAAACAGCCAAATAAACTGACAAACAAACACAGTTTAGACGGTGTAGATTCAGTTTTGGATAAGCACGAGTCGTTGGGCGGAAGTTGTAAAGCCGCCTTTTCTTCCATTGGGAATACGTCACACCCTGCCATGCATGGGACGTATTGCAATTAACTACAGTGCTTAACAAATTTATTAGACCACCTTCATAAAAACGATAAAACATAAATGTTCTAGAAATCTTTCAAAGAACAGCTTATTTTAGCACACAAGCGTTGGTTGCTGTACTTAAGCGTCAGTGCCATACCAACATGCCTCAAGAAAAAGGGTGTATGACTTCATCAGTCTGTTTACAGGAAGCATAAATGACTGGACCTAGGAACTATCATCTTCATCATCTGGGACCTTTCCTCAGACGGCATGCAGGGTAAAAACTCAGACAGTGGACTGCATCTGAGGCTTGTTTTTAAAGGCAGTCATCATCACAGAGAGGGAGATGTGAACATGACTATTATCAGCGTTTCCTTTCATGTGCTTCTTAACTGCGCTGTAATCATTCCTCATCTGCTGCAGGTCGATGAGCGGCCTGCAGACTCTGATCGATACGGCCCACCTGCATTCACACAGTGCTTGCTGCGGTCGCCGCCTCATCGCTCGCTGGCTCTTTACCCCCCTGTTCCCTCTGCTCTCCACCTTTTCCTCTCATCATCTCCCTCCCTCCTCCCTCTCTCTCTCTATTTGCCTCGTAAACATGTACAAACAGACCACACGGGCGATCGATAAAACCCATCCTGGGGTTTTATTCCCACTTCCTTCGGCTGAAATATTACGTCCCCTCCTCGGAGATTATTTCATCAGGAGGTTTCCCAAATGTGACCACGGTGGCGATCATTCACTTTACCCTTTAAAACACTTCTTTCTGAGTTTGTCCAGTCTTTCTTCCTGTTCTTTATCCCTTCTTGTGCTCTCCCTCTAGCTTAATCTTTAGCTGCATCCTTCTTCTGTCTTCATAAATGACTCTTCTATGTAGCCATCCACACACTTCTCTCCTTAGTTTGGTTCTAAGAATGAATTCTTGTTTTGTTTTGTCGTCTTTTTGCGGGAGGAGGATGATCTGTTTGTTGCAGTAGTGACAGGCTACTCCATTAGTCAGAGATAGCAATTTGACACTCTAGGATTGTGGGTAGTGTAGTCCTTTCCCTGAGATTGCAAATAAAACATTTATTTTCTTTACATGAGGTTGATAACATGTAATCTTGAGTCCTATAGGGTCAGTTTTACCCACATACAGGGGCGTCATCTGACCCAGACAGGTTTCATCTAGCCTGCAAGACAGCTAACAGCAGGGGTGTCAAACTCAATCACAGGGGCCAGAGTCTGAACTAAGGCCTGACCTGAGGGCCTATCAGGGTCCACATTTAACTGTCAACCTCATTCACCAGTAATAAACTATAGGGAAAAAAGGTAGCAATGACGAAACATGATTGTGAGATTTGGAAAGTCAAAATGATAAGTTAAAAGGCTCCAAATCTGAAATAAAAAGCCAAACTTATTTGTTCAAAAGGTCAAAACACGAAATTAGATGTTAAAAATAGTGCTTTTAACTCATTGAGTGCCATTGAAGTATATATACGTCAAAGTGTTTTCTCAGCGGCTGGCACAAGGGGGCGCTCTCACGCTCCCTGTGAGTAATTTTGGTGCTTCTGGGATACGTAGTTGGAACTTGGAAGAGACGGTAGATCAAAGCTACTGAGATCAGAGAGAAGTGAAGAAGCCGGGATGGAGGTAATCTAAGCTAAAAGTTCTAAAATATTCAGTATCGGCACAAAATGCCCCCCAAAAAACTGAGGGATCAAGTGGCCAGTTTCACCTGCAGACGCTGGAAGAAGCTCTAAGCTTTTGTGTGAGAAATCAGTTACTCACTGAAATGACAGCCAATCCAGCGATCAGCACCTTCATTCGTCTGCTTCAGCCGGTCGCGAGGTCTCCCCCGTGTGTCGGAAGAAAAAGGCATCCGCTCGCCAGCTGGGTGCATACAGCGACGGCACTTTTCCGACCCAGACTCTGAGGAATCGCTGCCGAGTGAGCGGAGCGGATCTTGTACTCCGTCCCAGAGCGATGGAGGTAAGTTAACGTTAGAAACCCACTGATTATTCAGACAAATTTATCCAATGAAACCATCACTCATGCTCCTGTGATTTCAGAAGCAGACCTGAGAGAAGAGCAAGCCCCACGCAGTCCTACAACACCGTCTGTTGGCAGAAAAAGAGGTAAGAACAAAAAATTTCTATATTATAGAATATATATAATCTATATAACATATATTATATTACTTCTGTAATTTACAGGCAGTGCCAGGGGACACGCAAGCAGGAGAGGACGTGGGTTGGGGGTCCTGTGGCGGCCGTCCAGTTGTATTGTGCTGTGTTTTGTATTTATTTTGTATTTATTTTATTTATTTTACAATAAAATAACATTTTTAATATAATTTTCAGATGTCTTTTAAGTCAGTGAAGGCAAAATTATAACATTCAAATCACTGTTCTGCTTGACAGACTCTCTTTCACAACAATGCATTTTTCTCAGAAAAAAAGTGCTCTTTTTGGTGAAACTAGCCTCTATTCAACTTCAGATAAATCAAGAACAGAACAAGATTCAAACAAATGTTTTTTTGCATGATGAAATTGAGAGTTTCTTCTTTCATTTGAGCTATTCTGTGTTTTTAGAGTCATGGTAGAAAATATTCTGTGGGTCTTGATGACTCAAAATGGCCAAAAATGCTGACACAAGCCACTTTCCATTTAATAAAAGGGCTGGCACTCAATGAGTTAATAGGCAAATATATAAAAAAGAAAGTCACAATCATGTTTTTAATGCAAAAAATATGGCTTAAGATTAAAAATGGTGCACCTAAAAGGTCAAAATGTGATATCAAGGTCAAAATAATAAATTGAAAAGGTCAAAATATTTGATAAAACGTGAAATTAATCGATTGAAAAGGTCAAAATTAGAGATAAAAGTGAAGGTAATCAATTTAAAGAGGTTTAAAATATGAGGTTAAAATCAAAATCATAAATTGAAAAGGTCAGAAATTAGACAATGTCAAAATTATGAGTTGAAAAGCTGAAAATATGAGACAAAACATGAAAATAATAAATTGAAAGTGGTCAAAATATGAAATAAAGTTCAAATAATAGATTAAAGTCATAATTTTAAAATACAAAATTAAAAATATGAATGAAAACACAAATGAATTTGTTTTCCCGCATTTCTTTTTATTTGTTTTTTTTTTACTCTGTATTTTTTCATGTTTTTATGACCTAAGGATTCTTCATATCACCAAGCTTAAGTTTACATTTTTATACTTCAGGAAATCTGCAGACCTCCAACTTTAGGGCCAGTTATAAAAAGAACATGATATGACCGTGCAGGCTGGTTGTAACTGTACCACGGGCCGGATTTGGCCCCGGGCCTTGAGTTTGACACCCCTGACTTAAGGTAACGGGGGCAGTGCTTAAGTGAACACAATATTATAATTTCTCCGTCATTCGGTGCTTTATGTGGATGGTCAGACGTCAGGAAGGATTGCAGCCGCATGTTGAGGCTCTAGTGTCACATGCGGCTGCATGCAGCTGTCACATAGTGAAGGACTGGAAGGCTCCAGTCCTTCACTAAGTCTGCAGGAGCAGGTGGTAAAAGTCAGAAACTCAGAAAGAATAGGCAGGTCAGGTACTAGCAGCCCCATGCAGGGATCCATGTCAACATCTGGTCCATTGAGCGCCATTTGAAAGAAGAAAAAGATTTGTTTTTCTCTCTCTCGAGATCTTGCTGGGCCTGTGCCCATAATGCCTGTTGGATGATCTGGCCTGGACTGCTTATATAGAATGAGCACACCTGTGTGAATATGAGGAAATGTGCAGCGGCTAAAAAAGCACTCAATAAAAGTGAGTGACTACATGATTGTGTTTCATCAAGGTTGGTCAGGTTGCACTTCACAGGTCTGGGTGGATCTGGGTGTTTAAAGGCTATAATTGTGTGCAGCAGGTTGGGTCTCGGTTCTGAGCTCTACATGTGCAGGTGGATGCAGGTTTGCAAAACTGGACCCATGCAGAACTCTGCTTCATGCTGTTGGTGATTGCTATGGCTGTGTCTGCCCCCAAAAGTTTACCTTGGCTTCTGATTAGGGGACTTTGTTGCTCAAATGGGGCATCATCCTTCACTTCCTTTTTTTTTTCCTTCCAGGCTTGTCTTACTTCTCTCTTTTTCTGCTCTATTCTCGGTCTTCTTTAGTCCTCTCCTCCTCCCCCGTCCCTCTTGTCTCCTCTGCCTCCCTCTCCCCTCTCATTCCCTCCCCCTCCCTTGGTTGTTCTGCCTTCCTCTGCTGACATCAATCAGAAACTTATGAAGCATGCAGCAGGATAAATCAGCTGTGTTTGGGAGGCCTCATGAAGATTTGCTTAATGGCGTTTCATGTCAGCAGGCGAGTCACACTGATAAAGAACAGCGGCATCAGACAGGGGGGAAGAAGAGAGAAAAATGGGGTGAAAGGAGACAAAGGAGGGAGGGAACCTGGGCTGGGGAGAGAAATATGGTGAAAAAAGAGAAAATGGCCTGGAGTGAGGAGAGTAAATAAAACAAAGTAAAAATGGAGAGGAAAGATTAACCGCCTTTATAAACTCCATACGATGGAACTCAGTCTCAAATTTTAGCCCATGTGCCACTGAGGAGTTATTTTGTTTATCCAGAGCCATTGAAAGCAGGGAATTATGGGTATTATGGAGAAAATGGAGTATTCTAAAGACTTGCAGAGATATTACAAAGCCAGGGGGAGGCTACAGTGCTGCAGAGCTTAAAGTCTCACCCTACCCAGTGATTTTAAGCACTCATATATGAACAGTGAGCTTCTGCCAAGGTGAAATAACACAGTGACATACAGAGAGGGAGATACTGTATTATTACTGTATTAGACTGAGAGATCCTGTAATTTATTGCTTCAAAGGTCTGAGGGCATAAATGGTTGTGGAAGTTCATAAAAAGCCTGTAAAATTAAAAATGTAGGAGGAGACGGCTGTTGAAGATAATGTCAGCATATCAGGATAGGATTCTCCATCGACTGGTAACTACTGTCCCCTGTAGGCTACCGTAGCTGATCCATGGCTGTCTGTAAAATGAGTGAAAAGTGGAGCACTATTTCATCAGAGAAGAGGCACTGATGTTAACCCTTGTGCCCTCCTCGGGCATTTCTGGCCATTTTTCTCAACTTTTTTTTTTTTTTTTTAATTTGTGATCATTTTGTCAGTTTTACAGCTTGTGGCATGAATTTTTTACAGGAAGTTTTCTTTCTAGTTAAATTTTTGAAATCCATGATGTTTTACTCTTAAATGTCATTCATACTCTCTCAGTGAATTTTGTACCCTCTGGACACCTTCGAGGCCAAAAATGTACACGTACAAAAAACTGCTATTAAATCAGCATATGTCAATATTTTTTCTAATTTTTTTCATAAATCTCTTAAACAACTTCAGACTTGCTTAAAACTACCACACATTGAATAATTTTCAAGACTTTAACCCTTTAAATGCCAGTTTGATCATTTGAAATCTTTTATTATTTACTTCAAAAAACACAAAACGTGAATTATTTTCCATTAAATTAATAGTGGAAAGAAGGGGCTTTGGTGCTGATGAGAGTCTTGGATGGGTCGAAGATTAGCAACAAAATTGATTTCATTGCCCTTGTGTTTTTTACAATATTTCATAATTAACGGGCAAAAATAAGCATCAGATGCAGGGGTGTAAAGCACGCCACCACTGGACTCTAGAGCAGTGGAGACACGTTCTCTGGAGTGATGAGTCGTGCTTCTCCATCTGGCAATCTGATGGATGAGTCTGGGTTTGGTGGTAGCCAGGAGAACGGTACTTGTCTGACTGCATTGTGCCAAGTGTAAAGTTTGGTGGAGGGGGATTATGATGTGGGGTTGGTTTTCAGGAGCTGGGCTTGGCCCCTTAGTTCCAGTGAAAGGAACTCTGAATGCTTCAGCATACCAAGAGATTTTGGACAATTCCATGCTCCCGACTTTGTGGGAACAGTTTGGGGATGGCCCCTTCCTGTTCCAACATAACTGTGCACCAGTGCACAAGGCAAGGTCCATAAAGACATGGATGAGAGAGTTTGGTGTGGATGAACTTGACTGGCCTGCACAGAGTCCTGACCGCGACCCAACAGAACACCTTTGGGATGAATTAGAGCAGAGACTGAGAACCAGGCCTTCTCGTCCAACATCAGTGTGTGACCTCACAGATATGCTTCTGGAAGAATGTTCAAAAATTCCCATAAACACACTCCTAAACCTTGTGGGCAGCCTTCCCAGAAGAGTTGAAGCTGTTATAGCTGCAAAGGGTGAACCGATGTCATATTAAACCCTATGGATTAAGAATGGGATGTCACTTAAGTTCATATGTGACTAAAGGCAGGTGAGCAAATACTTTTGGCAATATAGTGTACTTCCTAGTAAGATAGGAAGAGAGAAACGGTGCATTTGGTGTTGAATTGCACCACTTGTATTTGTTTCCCTGGCCTTTGTGGATTAGGTGCTATTTGTAATCAGGCTGTATTGCGAGTTTTGCGCTGAATTTTGAATGTAATTGAGCACTTTGCATGCATTTTATGTGCAGCATGAATTTTCCCTTTGCACATGCTCTACGGATGAGACGCAATGTTTTCTTTTTTTTTTTTTTTTTTTTTTGCCATTTTACAGTTAAAAACACACTCATCTTGAATGGCTCAGACCATAAATGTAAAAACACCAGCCAAAATTAATGCTATTTATAACATTTTTACATCTTAATTTCTGACCTTGCCTTTGTCTGGATTTCAATTTGCCCTAAGAATGGAATGTCACTTAAGTTCATATTCGAGTCAAGGCAGGTAATACTTTGGGAAATAAAGTGTACTTCCCAGACTCATGATAAACATGTCCTATGCAGGACAGCTCTGGTGTTTCTAAAACTCTTCCCACAGCTGTGCAGGACACATATGTTTATAGAATATGCTTAAATATGAGAGTTACACTGTTTACAGTTAAAAAATGTTACTTCTCCAGGAATAAAAAGGTTATTGTGCAAACATTTAATTCCCATGGGACCCCCTCAGATCAACACTTCTTGGTCCTGGGGACACACTACATTAATAATCTGTCAGCATCACTGCCAACGTACCAGACGTTTTTGTTGGGAACCACAATAAACTCAAAATCAAATATAAAAATATGGTAATGCTGTGTTTTGTCTCAGCAGGTTATCAAAAGGGTGTTTTTTTTCTCAGTTTAAAAGATACCAACTCAAAAAAATCATTTTTCAAGTCATCTGGCTCAAAGTCAAACTGGTGAAAGGAGGTGATAGCTGCACTCTAAACTGCTGTTGAGCCTCTGATGTTTGAAACCCAAACAAGCATCTGCTCCAAAACTCTCCTCTGGGACGGAACATCGGGCCATTAAGACCTCGACTACCAACAAGCAACTTAAAACTCTCTTTACCCGCTCTCTGTGATGTGTCAGCGACGGTTAAGGAAGAAGAAGAATGTCCAGAGTTCAATGTCTGCTGGCATAAAGTGGAACGCAGAGAGAATTTAAACGATCATGGCTACGGTGGAATCAAAATAAATATTCTAAAGTTTGTGAGACTACATCTCTCCAGATTGAAAACTTGTTTGATTAATAAAAACCTTGTGTGATACATCAAGAGCTGTCGCTTTAATGAAAGCTTTATTTTTCTCCCCAACTACAGCACCCTGGCATATAAATGAAGGTTGTGTCTGCACATTTACAATGTGTCAGCGCTCTTCAAACAGCACATAAAGTTAAGTGTTTGACAAGATAAAAGAGTGAAAGCTAGCTGAGAGTGTCAGCCTGCCTGCTCGTCTAATTAACAGCTAAATGGTGAATTATGCTCAACAAGTTTTTATATAACTGTGTGATAAATTTATTCAGCGATGTAATCTGTGGCTGCATCTCATCACAGCACTGAGTCATCCTGAAGTCAGAGAAAATCTGCCTGTTGTCAGAAAAACACTTTTGTGATTTTCACTGTGAAAGGCAACAGAAGATGACCATTTCGACCAGAGTTCTATGAGCTTTCACGCCGCTGACCTTGGGCCTCGCAAACGTTTATAATGCACTGACAAAACAATGACGATGAGAAAGGTACCTGGATGGACAACCTTAACCTCGCACAGCAGATGGATTGGCCAGATTTCTTAGTCTGACATCTAAAGGATCATGTTGCAAAGCTTCAAGCTAAACCTTCGTTCCAAGCCAGAGGATGAATGGACCAATCAGCATCATTTAAGGAGAATGAGGCAATAACTACAGGGATAGTTTAGTTGTACTGAAAGTCTCTGAACAATGAATAGATTAAAATGGATGTAGCTATAGTGGCAGTTTCAGCAGAACTGGACAATGTTTCAAAGAACCACCAAGCAGTGCTGGACTCAAGACAACACTACCCAAGACCAAGACCAGACTGCACCGAGACCAACACTTGCCCGAGACCAGAGTGCAGCAAGACTTTTGGAGCTCAAGATCGAGTCAAGACCGAGACTTTTGGGGGTCAAGACCGAGACCAAGACAAGACCAAGACTTTTGGTGGTTGAGACCGAGTCGAGACCGATCCTGAGTCAGGATGAGACTTTTGGGGGTCGAGACTGAGTAAAGAAGAAGACAAGACCAAGACTTTTGTTGGCCGAGACCGAGTCAAGACCGAGACCAAGATAAGCCGAGACCATAACATTCAATTTCAAAAACCATAACAAGTTTGAACCATTAAAGAGCATTCGGTCTTTAATTTTAGTTTTTTTTTTTTTTTTTAAATAAATTTTAAAGATAAAAACAAACAGTCTGCAACTCTTTCAAAGCACGGCATGCAAAAATCTCACATCTTAACAAAAATGTTCATCTAACTTATCGTAAAAAATAAATCCCTATATGTATTTAAAAGCAACTGACTGGTCCAGAATTGAACTGAATACCTAAAATTGAGATGTTTATCTAGATTTGTCTGGTGAATGAGGCCTAAAGCAGAGTTCAGAGGAATTTCTGACTAGAAATAAGATGGACTGATGTCTGAGTTTTAGCAGGTGTAACTATTTGTTGTTTTAGCAATTGCTCCTCCTTATTATCACATTAATGAAGTCGAAGAATAGCAGATCAGTGCTGGTCTCAACCGGTCTTGATGGAAAATTCAGAGTCTGGCCAGTCCGAGCCCGAGACAAGACCAAAACATTCAAAATGTGGTGTTGAGACCGGTCTCAAGTCCACGAACGTTCTTGGGTACTACAACACTACCACCAAGTCAGCAGTTTCCTCCCCAGCCTCAGACATCTTCAGCCATCACCTCCACCGCCAGCATCTGAACTCCACAGAGGGACAGATCTTGCTGCATGGCGGACACCCTTGGATCATCCTTTGACGTTGCAGCGTTGGAGGCTGGACGGTGGTGCAGGGGTTGGCGTGCTCTCCCCGTCCATGCGTGGGTTCTTTACGGGTTCTCCGGCTTCCTCCCACCACCAGATGTGCTCAGTAGGTTGACTGGTGACTCTAAACTGCCTGTAGGTGTGAATGTGAGTGTGCCTGGTTGTCTGTCTCTATATGTCAGACTGGCGACCAGTCCAGGGTGTAGGCCTATCCCAGCTGCCCAATGCCAGCTGGAATAGGCTCCAGCTTCTACGTCCCCCAATGGGATAAGTGAAATAGAAAATGGATGGAAGCACCAAACACTTTTTGACAACTGAATGCTCATCCTTGATTGATTTTCTTGTCTCTTGCTTGAACTCTTGCCATAGGAAATCGGTTAAATATTTTATCTGCGTGCTTGTATTCTGATCTTGTCTTCTCTGTTGCTGCTGTGCTGACTGATATGAGCTAAAGTTCAGTGTATGCAGACAATGACTCTTATCTTTAACAACAGAGTCAAAAGGCAGATGTCAAATTATGCTCTAACATGCTTGTGCTGTTTAAGATTGAAAATGGGAGTAAAATGAAAGTTCTGGGAGTTATTTTAGAACTCATTCTGCCACTTTTAATTATGTTTTTTATTTCAAAAAACACTCTGTGACACACAGTAAAAAATAAGAGCTATTTCGGCTGCTTGCTTGCATATAAAACACCCCTTTCCTGTTGTTTTCCTCTTTCATTGAATGAAATTACTTCAATTAGCTTCAAACAGATTTAAGAGCAAATGTCTGCTCTTTCTCTGAAATAAAAACCTCCTGAAAGTCTGCAGAAAAAACTGCAGGTGGTCCAATCCTGAGAAATAAGAGCTGTTTGTCTGCAATGGTGCACTTTCAGCTAATAAAATTACATTCATTTGTATCAGAGGACATTGGAAAGTTTATGAAAGTAAGCAGCTTCAGGCTCTAGTTTCACGTTACAAAGTTTGTTTCAGAAACTTCCTGTCTTGTGCTCCTTTCTTCCATCTGTTTCCAGCTCTCCCTCCCTCCTCTTGTGTCCCTCCTTTCTGTCATTGTGGTAATGTCTTCTTAATAACTCTGCTGATTAAACCCAGAAGGGATAAGGAGGTGCATGTTGGATGTGATGTACAGCTGATGGGGGTCAGGATCTGGACGGGAGGCCCTAGGGGGAGATGGGAGGCCTTGGGCTTCGGTCTCACAACAGGACGGTGGGATTGCACATTAAAATGAAATATATTTATCTCTCCTCTGTCTCATTACGGCGGGTCAAAGAGAGCTGCAGGAGGATCAGTGCAAAACAGAGCGAAAATGAGCCAGCGGACACATTTAACAAGAGGGGAGACGAGGAGCCCGTGGCGCTAATGGGCGATTAAAATCCCACTCTCTCAAAGAGAACTTGACAAAAGGCTTAGTTTCTGCTCAGGACAGTGTGTTTTTGAAAAAGACGGGATGTCTTTTAAATGATCATCTTCTACATCAAATTGACTTATATATCAAAGTTACTAAACGGCCGGAGAGACGTTAGAATATTCCGGTTATCCGATGAAAGGCTGTCAGTGCTTGAGTGCAAAGTTTCAAACAGAGGGGCAGAAAACAGAGAGGGTTGTTTGTGAGTCCTGACAACATCATGTAAAGCCAGCAGACGATGTATCGCTGCAGCAGCAGGCTCAGAAAGGAGCTGCAGGACAGCAGAGATCAAACTGATGCTGGAGCAGACGAATCACTTGATGACGTTTAATCAGGTGCAAAGGACTAACGTTTTGACGCGCACTGGGTCTTCAGCAGAGTCAAACAGTAATGGTGCAGTTTGAAAACCTTAGATACCCTCCTGAATAAAGAGTGACAACACTGATTGGTTGTTTAGAGTGGGACGTCAGCCTGCAGTGGACCAATACTGTGAGAGCACTCATGTCTAGCCATCTATTCCAAAGAGGAATATGTGAGCATAATACACAACAAATATATACAAAATATACAATATGTTCAAAATACATAAACCGACAATTAAAGACGGTAAAATGTGGCCTAATCAGCAAACAAATCCACATATTACAAAAAAACACGAGAGGCTAAGTTCTTCATTCAGTCCAAATGGTTCAGCTGTTAAGGGTGTATATCCAAAATGCCTCGCTCCTGAGGAGTTTGTCTACAATGTCACCACCCCTCAGGGAGGGAGAGATTTTTTCAGTGCCCCAGAAGCGCTGGGGCATTGAGAAAATCTCTCCCTTCTGTGGTGGGGCTGAGGCGCAAGAGACCCTCTCATCCATGATGACGGATTATTTATCTTAATCTGGAGTGAGACCAAAATGCCAGAGGACTGTGTGAAACCTGCCTGTTTGGTCACAAATGCTTCCTGGTTGAGTTTAGGAAAAGATCAAGGAGTGGATGAAGATAATACGGTCAATCGATAATATTTTATGACAGCATTAGACTCGTATTTGGTAAGTTAACCCTTTACCTACTGAGTCTAAAAGTGGCAATTTGGACGTATTTTGTTATTATGGCTGTAAAATATTCAGGAAATGCCCTAAGTCTGAGAGCTTTTTCCCAGGAGTACTTGAACTTGACTTCTCAACATCTGGTTAATGATTATTTCACATTATATGGAGATGTCAGCTAACCTGACACACCAGATGGATTTGTTTCACACATCCATCGGTAAAGCTTCAACAGGAAACGTTTGAGAAAAGGCAGAGGATTTGAAAAAAACTAGGAGTGTGATCGGATGAACGTCCTGTCTGTCACATCTCTACGGGCCAATCAGAGCAACAAAACACGTGACATAACCGCTATCTAGCTGCACGTGCACGGTTACTGAGGAATAACGCGAAACATGGCGACTGTAGACACGTAAGTTCTCGACTTTTGTGGTTTTTGAAAAGAAAACAACTCACTGCTGTTCTTTGTTCTTCTTTTAATGAAGAAATGTCGTCAAGTTCTGATAAAACTGGCGCTTTAGCAGCATCCACGCTAATCTCTTCCTCCATAACTGCACCAGCTCTTGCTGCTGCTTGTTTTCGTCACGACTCTGCTGCTCCTGAAAGTACTGCCCCTCGTCGCTGATTGGTCCTGTCACTTTCTAACCGGGCCAAATGGTTCAGGTGGGAGCTTTTGCAAGATGGATTTGCCAGTGAAAAACAAGGAAATGGGCATATTCATCTGCTTTGCAAAGTTAATTGTCAGCAGTTTAAAAGAAGAAAAAACACAAAAACAGATTTGTTTCTCATGGCTTTTATGAGAAGAAATTTTGTTATTGCTTATGAAGTTTTGATTTGACATTTGAAATGTGAACCTATACATGTTTAGAACAATCACCAGTCATTTTTTGAGACTAAGACTCTGGGTGTGCAAAACAGTGCAAAAGATAATTACATACATAGGCGACAATTAGTGCAAATAAAGGTGGAAAAATGCATTCTCAACATTCTCAAGTAACATATTGTTATTGCACATGACAGACACGCACAAATGCCACCATCTAACGCTATTTTTTGATAACAAAACACCACTCTTGCTCACTCTCCTTTTACTCTCTTCCTTCACTCTCCTTTCTCACTCGTCCTCTGCCAAAGCTGCCGTTTTTGCGGTGTTGTTCAACATTACTGTAATATACAGTGCTTAACAAATTTATTAGACCACCCTAACCCTAACCAAAGTAAGGTTTATGCCACAGCCGCCCTAAATCAACAGCACTGGTAGTTACCAAAATTCTTTTTTTATGTTTCTGCAATGGTTAATACACCAATATGTAGAAGCTCTTTAACCCAAATGATATTTTTAATGCTAAAATATAATTATTATTGTTACTCATGAATTTTCAAATTTACTGATTTACAAAAAAACTGAAAAATAGTAAAGCACATTATTATTTCTTGATGAATATGTCAAATTATAGTTATTAACTTGCATTCCTGAACATAAAAATGAGTTTTAGTGGTTGAATGTTATGCTTGATTCATTTCTGACTTCTCAGAGAAGCCCAGTGAGCCGGCTCAAATTTGGGTGAATTCAGTTTGAAATCCCTCATTCCTGTTCAAAATGGTAAAACATGGAGAGCTGGCTGAAAATGAAAGAGTCTGCATTAAAGCACTTCATGATGCTGGATGGTCTCTGAGACAAATATGACAGGTAGTCTAATAAATTTGTTAAGCACTGTTTTCACCACACATCATATATTGCTGGAAAGCACAGATTCTCAGCTCTCTGTCAGGGTTGGAATTTTTTAGATTGAGCAAACTTTCGAGGAGTTACAGTGTTTAGAATCCATGTAGCGGTCTCGGATACTGCTGGTGTTTTGCTATGGTGTTTTGCTATGAATGCCCACGTCACATAGTTGCGAGTACTGTAATGAATATATGTGTACACGCCCACAATTCTCAGCTTTCCAACACTGTTGGAATTTTTCTGATTGGACAAACTTTGACAGAGTTACGGTAATAATACTCCGGACATATAAAACACAGCGCCAGCGCTGGCTCAGTAGGTAAAGGGTTAAACCTGCCCCGTATAACCCCCTATTGTTTAGAAATAGGGGGTTATACTGGAGGGGCTGCAGATGTTCTAGTGGCTAGGTTGTGTCCCATATACTTGAGCTCATGTCAGGCCTATGGCTCCTTTTTAGGATGTCTTTTCCCTACTCTCTCATCCCTGTTTCTGATACTATCCATTAGCCATTACTGTTTAGCTGTACTAATAAAATATGCTTGTAAAAACTCCCATGGCAAACTTAGACTTGCCTCAAAGCACACCAGAATCATCGCTCTACACTTTGCTTTTGGTCCACATGAGAAGAACGCAATAGTTCTAGCTTGTGGTGAAAATGAACTCTGCTACACCTAGCATTTGTGCTGTTCAACTTCAGGGCTAACGCCTTCAGAGGAGACTGTGGAGCATGTGCTGAACGTCTAGTCAATTCAGATACAACCACTTTATCTGGGTGTTTACATTCATGTTGAAAGGCCAACATACAGTCATGGATGAAAGTACTGGCACCCCTGGAATTTTTCCAGAAAATACACCATTTCTCCCAGAAATGGTTGCAATTGCAAATGTTTGTGATGTCTTAAGTCCTCAGACAATTCTGGGCTCTTCTTTCTCTTCTCCATGCTTGGTGTGACACACACAGACACACAACACAAAGGCTGGGTCAACTTTTAGACATTCTAACCGGCTTCAGGTGTGATTTCTAGATTGCCAGCACCTGTTACTGCCACAGGTGAGTTTAAATGAGCATCACATGCTTGGAATAAAATGATTTACCCAGTTTTTAAAGGGTGCCAATCATTTTGTCCAGCCCATTTTTTGAGTTTTGTGTAAAATTATGTTGATTCTTGCTTTTTTGTGTTGTTCCAATGCACAAAAAAGAAAATAAACACGTGTATACCAAAAACATTTGTAATTGCAATAATTTCTGGGAGAAATGGTGTATTTTCTGGAAATATTCCAGGGGTGCCAATACTTTCTTCCATGACTGTAGTAAAGCAGTAATCAACTAAAACCAAAGAAAAATCAAATATCAGGTAGATGGGTTTTAAAACCAAACATATTCATCATGTTTTTTTTATGTATGAAGTAAATGCCGTCTTCAGACATCCAGGAGGGTGGACACCTAACTTTGCATGGTCTTGCATCATGAATACAGTAGAGAACACAGTTTTCTGATTTAGTGAATACAGGGTCAATCAGATCAGACAACCAGAACTAGCATGTCTCAAAAACTAAAGTCGGATATTTTATTTTCTTACTGATGTGAAAACCATTCCAGCATCTCCCTCTCTACCAATCAGAGCTTGTTATAATGATAATGAATGAGCCATACGGCAGACACAAACACAAACGAGGGCAGCGCTCGGACAAATGACGAGCGGCTGAGCATTTACGCGACAACAGAAACAGATTCATCATGACAATTAGAGCACGACGTGTCTGTGGACGACTCCTGTTTGTCGTGTTCACATTTGTCTTTGTGTTACGGCATAAATCAGCGTCTCTGCAGCCGCTCCAACCAAAGAAAAAAAAAAGGAGACGTGGGGGGGGTGAAGGCCTCAGCGAGTGTTTCTGCACCTCAGAGTCAGGATCAGATGTTATGACATGTCCAAGATGAGGCAGTGATTTCTAAGATATGTTTTAAACATCTGTCGGACTGAAAAATTGAGGAAAATGCAGGGGAGAAAATCATACAAGTTAAAGATTTTAACAGTTTTTTCATCTTCTACATGCCTCCATAGAATTTTAAGCTGTGGACTGTAAGAGTGAATGTAACCCTGTGCAAATATTACAGGGTCCATGAAAAAAAAATCAATATACCTTCAAACACTGGAGACATTTCAGGTTGAATGCACAACTTATCCATCCTGCTATAATCAATGCTGCTGCTCAAAAACCCTTACTACATTTCTAATATTTATTTAAACAATAAGATAAAGCATGCAATTTAATATGCAAATTATATCAGAGCACAGGAGCTCATTAGCCTGCTAATAATAGTGACAATGAAACCAGAACTTTCTATAGCATGCCAAAACATCACTAAAAGAAGAAGTCTTCCACATGAATAGCATCAGGCTAAATCACTCCACTCATACTAGAGAATGTAAAAGTCCATGTCAACCAGGCCGCCCATAAGGGGGGATACATGGGAGAGCTTTCTGAGGCAGAGCCAAATTTAGGGCCCATGGAGGTCAGCCAGATCATGGTCCACTATAAAGTTAAGCTGTGGTATCCATATTTTAATTTTGACCTGAATAATAACCCTTCTTATCATAGCAACAAAAATGAGTTTTATCTATACTGTAGTACAAATTAAGTGGAAGAGGAAGACCAGACAAAAGGCCATCCCATTTCTACCCCTTAGCCCCTCCCCTTCATCTACCCTGTCCCCTTGCCCCTTGACACAGAGTGGTAAGGTGTAGTGATGAAGACCGTCTCCTAAGAAACGAGACGCCACCTGATTACTGTTACTTCATCACACGTTGCTGATAAGTAGCTGCATCATCAGAGGGGGCAAGAGTTCACATGCACAAGATGCCAACTCTGAATGCTTCAGCGTACCAAGAGATTGTGGACAATTCCATGCTCCCAACTTTGTGGGAACAGTTTGGGGATGGCCCCTTCCTGTTCCAACATGACTGTGCACCAGTGCACAAAGCAAGGTCCATAAAGACATGGATGAGAGAGTTTGGTGTGGATGAACTTGACTGGCCTGCATTGAGTCCTGACCTCAACCTGATAGAACACCTTTGGGATGAATTAGAGCGGAGACTGAGAGCCAGGCCTTCTTGTCCAACATCAGTGTGTTACCTCACAAATATGCTTCTGGAAGAATGTTCAAAAATTCCCATAAACACACTCCTAAACCTTGTGGAAAGCCGTCCCAGAAGAGTTGAAGCTGTTCTAGCGGCAAAGGGTGGACCGACGCCATATTAAACCCTATGGATTAAGAATGGGATGTCACTTAAGTTCATGTGAGTCAAGGCAGGTGAGCGAATACTTTTGACAACCAGCCCAAAATCAGCCTCTTTCAAAAACAACAAAACACAGGACTGCCAAAAGGCCAAAGCAGAGTTTCTCCTTTCATAGACAGCAGAAGTTCAGAATATCAGCTGGCTGCCTCCTCTTTAAGCTCCAGTCTTTGACTGGTGGTGGGCCGCAGGCTAGTTCAATCACCCGCTATCACTGAGGGAGAGCAACACCTTCAGGAAACACAGCAGACAAACAGAGAAAGAGAGAAAACAGCAGATTTGCTGCAGAAGTGTAGATGCCGAAGGACACATTAAAACTCTATGAACTTCAGTCAAATTATAGAATATTGTGAGTGTTTCAGATAGACCTAGAAGCAGTCCAGTCAGATTATGATAAAATCATTAGACATTAGTTGATTTTTGACCCAGCTTTAAGTCCACATGTGCTGTTTGCATCTTCCTCTGTCAACATGAATAAAGAGGTGAGAGTGAAAGTCACCTTGGACTAAATTCAGCCATCAGTGATGAAATAACGACATCATGGCTGTTGGTTATGCTTCCATGCTAGGTGTTATGACTACATTAGCTCTAACTGCGCTCTCCTCCTCTCTCACACAGATGGCCCATTACGTGTTAGGGGATAAAGACAGAGAACATAACACTCTTCTGCAGCCTATAGGAAGCTCACTGTCTCTCACTCCCTTTAGAAAACAAACAATGTCAGCCATGATCTCTGCAGAACGCCCTGGCTCTCTCATGCACCTTGTTTGTCGGGACGGTGCCAGCTGCAGACGCCCGCAGCAGAGAAAAAGGAGTGAGCACTTTTCTTTTCCTAACGATCTAATCTGGCTCTGCGATGCCGGTGTCTGGATTTATGCTGGCCGTGAAACGAGGCTGCGGGAAACGTCCTCGAACCCCAGAGGCCGGCCAGGTGTGAGGGACGCGAACAAAGACGTACAAAATCTGAGACCAAGCATAAAGCAAAGGGGAGGTTTTGTCTACAGAGTGGTGGGTTTCCTCGCAGTCAAAGGCAATGCCAATAAGGAGAATTTAATCAAACACACAACTCTGAAACCAAAATCAGACTCACAGTCCTCATCCTGAGAGCTTGTTAAAGACGTGTGTTATCCTGCAGCATTTGTGATCGGATCTGCATCACCATCTTCTTTAAAACTGACTGATGTAAACGCTACGATGCAACATATTCTCACTCTTTAACCGGCTGAAGCTACATCAGATACCCCAGGCTTTAGATATGATGATCTTGACTCCCCTCTAGAGTTGGTTTTGCATGTTCAGTCCTTCTTGGTCAAAGCGTTTAGAAACATTTTCCCTTGTTACTGAGCCTATATGGAAAGCAGGAAAAGCGCACGTTCCTGCCTTCCTGTGCCAACAAGGAAAGCCTCATTACATTGAATTAAAGCAGAATAGGAGGGGCTGGGGTGGAGGAGGGTTAAAAATGTGGCTTGCTGAGGAAGCAGTAAAGCTTAGCCAGGCTAGAGCAGTGTAAATATAGCAGCATGAACATGATTGGCCAATAGCATGCTAAATCAGCTGGTCTAGCTTGCATAAGATTTTCTGTGTGCTTGTGTGTGCTATTTCACTGCCTTTCCTCTGCGCATGGCCGGTGACTTTGGACTGTTTTTAATCAAAGACCTATGGCAGGGGTCATCAAGTACATTTGCACAAGGGCCAGATTTAGTCTCAACAGAAACTCTGGAGGCTGGACTTTCAAATACACAAAAATTAAAGAAATATTTTGGTCTGATTGAAACATTATTGTAGTAGTTGTATTTTTTTTGAAAACACATGAAATTTTAGGTCATTACCAGTGAGATCTATCCCTGTTATCTACAGTAAAGCAGGCCTGACAACAGAACTGGCTGGGTCTCTGACAATCCCAGAGAATGGGCCCTCCCCAAATGTGATTTAGCACCAAATTTAACCCGCTTTGACACTTTTAACTCTTTTTGATAATTTTTGCCCCCTTTTGCCTCTTTCACCCAATTTTTTGCCTGATTTTAACCCTGATTTTTTGAGCCACTTTTCCTGCATATTATCCACGTTTTAACACTTTACTATATTTTCATATTTTAAACCTCTTTTCATTACATTTTTCAACAATATTTGCAACTTCAAAATTAATTAATCCCACAAAAATTCATTGTTGATACTTTTTGCCTCTTTAAACCGACTTTTGAAAGATTTTAAACCCCTTTAAACCCCTTTTCCTGCATGTTTTATCCCCTTTGTGCCACTCTTATCCATTTTTTTGCCACTTTTTAACCCCTTTTATGACATTTTTTAAACATTTTTTTCAACTTTAAAGCCATATTTTTCCAACTTTTTACCCATTGTTGATACTTTTTGCCCCTTTTTGCCTCTTCAACCAATTTTTTTTGAAAGATTTTAACCCCCTTTGAATCACTTTTCCTGCATGTTTTATCCCCTTTGTGCCACTTTGATCCATTTTGCCACTTTTCTTCTTTCTTCTTCTACTTTTTTTCCGCTTTTTAACCCCTTTTGATTACATTTTTTCAACATTTCAACTTTAAAAACAAATTTTGCCACTTTTAACTCTTTGTTGATATTTTTTGCCCCTTTTTGCTTCTTTAACCCAATTTTAAAAGATTTTAACCCCTTTGAACCACTTTTTCTGCATGTTTTATCCCCTTTATGCCACTCTATTACCCATTTTTGCTACTTTTCTTCAATTTTGCCTCATTTTAACTCCTTTTCTTTACTTTCTTGCACTATTTTTTGTCATTTGTAACCAATTGTGGTACCTTTTGCACCTTTTGTCCCCCTTTACCATTTTTTTTTGCCACATTTTAACCTCTTTTCACCACTTTTTCTGTTCATTTTTGCAACACTTCTGCCAACCTAGTCCCTTTTTAAATTTAGACTAATTATGACAGTAAATCTCTGTAAAAACAGATCAAATGTTAAGTCATTCTAAAACTATTTCTGTGTTAATTGTTTGTGGGATTGATTTAACAGCTGCAGACATTTGAAGCCAAAAGATGTTCTTAAAATTTTCTTTTCCTCCTTTTCTGAATTTAATGATCTTTCGGGGGCCGGACAGGAAGCTTTTGGGGGCCTGATGCGGTCCCCGGGCCGCCAGTTGATCATCAGTGACCTATGGGATATGCATACAGCAGGTCTGAGTATTTTTAGTATCTTTTTAGAAATAACTGCTGACATTCAAACTTCACAGACACTCACACATGCATCTTTAAAACACACACGGCCCATGACTGCGTTTACAAGACTCCCCTCAGTTTGTCTCTCATTTTATTGGTCTGCTTTAAACACACCGCAGTAAAAATGAGCAGTCGTATCACACACATAAACAAACACACACAGGTCAGTCTAGCTGCAGTCTCTGAGGTTTAATGGATTCTTCATCATCTCCTTAACGTGGTCAGCTGACAGGAATCCAATGGCACCTCGCACACTCGCACATTTCCCATTCAGTCCAGATAAAACCGTGAAATGTGTGCCGCCGTCGTCTCGCCTTGAATAAATTCTGCGCCGTGACATGCCCCTATACGCAGTAACTCCCGGGTGTCTTTATGGTCTTATTACGGCTTTACGGCGTCCACTCGGAGCAGAGGAGAGCTGGGAGTGTTGGACTGAAGCTGTCGGGGGATATATGAGCCAGTCTGGGAGGAGTCTATGGGACATAAAGATGAAGATCACAGAGGTAGTTTCAGGTAAAGGGAGACATTTGAAGTGCTGAACTGCTGGATCAGGTTTAAAACGGAACGGTATTTTTAATGTTACACCGAGTCTCAAAAAGGCCGTCAGACACCTAAAACTTAAGCTAAATTGATCTTGACTGTCAAAAATATGTAGCCCATATCCGCAGATTTTACATAGACACCACTTGTCCTTTCAAACTGGGCCTGTCGTTGATGTGGAGCCAGTCACCTCAGCTCAGCTCAGCTCAGAGTAGAAACATCCAAAGAATAAGTTCAAGAGAGAAAAACATAAAAACTATACGCTCTGTTTCCAATCAGAAGTTAATGTAAAGTCATAGGATAAATCAGCAGTCTGTACATGGTGTTTAATTTTGAAATCCATGCGATGGTCTTTGCTTTTCTGTATGTTTGGATTGGTCTACTCCAAGTGGATTGATCTACGCTGGAAGCATAGACTCAGAGTGGAGTGGCCCTTCTGGCACAAGCCAGAGACAGACTGCTGCATGTGCTGCGAACCCAGTCGGACTGAAGGGGACACAAGGGATTCCCTGGGTGGGCGCGTGGGCTGATGGGCCAGGCAAGGAGGAAAATAAAGTCAGTCTTGTTGTGTCTGTGTTTCTGATTAGGCTGCACAGAGACGGAAACAAACAGGTAGGCTAACTGTGTGCGAACAAGGGAAACCACACGACTGCTACACCCTTTCCTTTACGCTGCAGTCTTTCTCTCGTTAAAACACTCAGCACCTTTACCTTATTAGATACACTGAAAGGTGACCAATTTGAAAAACCACTTGAACTTGATAGCCTAGTTCATACACCAAAGGTCTGATGCCTCAGTCAGGAATTAGGGCGGAGCCAGGGGGTGGCCAATTGGTGGCCAAGGCCACCATAGATGAATCTTTGGCCAACCCCCCACCCACTGCTTTACAGGCAACTTTTATGCGGAGCCATTTTTGGACGCAGGTGTTCCCATATGGATGCATTCCAACAGCGCACCTCAAACAAATAGTTATCCACCCAAACAGAAGGTGGCAGTAATACACTCAACGCGTGAATGTCAACCGCCAACACAACTACAGAAGAAGAAGGAGCTGTGTGTGTACGCTCTGAGTGAAGATAGGTACAGGAAGAGGACGCCAGAGCTATATTTGGGCCAGATCCTGCCAGAACAAGATTCGGCACCTCTCAGATCTGGACCGGCACGTATTTGATTGGATCCAGCGCCTCCAGGAGCTGCGGGTGCATAATACATTTCTGCCAGTGTTTGTAAACATTAACCTGACATGCCAGATGGATGTGTTTCACACATCCATCTGGAAAAGATTCAATAGGAAATGTTTGGGAAAAGGCAGAGGACTTGAAAAAAACTCGGAGGGTGATTGGGTGAACGTTCTGTCTGTCACATCTCTACAGGCCAATCAGAGCAACAAAACACATGACGTAGACACTATCAAGCTGTGCGTGCGCAGCTACTGATGATTATCGCGAAACATGGCGACTATAGATATGTCAGTACATGACTTTTGTGGTTTTTGAAAAGAAAACAACTCACTGCTGTTCTTTGTTCTTCTTTTAATGAAGAAATGTCGTCAAGTTCTGATAAAACTGGCGCTTTAGCAGCATCCACGCTAAGCTCTTCCTTCATATCTGCACCAGCTCTTGCTGCGGCTTGTTTACATCACAACTCCACCGCGCCTGAAAGTTCTGCCCCTCATCACTGATTGGTCCTGTCACTTTCTAACCGGGCCCAAATGGTTCAGATGGGAGCTTTGCAAATTTGCCAGTGAAAAACATGGAAACGGGCGAATCCATCTGCTTTGCAAGGTTATGTAAACATAACATTGCATGTTCTAGTGTGTAGAGGAGTACTGACTGTTTGTGACTGTATATTGCAGCCTATGGTTAGGCAGGCTAAACCAAAAAAGAGTCATATCAGCTTATCACATCCTGACTTGTGCGTAAAAGCATCATATCCGGAAACAACCGACCAATCACAGGCAATAAAACGCTATTTCGAAAGTTAACATTAGCAGTGAGAGTTAATTTCAGCTAATAAAGTGGACAAACGAACATTTATGAAGGTAAAAGATAAAAACAGCAGTGACTCAGGAGTCATCAGCAGCAATTGCTGGAACAACAGCTGATGCACCTGCAGACACTGAGTTAGAGCTCACCTGTACAGGTAGATGAGAGCTGAGATGAAGAGTTAGCAACATCCACTAGCAGGCTGCTATCACTGGACACCTGGATCACAGTAGGACTAATGGGACAGATCTAAAAGAAACAGGTTCATCCATGTCTAAGTGTCTCATACTGCTATATTAAGGTAAGACCATGTTTTAATTGTAAATTTGGCCGTTGTGCCTTAACATGAGCTCTTTATTTTTGCAGCCCATAATTATGTTTGAATGCATTTACAGCTTTATTACGAGATAAAAACAAGCTGTCAGCAGATCATTCAGTGAATTCTGACATGTGGGCTGCATGCTCTGGGTTCAGCCTTTCTGCTGCCTTTTTTGGCGTAGATATGGTTAACGTCCTTACTAACGTGGGCATGTGTGCTGTGTACTGTGGATCAGTCAGCAGATCTTTGAATGAAAAGGCCTTAAGATGAGAGACAGAGGGTCATCCATGATCGGGCCACAGACGTGGATGTTTGCTCGGGCAGTCAACTGATAGAAAAGTTTTGTTTTTACAGACAAGCTCTGATTGAATAACAGAATAATATCTACTGAATACTAAATGATGTGACAGGTACAATCTCATAAACTCGACAGCACTCAGAGAGCACAGACCTCCACCATTTACCCTTTCTCCTAATAGTAAAGAATCATTTAAAAAATTCCTGGATCCTGACGGTGATCCGGATCACTCCCAAAATTTAATCAGTTTTTCCTTATGCCATTTCTGACACTTCCTGAAAATCTCATCAAAATCCGTCCATAACTTTTTGAGTTATGTTGCTAACAAACAAACAAACAAACTAACTAACAAACTAACAAACCCTGCCGATGACACAACCTCCTTGGTGGAAGTAACACTTATTTCAACTGAATAAGCGAGTTTTTGTGTAGTGAAAATTTAGTCATGTTTATGCTGAGAGCAGCTAAATGAACTGGTGGTGATTTTGCGCTGTCCTTGGTGCTGAAACACGGCAGGTTTGACTGACAGCTGCCGCTCAGAGAGAGAGAGTGAGGGAGAGAGACGCTTTCCGTCGAGGGCGATTGTACGCGCTCCTCTGCAGTTGATTCTTTTTTTAATCATTTAGGTTAATAGGTTGTTTGCAGTCACAGTTTGCAGCTCTGTTTCCTGCTGCCATAGAAGAGGTCACAGGTAGGGAAAAAAAAAAGATATCCGTTTCTGTGCCACCCCTGTGTGAGCTTTGGTCTCAGTCTGGCCACCCCTATGAAAATTGTCTGGCTCCACCACAGAGTGCATGGCTGAATCTATCACACCATGAAATGACATGACCAGCACCATGGACAGCTCTAACACGTCGCTCACAGTGACAGCTCAGAGGGAATTATACTCTCTGAACTCATCATCAAGAAATTTGGCTGATTAGAAGGTAGTTTTTGTGCTTAATTATTATTATTATTATTATTATTTTTTACTTTTATTTAACCTTTAGAGCTCACAGCTTTTTTCTCACCATTGTGTCTCGTCTGGACTTTTGTCTTAAAATGCTTGTAAAACATCAACCCTGTGGTGCACAGTAAAGCTCTAAACATCCTTTTTCATCAGGACATCCTGGGCTTTAAGAATATATCTACTACAGTGATGTCCCTTGAATTTTGAAAAAAGGTATAGGACTGTAAAGACAAAAGGAAAAAACAAATTGGAATTTGAAACTCAAAGATTTTTATTTATAACACAGTAAACATTAGTGACTAAAACTTTTCGCTGCACAGACTTGTTCTCCCATCTCTTGGGGACACAACGGTGAAAAATACCCGTTCTGGGACTAACAATTTTCAAAATATCTACATATACAAAAATGTCCATGCACTTTTTTGCAGTTGGACTCAGTCGTGCCATTCCTTTAAGCAGTAGAAATGCAACTGGTTGACCGTCCCTCCCACAATGCATTGCATGTCAACAAACATGTCGCTGCCCATGGAAGAAAGTCAAAGTACGTGATCAAAACGGATTAAAAATGAATAAAAAGATGCTTATTATTAGATCTAACGCTGGGATTCAATCGTTAAAGACCCCGAAAAGTGACTGACGTTCCGGGCTCGCTACAGCGGTGTGCTTTAGGGCTACAGAGACATCGATGGTAGCAAACAAACTGTAACATGGTCAGTTTTCAGAGGAAAAAAGAATAAGTGTCTATGACGTATGGTTCAAGTGTTATCAACGTTTTTATAAACTGTGCCACTTATATGACAACGCTGTCCTCAGAGACCCTGGAAAGTCAGCTAAGTTCCTGGCTCACTAGAAAATGTTCTGTAAGAGCTACGAATGCATGGATGACATGATTAGAAAGGCACAATGGAGAGCTTTCATAGGAAAAAACAAGTTAGTGCCTATGACTTACGGTTCAAAAGTTACCAAGCAATTTACAAAAGGATGTGTTTAATGTGCATGATTAATATGTCATTAGTGGTTAATAAATGTTGGGTCTTTTTTATATGAGTGATGTAACATGGTACAGACTCACCCTGCCCTCTTTCTAAACTGTTTTGAAATAACTGTGGTTATGAATTGGTGATAAACAGTACTATGCAGAATTTTTAGCAATGTCTGGGCCAAAAATTGAAGTGTAGATGTGGTGAGTAAGCTGCCTGAGGGCGCCATTGGGTGGGAAGGAGGATTAAAACAACCCTAGTAGTGCTCTGGATGTCCTTGCATGTTACCAGGGTCATAGAGAAATAACCTACCCCTTACTTTAGGGCAAAGTAAGGGGTAGGTGAGCAAGAACCACCTACTGTACCGTAGCAGAATGTCCCAAGAGCCCAAAACTTCTCGGTCATCTCTGGGAGTACTACAGGATGTGAAAATGCCCAGTCAAGGTCATCCTTAACCTGCCTTTATTTTTATGCTTACCTCACTGTCCATTAGATTTATCTGCTTGTATAGTTTCTATATTGTAAGCTTCAAAATCTATTAGAGGCCCCATCTTTCCCATTAACCACCTCTCATTTAGATGGAATATTTTCAACAAGAAAGCGGTGCTACTGGAATAATTTGCAAAGAGTACTTGCATGGATTGCTCTTATCTTAGCGGTCAGCGAGTGTGTAATGGCTATGAAGTACATAATGAATATTGCCATAAACACCATGTTGCACTATCACTGCAGGTAAAAATCAGAAACTCATCTTTTATGCCGTGAAATCATTAAAACTGCAAGATGAGACCTGACACAGGAGAGGGATTTTACTGCATTAATTTCTAAAAAATGCGTCCCTGAAGTGACACAAGTCTGAAACTTACAGCCTCACAGCTGCCACTCACAACTTGTGATGGATCCTCGAATCATAAGAGACGTTTCTGAGCATTAAAAATCAAATATGAGAGATTTTATGGGTTTTATGGGGCTTCTCAGATTCATCATTATTTTTTTAACCCCCCAGAGTAGGACAGCTCAGGAGTGAAAAAGCCTGCTGTGATTGATGGTGTTTAAGGAGGACTAGAATTCCCAGAACTCCCAGAATACCCTGTTTGTATAACTACAACCCTAATTCCATAAAGAGTTGGAGTGCTGCGTAAAATGTAAATAAAAAAAGAATGCAATAATTGTCAGATCTCATAAACCTAAATCTGATTTGCAGCAGAACATAAACAACATATCAGATGTTGAAACTGAAGCAGTTATGCGTCCCCTTGTTAATTCATGGATCCCATTTTTGGGAAAGCTGAGTTCAGTTTCAGTGGCCACGCCCAGGCCTGATTACAGCCAGACAGAAACAGAACCTGTCTGACGAAGTGAGGGACACTAAAAGATCTCTAACACATCATGTCACCATCTAAAGGAATTCAAGAACAGATGAGAAACAAAGTCACTGACATCTATCAGTCCAGAGAAGGTTTAAAAGCCATTTTCTTTAAGGTGCCACAGGCTGGACTGGAACCCGGGCTGCTCATGTTCATGGGGTGTGCCTTAAACCACAAGGCCAGGGATGTCAAACTCAATCACGGCAGGGGCCAAATTCTGAATTTGGGTCCAACCCCAAGGGCTGAGACTGGTTCACATTTAACCATAAACTGTCAACCTTATTTTCACCAGCAATGAATTATGGGGCAAAAAGTCTTAGCACTGATGATAAATGATTTTGAGATTGAAAATGTCAAAATTACAAGTTTAAAGGCTCAAAATCTGAGATAAAACTTCAAAATTATTAGCTCAAAAGGTTCAAAACATGGCAACTGAAGTCAAAATAATGTTTTTAAAAGGCAAATATATGAGATAAATTCAAAATCATTTGTTTAAAACATCAAAGCGTGAGAAAAACATTCAAAATATTAATTTTAAAGGTCAAAATATTACCTAAAATTTAAAATTGAGGATCTAAAAGGTCAAATTATGAGATAAAAATGAAAGTAAGGAGGTAAAAATGGTCAAAACCTGAGAAAAAATTCATAACTAGAAAAGCACTCAGAGAGCTCAGACCTCCGCCATTAGCCCTTTCTCCCAACAGTGAAGAATCCTTTAAAAAATTCCTGGATCCGTCCCCATGTGCCCCCCACCACGGCATTCGCCGATTACTCCCTCCCCAGTGGGGTGGAAACACGGTGAGGCAAAGCACTGGCTTCGCTACGGGTGCCATCAGAAGCACCCATGGTCTCACTGGACGACTGGAAGTCATGGCAGAGGGTGAATATTCCTCTATTCCTCCCAGCATTGTGAGTATTCTCGCTACAATTCGCTGTCTTTCTCTCTGTTACGCTCCAACTCGTCTCCTTGACCGGACGTGCGTCTTTCAAACTCTATAAACTTCAAAACTTTGAATAGAAACACACCCAAAAATGCTGCTGGAAGAATCCTTAAAAAAATTCCTGGATCCAAACGGTGATCCAGATCACTCCCAAAATCCAATCAGCTCTTCCTTATGCCATTTCCGACATTTCCTGAAAATTTCATCAAAATCCGTTCAGAACTTTTTGACTTATGTTGCTAACAAACTAACAAACAAACGAACACACGAACGAACCCACCCGGTCACATAACCTCCTTGGCAGAGGTAATCATGAGTTTCAAAGGTCAAAATATTACTTTAAAAATTCAAATTGATGATACCTGACACAAGTCAAAAATGTCAATTGAAAATATCAATATATGAAATAAAAAGTCAAAACCATGACCTTACATCATAACTGTGAGTTGCAAAATAAAGAATATGAAATGAAAACATAAATGTATTTTACCACATTCCTGACTTATTATTTAATTATTTTAACTTTTTATCTTTTCTCACTTTGTGACTAAACCAGGATATTTTAGATCATCATGGTTAAGTTTACATTTTCAAACTGGAGGACATCTGCAGCCCACAGACCAGGGGGGGCAGTTAAAATGAAAATATGATAGGATCTGGTGGGCTGGGTGTAACTTTACCACAGGCTGGATTTGGCCCCAGGACCTTGAGTTTGACACACCTGCACCAGGCCATCTCTGTCCCACCAAACTTATTTCTGAGGTATTGGGATTCTAGCCAACCATTCTGAGAGCCATTATCCACAAATACAGAAAACTTGGAACACTGGTGAACCCTCCCACCCAGCCAGCATGTCCATGTTGGCCCTGTATGGGTCCTATGTTGGCTACAGTATGTGGTGGCCCCGTCTGTGATTGTCCATATGAACTGCAAGTGTGGATCAGCCCATTTGAGTCCCTCCCTAGAGATCTATGATAGATCCTACTTGTAGTAAACATGGGCAATAGCAAGGATCTCTGGATGGGGCCTATATGGGTCTCTTATGGCCTGATCCACACTTGCATTTCACATGGGCGATCACAGGTGGGAAAGAAGCGAAAAAAAGGAGCACCCTCCCAATACTCAACTATATGATAGGTGCATGAGCAAAAAAGATCAACTAAAACTGAGAAGGTCAGCACTCAAAATGTCCTTTAGATCACTTTAAGGCACAACGGACGCGTTTCGACTTGTGGTCTTCCATGGAACCCATGGACAAACCACATGGGACCCATGGGGCCCGCAAGGACATGTTGGCTGGGCAGGAGTGGCCGGCCCACCAAAATTGCTCCAAAAGCACATGCACGACTCATCCAGGAGGTCACAAAACAACCCAGAACAAAATCTAAAGACCTGAACTTTTTCAGAAAGTTGCATCCCGTTACATGCTGTAAAAATAACACAGCATTCATCAACAGTCAAACATGGTGGTGGTGGTGGTGTGATGGTCTGGGGCTGATTCAGGACCTGGGTCACTCACTGTACTTAATGGAACTACAAATTCTGCCCTCTACCAGAAAATCCTGAAGGAGAATGTCTGGCCATCAGTTCATGACCTCAAGCTTGTTTAGGTTAAGCAGGACAATGATATGAAAAACACAAAGAAGTCCACCTCTGAATGACGCAAAAAAGGAAGGCTTTAGAGTTGCCTAGTCAAAGGCTGGACTTATATCTCATTGAGATGTCGTGGCATGACCTTAAACAGGCCGTCCATGCTCTAAAACCCTCAAATATGGCTGAATTTAGCCAATTCTGCAAAAAGGAGTTGGCCAAAATTTCTCAAATATCCTCAAAAGAAAGTCTCTTTCTGGGAAAACAACAAATAAGTCATAAAGCAGGTTATATGAGGCACCAGTTGGCTGAGCTGCTCGATCTGGTCTCGTGCACAGAGGCTGTAGTCGTCTCCGCAGGAAGCCAGGGCTCAAGACCAATCTCAGGCTTGTCATCCCCCATTCTCTCCTCCTGAATTCTCACTGTCCACTCATATAAAGGCATAAAAGCCAGAAATATAGCTCAAAACAACACCAGAAAGCACACTGACCCAGCTAACAACGTCTTCTTCTCGGAGCAGCAAAAAGCCTGAAAGGATTGTTCCTGTGAGGCTTGACTCAGGGCAGAAAAGGCTCATTTGTACCCCTCTGGGGGACTCAATTTAACTTCCTGGGTTCAACAATTGCCCTGCCATATTTGCAGCATCTTATTACTCTCTGGTTTTGCCCTAACTTTTCTTGTCTTCCCTGAAAAATAGTGCAGCATATAAGAGAAAGGAAAGCATTAAAAGTCCTCAGTAGTTCTGAGAAAAGGCTCCCTCCCAAAGGGCAAATATTTCAGCAGAGGCTTTATAACATCTGAGGTGACCCCGGAGCCAAAAGGCTGATGCGGGGTTAGCTCCAGGCTAGTGAGGGTCCACAGGGCAAGGACAGAGGCGGAATAACTCCAGTGCCGTCTGAGCAGCCGGGAGGAAAACATCAAAACAAAATAATACTTCTTTCAGAGCAACACAGCGGAGGAAGAACATGTTAAAAACCTCCAAGGGGCTGATCTCTGAACCTTTTCAGGCCATGACCCTCTCATGAAGCGTGGAAGAGTTTCTCTCTCAGCGGCTGAAGGTTGGAGCTGTTTTACTAATGACACAGAATAAATCAGAACCCAAAGGAAAGAAGGGCAAAGGTGCACTTAAAATAATCCCACAGCTTAGCTGCACAGAGTGAGGGAGCACTGTGTTTGTTCGATAATATATGTTTCTAAACTTTCCAATTAGTTTCCTGAAGGTTTTCTGCCTGCCTCCCTCACAGACGGATGTTTTTATGATGTTATGTTTTTCAGGGAGCTCTTGTTAAACTCAGTTTTGTGCAGGTCATGACTCCTTTGAGAGTACATATTTAGATCGTGAACTCAGAGCTGCTGACTTCCTAACATTAATGAGGTCAACGAAAAAATTACTCACCCTCTGAGTTCACAAATCTGACTGTGGAGTTTATTAATTTAGCCGCAGTTTTCAAAGAGCAAGACAGTGAAGAGGATGCTGGCTTTTTGACAAATTGCATCTACATAACATTAACTTTCTTTTGCAGAGCTACATGCAGAAGATTCTATGTGGGTTTTTTTTTCTTGTCCAGAGCTGTGTTAGAAACACTTGATTTTTATTTGAACATGCTCACAAGAGAAATCAGTTCGGGTCTGAGGTCAGTGACTCGTAAAACCAATTCCCCTCTAACATCCAATTTATTTTCCAGGATTTCTCCTGCCTCTTTCACTTAATACCATGTCAAATAATTCAGGCTTTAACCAAGGTTCATTTATTTGTTATTAAAAGTTTAAATAAATGGACAAAGCCCAAAACAATACGCCTGTTACATGGTTCAGCTCTGCCGTGATCCACTGCCACAGTGGAGTTTGGTGGAGCTTCCAGTTCCAAATCATGTATGTGGTAAAATCCTAATTAAAAAGTTTGAATACTATTAAAGACAGATTAACCATTAATAGGAAAAATAATTTCACGCTACCAGGGACAATCAGACAATAATTAAAGTTAAAAATAAAAACAATTTCATAATGTGAAATAATTTGAAAAATTCAAAGCAACCATGGCTATGGTTCTGTGAAGTATAATTGAGTCCTGATTACTGTAAGTGGAGTTTAATGAATCTGCATTAAGTTATTGATTTCTGTTTTGACTTTAAATTTCAACCACAACTAAAATGGTCTCCTAACTTTATTTTGGCATACTGTAGCTTTCTCTATGATACATTAGTACCATTAAAATAAACAACAATGTAAAGATCACTGCTTTTTCTGTCAAAGCCATTTTTATAAAATCATTTCTTTACGAAGTTAAAATGCTGCATGTTGGTTTGTTTAGTTTAGCAAAGAGAGATATATTGAGTACATCCATCCATCCATCCATCCATGCATCCATCCATGCATGCATCCCTGCATCCATCCATCCATCTATCCATCCATCCATCATGCATCCATCCATCCATGCATCCCTTCATCCATCCATCCATCTATCCATCCATCCATCATGCATCCATCCATCCATCCATCCATCCATCCATCCATGCATCCCTTCATCCATCCATCCATCCATCCATCCATCCATCCATCCATCCATCCATCCATCCATCCATCCATGCATGCATGCATCCATCCATCCATCCATCCATCCATCCATCCATCCATCCATCCGTCTGAAGACCCATGCCATTATAGTTTTGGATTCCACCCCTTGAAATGAAGTAAAATCAAATATATAAAGCTGTCTTTAAGGGACCTTAAAGGTTGTGCAACTGCATCTGACAGTCTCTATTGTTTTTTTTTTTTCTTTTCTTTTGTTTTTTTTTTTAAACTTTTTCTCCTGTTGAAATCTGATAGAGAAAACAGCACATTGCAACCTTGAATTAAGTGCAAATTTTTACTTTAAATAGAGCTACATAAAACTTTAATACTTTTATGTAAATAGCATTATTATTGTACCTCTTTTCTAAAAGGCAGTTTACATAGAATTTAAACTATTTAACCCTCTTTCTGTCATTGATTCAAAAGAGAACCTATCTGGTTCAGTGCCAATGGTTAGAAATGGTTATAAGAGTGAGCACAGGCATCCATCCATCCATCCATCCATCCATCCAAATTTTCTGTCGTTGATTCACAAGGGAACCTATCCGGTTCAGTGCCAATGGTAAGAAATGGTAATAAGAGTCAGTACAGTTGAATCCACAGAGGTCAGGCAGGGATCCTTTTCACTACCAAAGCTTTTTTATGAAATCCAACCTCTTCAAAATGTATTTCTTCCCTTTTAGGTCACCACCATCTCTCTCCCGCTCTCTCTCGTGACTCCTTTATTCAATATTTAAAGCTTTTTATTCTCTTTTACAGTTTCAAGTGTTACATTATACAAAGAGGCTGTTAAAAAGTTACGAGTTTGGCATGGAGTCGTCCATCTGCCATCTGAAACTCTGACTCTGATCCCACTCTGAGAGGATCATCCTCAGCGGCTCTCTGAAGGACCAGAGAGGGAGATGCAGATGTTTCCTCTGTCTCGTTTCTCTCTGCATGTTCGCTGAACTGCTGCGCTCATTTGGCACGAAGTCCTGAGCTTTAGAGGAGGATTTAAGGTTTGATTTGATCGTGTTTCATCCTGGAAACTAAAACAAGATCAGTGTGAATTTAGTTGAAAGACTTAAGTTTCATTATTGATGGAACTCAAACAGTCATTTTTCAGAGCTGACCATAAACACAACCTGATGTAACTCAATTTGCATTTGGTATTGCCGATTCTTAAACATTTTACTGTCTGTCTGTTTTTAAAAGATCACATACTTAGCTTGACAAGTGGCGCATGCCGACTTCAGGCCCCGTTTTGTGCACATGCAACATTTATAAATGAGACCCCTGTTCCAGATCAGTCAGGGTATTTCTAATAAATAAACTGAAGGATTTTAATACAGGCAACATAACATTCTAGTACTGCCTTAACATTGCAAAGCTGATGGATTGACCAGAATCCATGTTATAATCAGGGAGATCCATCTTGCAAAGCTTCAATCTGAATCCTTTGAGTCTGGCCTGAAAAATGACTAGTCCCCAAAGTGGCCGGATCCTCCAGGGACAACACTGCATGGGTTCTGGGTCAGACAAATGCACACATCCCTGGAAGTCGGCGTTCGTTGGCATGTGTTAGCTCTAGAAGTGCCACAGTCCTGTGTACTTAGACTTGCATGGCTTCATCTTTAAGATAAGTATGTGCTACTGGCAGGACCAACCAGGTAGCACTCAGGCATGAAAGTCTGCACACTGGTTCTTGGTGTGGAGAGTTTGCGACTAAAGTGTGGAGTTTCAGGGATGGACTGAGGGGAACCTCCCCTCACAGGCGTTTCCTCTAGATCAGTGGTATTCAAGGAGTGGCTGTGGAGCACATGTGGCTCTGTTGTGATGATTTGTGGCTCTTTTATGCAGTAATTTGAAACATTATTCCCACAGAAAACCTTAAAATGGAAAATTTGATCTCATAAATTATACATTGCATATAACAATCAGTTTGTTTCCCACACTTACACAGTAGGTTTTAATTGCCAACCTCTGTTTTTTCTGTGTATTTCTGTTGCCCTTATTTGCTTTTTTTTGCTACTTTAATTCCAATTTTACTGCTTTTAGCCCATTTTGCCACTTCTTTTTGCCTCTTAAAGCCAATTTTTCACACTTGTATCCTTCTTTTTGCAATTAAATGCAACTTTTTCCCCATTTTCCCACCTTTTTGCTGATTTTTGCCCATTTCAGTCACTTTTCACTCATTTTTTTTTGCCAAATTTTGCTATTTTTTGACAATTTTTGCCACCTGTAACTCATATTCTGCCACTTGTCACCTATTTTTGACACTTTCTGCCCTTTCATGCCACTTTCCTCACAGTGTTAGCCACTTTAACCCCATTTTCGCCACTTTTTTGTCACTTCTAACCAATTTTTGACACTGTTATCCTGCATTTTGCAATTTTTGCCCCTTTTTGCCCTTTTAAGCTGCCTTTTGCAATTAAATGCCACTTTTTGCCCATTTTCCCCACCCTTTTAGTCTTATTTTTGCCTATTTTGAGCCATTTTCACTAATTTTTGCCATGCTTTTTTAACTTTTTGACCATTTTTGCCACCTTTGCCTCATGTTTTGGTCATGTCCCACCCATTTTGCCACTTTTCTCCCAGTGTTTGCTGCTTTTTGACCATTTCTGCCCCCTCAACATATTTTAATTGCCACTTTTTACGACTTAGACTGTGGCTCTTGGTCAAGTATTTTTTCAAAGATTTGGCTCACAAACACACGGTGAATAATGCGTACAGGTGTAAGTTAACAGCTGTCTGTGGGATCACATGTCTAGGTGAGCAAAATCATTAAAAAAAACTAGACTTAAAGATGATTATCTCTCATAAGAAACATTTAAAAACAACAAATGGAGTCTAATCTAAAATTATGATCTAAATCAGCCCCCTATGAATTATTCTGACTTTTTAAAGAATAATATCCTGCAGCCAAATGTGTTTTAAAGTCTTAGATGCTCATGGATTTATCACTGATCACATTTTCTCCAAAGAGCCTCCTCACTCTGATCTCCAGTCGAAGCAGGCAGATGAGAAAGTTAGACGAGAAAGACAAAGAAACCCTTTTTCCTCTAACAATGTATTTCTGTAATCATTCAGCCATCTTTGATTTTCCTCAGCAGAAAATGAAAGAGTCCGAGCCGCATAATGTAGAGTGGTAATTACTTAGTGAGAGCATCAAAGCAGACAGGCGGCTGATAAGACGTCTAACACCGAGGAAGACTCTCCTCAGATCACCTCTCCTCACCTTTCTTCTCCTCCTCTCTAACAGCCTGTTATGGATCTATTACCAGGGCCTGATGTGGCTTTGAATGAGACATCAATGGGACATAATAGAAGGTAATGAAAGGAATTAATTATGATTAAAAAAGAAACATCAGCAGGTAACATCATCATTTAATGGAACCTTAGAGCCTCTGGGTCAGTTTGAAGAATGTGGGAGGGGTTTTCTTAGGAAAGGTCATTTGAACAGATGTGAAATCAGGGAAAGCTGCACCTTTGAGAGCTTTTTTTTTTTTTTTCTTTACCTTTCAGTTCATCAAAGATGGTCGTAAGTGCCAAATTAATGTTCATGACATTCCCTCCAGGCCCTCATGTGGAGCGTTCAGATGAACGTAGCAGGACAGCTTCTGGCTGTGGCTGTCTGCAGCCCAGAGGCAAATGTGAGAAGTTACAGTGCATCATGGTTTGGTGTGGATGCGAGGGGGAAATGCCCCCTGCCCTTTAACCTTTTGTGTTCTTGTTTCCATTTAAGGTTGGCAACCTGAAAAAATCACATTGAAATAGCTTAAGGCAAAACTCAGAGACCCTAAGGAGGGAAAACTGAAATCCATACAAAGGCGAAGTCAGAAATGAAGATGTAAAAATGTTTTAAACAGCATTAATTTTGGCAGGTGATTCACATTTAAATTCATGCTAACCGCACATAAAATGCATGCAAAGTGCTCAATTGCACTCAGAATTCAGCACACAATGCTTCTCTCACATGCAATACAGCCTGATTACAAATAGCACCTAATCCACAAAGGCCAGGGCAACAAACACTAAAAGTGATGCAATTGAACACCAAATGCACTATTTCTCTCTTCCTATCTTACTAGGAAGTACACTATATTGCCAAAAGTATTTGCTCACCTGCCTTGACTCACATATGAACTTAAGTGACATCCCATTCTTAATCCATAGGGTTTAATATGACATGGGTCCACCCTTTGCAGCTATAACAGCTTCAACTCTTCTGGGAAGGCTGCCCACAAGGTTTAGGAGTGTGTTTATGGGAATTTTTGACCATTCTTCCAGAAGCACATCTGTGAGATCACACACTGATGTTGGACGAGAAAGCCTGGCTCTCAGTCTCCGCTCTAATTCATCCCAAAGGTGTTCTGTTGGGCCGAGGTCAGGACTCTGTGCAGGCCAGTCAAGTTGATCCACACCAAACTCTCTCATCCATGTCTTTATGGATCTTGCTTTGTGCACTGGTGCACAGTCATGTTGGAACAGGAAGGGGCCATCCCCAAACTGCTCCCACAAAGTTGGGAGCATGGAATTGTCCAAAATCTCTTGGTATGCTGAAGCATTCAGAGTTCCTTTGACTGGAACTAAGGGGCCAAGCCCAGCTCCTGAAAAACAAGCCCACATCATAATCCCCCCTCCACCAAACTTTACACTTGGCACAATGCGGTCAGACAAGTACCGTTCTCCTGGCAACCACCAAACCCAGACTCGTCCATCAGATTGCCAAATGGAGAAGTGCGATTTATCACTCCAGAGAACACGTCTCCACTGCTCTAGAGTCCAGTGGTGGCGTGCTTTACACCACTGCATCTGATGCTTTGCATTACATTTGGTGATGTATGGCTTGGATGCAGCTGCTCGGTCATGGAAACCCATTCCATGAAGCTCTATTCCACTGTTCTTGAGCTAATCTGAAGGCCACATGAAGTTTGGAGGTCTGTAGCAATCGACTCTGCAGAGAGTTGGCGACCTCTGACCACTATGCGCCTCAGCATACCCTGACCCTGCTCTGTCATTTTACGTGGCCTACCACTTGGTGGCTGAGTTGCTGTCGTTCCCAATCGCTTCCACTTTGTTATAATACCACTGACAGTTGACTGTGGAATATTTAGGAGCCAGGAATTTCCTGGCTGGACTTGTTGCACAGGTGGCATCCTATCACAGTACCACACTGGAATTCACTGAGCTCCTGAGAGCGAGCCATTCTTTCACAAATGTTTGTAGAAACAGTCTGCATGCCTAGGTGCTTGATTTTATACACCTGTGGCCATGGAAGTGATTGGAACACTTGATTTACATTATTTGGATGGGTGAGTGAATACTTTTGGCAATACAGTGTACTTTTTTTTTAAGGAAAATAAGAACGAATATTTATTGGTGTTTCACTTTAAAGTTTTAACCTTGCCTCTGGATGCTGTCTTTTAACAACATGGCTAAATTGAATGATAAAATTCTGAGATACACTTGTGCCTGACCTCTCAGCAGCCTCGCTGAGCTGAGACAAATCATAAAAGAGTATTTTGAGTCAGATTTGACCCAGCCTGTCATCGTATTCCCTCTGTTTGTGTTCTCATTTAGTGCGAGTCTGCAGGGAACCGGCTAGCCGCTCTGACTGGACTGTAAATAGCTGTAGAGGCAATAATGAAGCCAATGATAGCAGTATCATGGATTTCCAATGACCTCAGTTGGGCCAATTAAAGTTATATGCGGGGTGTAATTATGTATTTTATTGGCAGGGGTGGAAGGATGGGATTGGTAATAACATGAGGCAGCTTTATAAGCCTCGACAGAGCAGGGATCAGACAGAAGCTCATCCTCCGGTCTGATCTGCACTTTAACAGTGTTAGCTTGAACAGATGAACCCTGACTGCAAAAACACAAATTTACAGCACACACCGAAAACTTATTTCACTCAGATCTACTCTACATAACCAGGAAAACCACTAGACATAGACCCGTTTCTAACCACACATCCATACAACCACTTCAACTGCTGAAAGCCTCGGTCTGCTGTCGTCCAGTCTGGGGCTCTTTCTATGTCAACTCCTTAAATTCCAACACCAGTCCTTTCAAGTAAAGAACAGAACAGAAACTTTCAGAAGTCTTTTGGGGACTCCGAGGAGACATCTATGTGCGAGACGGCGGTTGGCGAGGTGTCTGGTGAGCATTGTCGCCCTGAGCAGCCTCATCAAACGGTTGAGCAGATAAATAGAGTAATTGGCGAATCATCGGCCCTCTCTCTCACTCTGTTTGTGCTCCGACTCTCTCCTTACGTCTGCTCCCGGAGGACTTTCACTTTTGTGACCAAGACTGACGGAGAGGCTGTGAGAGACTGACTCCAGCACTGATGTTTTTGTCTCTCTTTGAGGATCTGTCATGTCTGTCTCCAGAGGGGGAAATCCGGATATGTGCTCGGTGATTGCAATAATTAAAAGAAGAAGGAAATAAATAAAGCAAACAGGATGTCATTTGTTTTAAAGGGTGCTCGGACTACTCCATAACAATGCAGCTCACGAACTTGACACCTTACAATCAACGACGCATTTTAAATACTCAGCCTCCAATCCAGGACAAACGAAGAGTCTGTTCACATGCACAATGGTGTCAACCTATGTTTAAGTTCAGTTAGGGTCAGTTCTGGAGGCAGTTGTCTTTAACACATACATCAGAGGTCATCAAATACATCTGCACAAGGGCCGGATTTAGTCTCAACAGAAACTCTGGGGGCCGGACTTTCAAACACACAAAAATTAAAGAAATGTTTTATATTATTTAAGGCATTACCAGTGAGATCTATCCCTATTATCTATAATGCAGCAGGCCACAAGCAGACGGGCCTGACAAAAGAAAAGGCCGGACCCCTGAAAATCACGGAGAATGGGCCTTTCCCAGTTATTTAGTTATTTAGCACCAATAATAACCAATTTTTTAAACTTTTAACCCATTGTTGATACTTTTTGCCCCTTTTTGCCTCTTTAACACAATTTTTGAAAGATTTTAACGCATTTAAACCACTTTTCCTGCATGTTTTATCCCCTTCATGACACTCTTATTAATTTTTGCCACTTTTCTTCTATTTTGCCACTTTTTAACCCCTTTTCATTACAATTTTTCAACAATTGTTGCAACTTTAAAACCAATTTTTCTCACTTTTAACTCATTGTTGATACTTTTTGCCTCTCTATCCCAATTTTATAAAGAATTTAACCCAATTTAAACCCTCTTCATGCATGTTTTATCCCCTTCATGACACTCTTATCAATTGTTGCTACTTTTCTAATTTTCCACTTTTTAACCCCTCTTTAATGCCTTTTCAACATCTTTTTGCAACTTTTAAACCATTTTTTCCCACTTTTAACCCATTGTTGATACTTTTTGCTCATTGTTGCCTCTTTCACACAATTTTTGAAAGATTTTAACCCCATCCTCCCCTGACCTCAACCCTGTTGAGAACCTTTGGAGCATCCTCAAGCTAAAGATCTATGAGGGTGGGAGGCAGTTCACATCAAAACAGCAGCTCTGGGAGGATATTCTGACATCCTGCAAAGAAATTCAAGCAGAAACTCTCCAAAAACTCACAAGTTCAATGGATGCAAGAATAGTGAAGGTGACATCAAAGAAGGGCTCCTATGCTAACATGGAACTTGGCCTGTTAAGATGTTTTTGTTTTTGAAATAGCCTTCAGTAAAAATGCTGCAAATTCAACACATGACTATTTTCAGTTCTTTTACAACATGTAAAATATTTTGAAACTCTGTTGTGCATAATAATGTGGAACAGAGCATTCTGAGTAGTGATGGGAATTTCGGCTCTTTTCATTGATCCGGCTCCTTTGGCTCGGCTTAGCAAAAAGAGTCGGCTCCTTTGGTTCCTGAATGTCTCTTTATTCAGGTAGCAGTTTGGCTTGATGTGACCTGCCAGTTTTAGCGATGTTATAACATATGACTGATATTGTGCCAGGTATTTTACTCCAACTGTGCTCAGTTTTTCAAAATCTACTGTTGATGAAATCTGGTCACTGGCTGGGATATATGACACACCTGATAGTTAACATTAATGCTTCACCCCCAACATGAGTCCTTAATGCATGGTGTGCCTGTGGTAGAGGATAAAAGATCATCCCTAATAATCAATCAAATAACACACAGAGGCACACAATCTATAAACAAATGATCCTACTAATATACTATACTACACTATACTATACTATACTATACTATAAAACAGCTCTCTCTCAGGATCTGGCTCTTATAGTTCACATAAAAGAGCCGGCTCTTTGAGCAGGTTTGTTAATGAAAGACACATCACTAGTTTTAAGTGTTTTTATTTTTGGAAAAAATAAATAATCCTAGGGAGGTTTGTTCAATAACATTTGAATTATGCTCTAATGGTTGATGACTAGAAAATTATACTGACTGTCAATTGCATTAAATATTTAGCAAAATCAGAGAAAAATATCATTTTTGAACAGATTCAGGATAATCAGGGAAAAATATCACTTTTTAATGGATTTAGGATAATCAGGGAAAAATATCATTTCTTAACAGACGACATCACATCACCCTTATTTCAGCATCTTTACATTGGCTTCCAGTTACTTTTAGAATTGATTTTAAGATTTTACGCATATACTGGTCTGGCTCCAATATATGTAACAGAACCTTAACCCCCTATGAGCCAGCCCGCACCCTGAGATCCTTGGGTGGGGGCCTTCTGGTCGTTCCAAAGTCGAGACTTGTAACTAAAGGCGACAAGGCCTTTTCCGTAAGGGCCCCTTGACTTTGGAACGACCTACCCGAGGAGATAAGGCATTCAGAAACAGCCACTGCTTTTAAATCTCTTCTTAAACTCATTTTTATAGATGTGCTTTTTCAGATGTTGTCTTCTTATTGTTATTCTTTTAATCATGGTTTTACATTTTTATCTTCACTTTTATTATTACATTACTGCTATTTTTGCTATGTTACTGTTGTTATTATTATTGTTACCATTAATTCTTTACTTTCTCTGATTTTAAGCTTGTTTTAATACCTTTTGCTCTTCTTATTCATGTTTTAATGTCCCTTATTCCTCTTACTGTTTTGATTTTCTATATCCATTATCTAGAGTTTATATCCATTATCAGGGAGGTGCTGCACCAAAGTGTGCTGAGAGGGACAGTAAAGCATGCGATTATGTCACTAAAAAGCCAATGCACTAATTGTGGATCCATGTTACTTGGGATTAATCTTGACCCCTATATTTTTTCCCTCCCTCTCCTTGTTTTCTGTCTCTAAGAGCTCCTGAGATAAAATTATGACGTAAAAGAAGCATTAATCTTCTCAGACTCACTGATGTGTTAGAACTTTTCCTTATCACTTTCTCTGTTTTGCAGCAGACCTTTTCCAGCTCCTTCCTCCTAATCAAAGAGGACTTTGTGTGCGTGTAAACGTCAGATCAAAGCAGTCGCTTTGTTGGACTAAAGCGTGTTGTGTTCACTGATGTCAGGATTTGTGGACTGTACATGTTGACGCTGAGTTTAAAGAGGCGGTGACATGTTCATATTAAAATAGATTTGACTTTGAATCAAGCGCTGAAAAACAAAAATAACTTCAAACACTACCTGTCCTCGCTCGTCCCCGCCGCCCGGCCTCCATCACCACCTCCGCCTGTGTCTCCTTGTGTTAGGAGGAGCGCTCTGTCGAGGTGCTGACAGTAATGAACTCTGACTCAGTGAGGCTGCAAAGGATGGAAATGAGCGTGGATGAGGATGCTCACAGAGGTCTCTTAAAGGTGTGTGGCAGAGAGAGAGAGAGAGAGAGAGAGAGACAGAGAGCACCCATGGGAGCTCTTAAGTAGGAATGTGGGTCCAAGTCAAGAGGGAGACACTTCAAATGTGTGTTTACCTATTAATGAGAGTGAATGGATGGGCTGATGAGCGGGTGGGCGGCTGGATGAGTGATGGTGAATGATGGCAGATGGAGGGATAATGGTGAGTGATGGTTGGGAGGAAACAGGCGCAGCAGGAAGTAAAGACGTTTTTAAGCAAAAGAGGGAGAAATTGGAGGAAAGAACTGGCGAGGGAGTGAAGTGAAAGGAGACGAACTGGGAATCAAAGAGCTGAGACAACGTGGCTGGTGCTTAACATCTCACAGATTCAGTAATTTCTGATATCTTAATTATCCTCGCTGTGAGAGATTTCACTTCCCCTGTAATTATCCTGCTGTGTAAGAGAGTATGAAATATAAGAAATCAGTGCTGATTAAATCTGTCCTTTTGTGACATGGATGTCTGATTTCTTTAAAACTTATTAATGCAGAAAGTTTTATTTTATTTTATTAAAGTCTGGGGTAAAAGTTTGTATCATTTTATCTCAAGAAAGGAGGGAAAGAAGTCTACAGAAGTTCATATTTTCCATGGTATCATTATCACAAAAGCCGGTCTAACAGCAGTTTATGAAGATATCACTTAAATTTAATACATGGAGAATCATAAGCATGGACTCAAATTACCCTCTCTGTGTTAGATGAAATCATGGATTAAAAAGAAGTGTGGCGCAGCCACATGCCTCCAAAATAAAAGCCCTCTTGAAGACAGATGACGTGGTCTGTTAGGTTGGCTGTCATGCAGTAAAGCAGACCAGAGAGCGACAATTCAACGCCAAACTTTAACTCTTCCTGCTGCAGGTTTATCAGTCATTACTGCAGGTTACGCTCAAACAAATTCAACAACCAGGAGAAATGCTTACTGCAGGAACCTGGCTCTAAATCTGAAAGGCTGCAACCCCTGTCATGACATACTTGTATGAAATACTTTAGTTATGGTTGCTCTAGGCCAAGGCATCTCTTCAAACAAGCATATCAAAAAATGAAAAGTTATATACAATATATGAATTTTGCTGATAACCAAAATGCTGATATTTACAAATTATTTTTAGCCAATACTGATATATATTAATTTAGTTCAAACCTCATCCTAGAGCACTTTAAAGTTCACAGCCCAGTTCACACTAAAGAGTTGCCACCAGGTGAGCTAAAGTTGTAACTGCAGACTTTTAGAGCATTGCTCTGCAATGCTCTAAAAGTCTGCAGGCTTGCACTAGTGCAAGGATATTTTTTTTTCTTAACTTACTATGTAGCAATTTACAAAGGCCAGCTGATCCAATCATACCTCTTTCTCTCAACACAGCCATGTATTTAAAAACTAGAAAAACACTCAGAGAGCGCAGACCTCCGCCATTAGCCCTATCTTCCAATAGTACAGAATCCTTTAAAAAATTCCTGGATCCAGACGGTGATCCAGATCAGTCCCAAAATCTAATTATATCTTCCTTATGCCATTTCTGACATTTACTGAAAATTTCATGAAAATCTGTCCACAACTTTTTGAGTTATGTTGCTAACAAACTAACAAACAAACTAACTAACAAACCCACCCGATCACATAACCTCCTCGGCGGAGGAAGTAACTTCTCACTGATACCACACTGCTGCTGCTGCCGGCAAAGCTTCACCTCCTCCCCAGCCTCCTCCATTATAGAATAATCTTATTGTACCCTCATATTCAGATTCATGCTTCTGTGTATTAACTTTTGAACTAATTTTAATGTATACAACACACATTGCCGTTAATGTGTCTATCCATATGGGGGTTTATTGCCATGCACTCCCTGGAGAGTCAAAGCATTCTGCTTGAATAACCCAGGAAGCATCTTTTGAGCAGAACCTTCTCTGCCAAGTAAAACTGTTCATCCGCTTTGCAATAAAATGTTAAAATGTAAGATGAGTGGTCCTGACTGAAATATTTGTCTTGAAATGATGCATTTTATATTTCAGTCTGATGTGAACCAAAGTTTTAAGACCTTAAGAAAAACTCAGGTTTATGTTAGTGCTTCTGTTATTATTATTGACACTCTGGCACCTGTGAGTAGTGAAGTCATTTCAAAATTTAACACAGTACTAGAATGCATTGATATTTAAAATAAAGTGCTGTCAAATGTAATGTGTTTGTGACATCGCTTGTTTGTGTCACAGCTAAAAAATGAAATCTCTGCAGACTGCCCGCTCAGTAGACAAACCATGACAAAGTGTCCTCATGTCGTCATGACCCAGCCACTCATAATACTGTATATGCTGCATTGTCAGGGACAACTGCTTCGAGGTCCTTCTATAAGCCAGTGGTTTTCAAACTTTTTTTGCCCAAGGCACACCTAAGGTTAAGCCAAAATCTCAAGGAACACCATATTTAAATCAATACAAAGTAGACTTTTCAAATAATTTTACAGTCAAAGTGGACGATAAGGGGAGATAAAGGGGAGAGCTTTCTGGGGCCTAGTCAATTGGGGGATCATGGAGACGGCAAAAGGTGGCAAAAATGGGTTAAAGGTTATGAAAAAGCATGGCAAAATTGGACAAAAAGTGGCTAAACAAAGTCAGAAATGAGCAAAAATTGGTAAAAAGTGGCCAAACGATGGGTTGAAATTGGTCAAAACTTGTTGATAGTGTCAAAACAGTGGCAAAAATGGGTTATAATTGGCCTAAAAGGATTTACTGTGTATAAAAGTGGTAAAAAAAAAAATGGGATAAAAGTGATGAGAAAAAAAAGAAAAAGTGGGCAAAAAAGTGGTCAAAAAGTGGCAAAAAGGTAGTAAAGCTGGGCTAAATGTGGCAAAAAGTTCAAAAAAAGTTGCAAAAATGGGTCAAAAGTAGTAATAAGAAGTGGCAAAAAAAAGCAGTCAAAAATGGTTTAACTTGGTTAGAAATAGCACGAATTAATAACTTTAACACCAATTCAACCCAATAATGACTCGCCATGCTTTTCAGCTCTTAATGAGGTAACTGTTAGCCAGGATGCTAGCACCAATGCTACTGATTAAACACATACACCGATATCATCATTTAATCCCAACTGGGGAGGTCCCATTCTCTGAGGTTTTTACAGGGGTCCAGATCTGTGGGCAGGCCTGGTTACAGTACTTGCCATAAAGTTGTAGTAATAACATTTGGTACAAATTCCCACGGCACACCTAGACTAGCCTTTAGGCACACTATTTGAGAACCACTGCTGAAGTTGAACAAGACAAATCAAAGGATTAGTTCCTATTGTTCCTATTGTTTTATGGTACCTGGTGTCTGTGTCTCGCCTGCATCCTGATGACGTACATGATGTCTTAGTTGTGTAGAATGGCTTCATGTCTGCACTCTGATTGATATCTGTGATGTCTTAGTTTGCATGGCTTCACATGACATCTAGGTTTTGATGTATATTGATCTTGATGAATTACTATCTCAAACATATTCCTGTTTAGTTTCTTTGAATGTGTGGATTCTGCTGATGTTGTCTGCATGTCACGTTCTGTCTTCTAATCTTTTCTTTGGGTTGTTGCTTTGTTCTTCTGCTTGCTATACAAATAAAGTTATTATTATTATTATTATCATTATTATTATTATTATTAGGTGGGGATAGGTACCAAAAAGTGATATGGTACAGGTACCAACACTACCGAACCGAATCATAACTCAGATTTTGTCCATTATTGACCTTTAGCATTCAGATCTGTACATTTCCTACAGAATCTATGCTTTACTTTTGGTACAAACAAGGTGAACACTATACCTCTCACTTCTCAGGATATCTTCAGGCAGACGTCAACAACCACTACACTGCTGCACCTGCTGTTCAGCTAGGTCAAAGCTTAACAAAAACTCTGTGGAGTTGTTTGAGCTTTTTTAAGAACAAGGTGGTGTCTTACTGCTCACTGACCTTCCCCTGTGTATGAGTGATTAATGCTTTTTGACAGAAAATCCCTTCCTGCTGTTGTTTTACAGTCAAATGAACGACTTATCAGGATTTTTTTTCCAGATAAATGCAAACAAAAGCTGTTGCAGCAGCGTGCAGTTGATCACTTTATCTGAAACAGATGCAGTAGCAGCAGTTTCAGAGATAAAAATAACCATATAGAAATATATAATCTTCCTCCTGATGTCGTTTTTGCTTTTTGGGTCACATGGTATCAGTATTAATTCAGCCTGTTTCATAACCGTTCCATTGGAAGTCATAATCGTTACTGAGCATCTTTGTCTGACTCCACAGCCTTCTCCTCTCTGTTTCTGCTCCCATCCTCTGCAGCTGTTTTGTTTATGCTTGAATTCATATTTTCAAAGTGAAATTATTTTACTTTTGTTCTCCTCAGTTCCGCCCCTCTGCTCTCACAGGAAATCATCCGTCGCAGCGGCGTCAGCGAGAGGCCGAGCGTCCCACTGCCGTCACAACAGCTCTGTCACTTCTTATCTCCTGTCACACGCACAAAACTCATTTGTCTGACGACTACGGGCCACCCTCTCCCGCCCCTCCCCCGAGTCCTGCCGGCAGATATAAACTCTCCATCATCACTCTCTTCTTCTTCCTCACCAAGCTTTCATTTCCTAAAAGCTTTAAAAACTCTTCCTCCTCCTCCTCTCGTGCTGGTTGTCATCTTCCTCGGCTCACACACGAGCAGCAGAGATGAGATCTGAGCTCTGCTCTCCTCTCTATGCACTGATTATAATGCTAATATAAGCAACACATTACTCTGCTCTGCATTTATGGTATGTCAGTTTGACACCTAATGTCAGCACAGAAGCAGCAGTGTGTTATGTGTGAAGGATGTGTGTGTTCTGTTGGGAACAGCGATGACAATTCTAGGTGCTTTAACCCAAAGAAACACATCAGATTCAGAGTATTCTCCACGAGACAAATAAAGCACATTTCTTATCCTTTTAGTGTTCAAAGGGAAGTTTTTTATGCTTTTCCAAATGCAAGATCAGTGCTGATGGGAATCACAGCTCTGTTTAGTGAGACAGATCGTTTGACTCAGCTCTGTGAAAAGCCCCACAAACATACCATATCTGCCCTAAATCTTTTCTGTATCACGTGCTCTAGGCAGGCCACAGTAATGATTGGGTCCCTAAAAGATCCAACAAATGGGCTCTCCCTCAATCAGGGCCCGAGCACCAGCCTGGGGTCAGTGTGGCCCCTATTATATCTGCTCTCTTCAGTGACTCGTGGCCTGTTTTGGAAGTCTTATCAAGCCCCAAAACTCACCAAACTTTCCCCAAAAATGGCCCCCTTGAAGAAATAGCCAAACTGTGCTGTTCCATCACACAGTGACCCCTGGGGGGGGGGGGCAAAAGTGAGATAAAGCACTGGATAAGAGCTACATACATAAAAATCAGTACACATCTTAGTTTCTGTTAGCCGGCTTTTGTCGGTCATTGGCCGGTAAAAATGGCCAAGTCCGGCAGATAAAAATATAACAGCTCAAAATGTCTGGTAGAAAACATGCAAATAACCAGATAAGTAAATACTGAATACTTATATATTATATTTCGTTTAACCTAGAAGATATGTTGGGAGAATGCTTTAATATAAACTAAAAGTAGACTAATCTTACTACATCCACTGTCCTGCAGTTGTTTATCTCCTCAGACAGCAAGCACATGGCTGATTATCTATGCATGATGATGTCAAAGCAAATCTATCGCTCTGAGCATGCTCAGTCCTGCTGGAGACTATGCAGGGAAAGTTTGACCAGAGCTTTCTCGTATAGCAGAGTTTTAATCTAAGTGAGGTTTTCCTTGTTAACCAAAGGCTTAATATCATCAGCGGTGTGGAGGGATTTTGAGTTAGTCATCGCTGCGAGTAATGAAGAGGCTGAAACAAAACTACTACAACAAGATGGCTGGACATCTACGAGTATTGATTTAAGTCAGCCACATTAAAGGGATGGATATTTATGCAGTCACCTATTTTACATAACATATATATATATATATATAGTAGAAATATGTTTTTTCACTTTACATTAAAGACCTCTGGATTTTTTTTCTTTTGTCAAAAAATAAAAAATTACATTGATCATGATTGATTTATGTAATCCTTGCGTCCAAGGAGGGGAATACTTCTATCGGCACTATAGAAAATTGATTTTAGACAAAAACAGCTCATATTTAGCCTTCAGTAATCACAGCACCATAGAGATCTTCAGCCAAGAAAGTAAATTGTTATTAATTGTCTACAAGCCCATCTATGATTCTTTCTGGATATCACAATAATAACAAATAGCTTCAAATGACTAGTGGTGCCACTGTTTGGCATAGAATACCATTTTTCAATTAATTACTCCTCAAAAACACTAAAGACAGGTAGGATGGCAGAGAAAGGGCACTGGTCTAGTCCAGTGTTACTCAACCCTGCTCAACCAAAGAGCTAAACTGTTGAAAAATATATTTGCAAGAGCCCCAATCAAGTCTTGAAAAGTGGCAATTGAAATAAGTTAAAGGCGGCAAAAATGGTCAAAACGCAGCAAACACTAAGAGAAAAGTGGCAAAAATGGGTGGAAAGTGACCAAATAATGAGTTAAAAGTGGCAAAAACGTTGCAAAAATGAGTGAAAAAGTTACTAAATTTGGCAAAAAGGTGGGGAAAATGGGCAAAAAGTGGCATTTAATTGCAAAAGGCAGTTTAAATGGACAAGAAGCTGCAAAAAGGGGCAAAAAATTGCAAAAAGCATGATAAAATTGTCAAAAAGGGGAAAAATGTGGCAAAAATGGTCCAAAAGTGGCAAAAAACATGGAGAAAAATGAGTGATAAGTGACTAAAATGTGCAAAAATGAGGAAAAAAGGTGGGGAAAATGGGCAAAAAGCATCAAAGAGTGGCAAAATGGGAAAATAGTGGTATTTAATTGCAAAAGGCAGCTTAAACGGGTGAAAGGTTGCAAAAGAAAACGCAAAAAAAAAGGGGCAAAAAATTGCAAAAAGCTGGATAAAAGTGTCAAAATTGGCTAAAAGCAGTAAAAATGGAATTAAAGTAGCAAAAAATTGCAGATAAGGGCAATGGAAATATGCAGGCAAAAAATAGAGGTTAACAATTAAAGCCTACTGTGCAGGAGTGGGAAAAATGTTTCAAATTAAGACATAAAAGAGCCACAGATCTTCTCAAATGAGCCACATGTGGAGTATCACTGGTCTAGTCAAACAAGGTTCATTTATGGTCGGAGACAGGAAAAATCTTTCTTCTTAATGGCCCAAAATGGTTTCATTTTCAGACTTATCAATGAGGAAAAAGCAAACAAGCAAGTCAGATACTTCAACTCCCTGCAAACATGAATGATGTAATAAATACTGTTCAATAATTCCATGGGGAAAAATAACCACTTCTCCCAACACTGGATGGAAAAACCAGTACCAACCAAAACCAAACAGAAGAAGTCCCAGCAATAGAAATCTGTTATGGACGAGTTCAGTCCTCAGTGTGAGCTCCACCACCATCAACGCCCGAACACAAGCAGCCGCTCTTATTTCACACTTCAAATCCCGACATTGGTTCAGTTTCCGTTCGTGTCGGCCGGTCACTCACCCATCACTCGGAGCCTCTCGGCGCCCACCACCACCTCCTGCTCGTCGGCGGAGAACAGCAGCTTCCCCGTATTGGATTTGACTTCAAACATCCTTCCTCGTGCTTTAACTCCACTCGATCCTAAACAGGACACAGAAGGAGAGAGAAGACTTCAAAGAGGAGCGACAGGAGCTGGAGATGATTTCTTCCTCAACTAAATCTGAGTTTGAACACTTCCAAATATCCTGCAGGGACTGCAGACTTCCGGAAAAATGTTTCTTTTGATTATGAATCAAACCTCATGATGCTTGCTGTGATTGTTGTTTATAATTATAAGAAGCAAAACTACCAACACAAGGCTGAAGAAAAAAAGCTCTAGAATCCATTTTAAAGGACAATTCTGCTATTAAATGCATTAGATATGCCTCCAGCATTAATGTTCTCTCAGTACATTACAAAGTAGAGAGAGGAATTGCAGATGGTGAGGATTTAATGTTTAAGGTGCATATTGGAGCTGATGTAAACTTTCACATGCTGCACCACAGAGCTGATGACAACATTTAGACTGAGTTTAGAACATCTGATGTGTTGTTTATGTTCAGTTGGTAATAAAATATGGGTTTATGAGATTTGACAATTATAGCATTCTGTTTAAATTTACATTTTCACATCGTACCAACTTTTTTGGACTGGGGGTTGTAACCCATTGTAGCTCTGTGACCCTCTGACTGCCTGGTGGCTTGTTGCTTGTTTTAGATGATGAAACACAATGCTGATGGTGATGATTTCCTGTCAGGACTCCATGTAATGTGTCTATTTTGCTGTGACTGGATGCTTGGCACATTTTTCCTGCTGTTTCGTGGATTGACGCAGTTTGGCAGCGTCAAGCATAAAAAATAGACTTGGCACATATCTCGAGTGGTGCAGAGTGGTGCCTCTGGGGTACACTGGAGATGGAAGGGAGGGCATGTAGCGGAATTGCAAAGATTGAATAGAAAGGGAGTGATTTGCTCCGTAGTGCGCTTCACACATGGATCGCTGCATGGCGTATGTGGAAAATGTGGGTTAACCTCTGCCTACCATGTCAGGGTGTATTAGCTGCAGAAATGCAAGAAATTTCAGAGTTTACCATTCCAAACTGCTCAGAACCAAACCTGACTGCTTGGTGAAAAAGCACCAGAAGGGAGAGATGTCAGAGTCAGAGGCTGCCAGGTTGAGGTCAGGGGAGGATGAGGGCCACACCATGAGTTTCTCTCCTTTTATGCCCATAGCAGCCAATGACACAGAGGGATTCTTTGTAGCATGAGATGATGCATTGTCATGCATGGAGATCATTTTGCTATGGAAGGCATGGTTCTTCTTTTTGTACCGTGGAAGAAAGTTAGAAACGCTATATACTTTTCCAAGGTCATTTTCACACCTTCAGGGACCCTTAACCCTTGGATCCTACTATGTCTGTTTTCAGGACATTCATCATATTTATCATCATTTTTTTTTGTTGATAGTCACATTTTTATAGATTGAGGCATCAAATTTGGCCAAAGTTATTATTTTTCTTCATATTATTTTATTATTTTCATATTATAAAATAAACAAAACAACGTGTTGCCCATAGAACTTGATTGATGCAAAATAGCTCCATCCATCCTTGTTTGTCTTAAATCGGACAAACAGACGTCCGTTAGAAACACATTTTTTTGACTGTGTGTCTATGGCACCAAAACAACTTATAGCAACTGTTTCTTTGCGGTCAATCGATCACCAGGGATCCAAATTTCGCCATTCCACAGTGATCCAGCAGATCGTGCCAGTAGACCATTTTAACCCCTTCGGCAACGCGCACATGGTTTTCCTTCCATGAACTCAGACTGTTTGGAGCACTATTTCATCCACTAAACATCATCAGAATTAAATGAACTGATTCATGCCACTAGATATGGATGTGTGAGAGTGGGCTACATGTGTAAGGAATGTGTGCTCCTATGTGTGTGCTCGGTTGTGAATCTGCATCTATGTTTACAACCGGACAGACCGGAAGTGGAGTGTTTACAGTCGGAAATGCTACTTCTGAGTTCTGCAGTCTGGGACTAAGAAAGGGGGACATTTGGACATTTTCAACTTTGCCCTCACTTCATAGCAAGTGGATGGACATGCATGAGGATGCACGGGTCCTTTCGATCAATAGGAGGGAATATATCATATTTCAAATATGCAGTAAATTTATATATGCAAGTAATTGGCGTAATAGTGGTCACATTTTGGTTAGAGGTGGAAATGCGCGTGTTCGTGATTCATATCCTACATATATCCTCTGATTTTTTTATGCCTGTACATAAAATAAACCTAACATGAACAGATAAATTCGCTCGCATATGATTTGGTAGAGGAGGAGGCTCGAGAAAACGATGGTAAAACTGGAGTGTTTTAAGCTTCAACAGACTCATCTGTTTAGCATGGACGCTATCTCACTGAATCCAAGTCAAAGGCATAGTGGACAATAACTGGCATAAAAAGGGTGTAACATTATTTTTCTTTTATTTTTTTTTTTAGTGGTCAGGGTTGAAGTTGTTGAAGAGAACTGAAGTGGTGAAAGTAAAAAAAAATGTTGAAAAATGATTATTTTATGAACACCTTTCTGCATGTCAGTTTTCTGGACAAACAAGGACAGATGGAGCTAAAAATGACAAGGGAGCGAGGGTTAAGGAGCCTACCAGCTCTGTCCTCATGATTCTGGGCAAAAAAATGACTCCACCCCCTCCTTGCTGACGTCACAGCCTTGTTTGGACATGGCAGCCATCCACCAACCATTCACTACTCCATCCATTTGGACCACAACAATAATTTTGGTGCAGAAAAAGAAGAAAGCAGGATAGCCTTTTCTGTGCTGAAATGTTTAGACACTCGATCATCCAGGATTGACCTGTGAGTGAGAGAGGTTTCCACCCTGACACGAGTTTAAATAAGTCTTCAGGAAACTTGAGAAAACACCGACTCAAGCTGCCAAAAGTGCGCCCGTTTCTGCCACAAACAAGAAAACAGAAAATGCAGACAACTGCCTCAAACTCAAATTGCTTTGTCTCCAGCGACAGATGAAAACGCCTGGCGTCGGGGGAGGGGAGACTGATTGACACGCGCGCAATTGATTCTGTCACTCTTCATCTGGGATGTGAAGTTCCACCCTGAACAAGAACAACGCTTAGTCATCCAAGTGAAACATAGACTTCATCGTCCTCCTCCTCAGACCCAGGAGGCAGATGTCAGTGCACTTTCTAACGCTGGAGACACTTCCCGTGTATGTTTACACAAAGTGATTTCCATTCACTGAAGACTGCCAACTCTATTAGAGTGTGACAGGTGGAAAAAGGAGGAACGGAGGGAAGAAAGTGTGATCACAGAGTTACTGTGGAGCCACGGAGACGTCTGCTGGCACCGTTACAGAGAGGGATTTATGATGTGCTAATAATGTTCAATCCTAGAAATGAGGAAATCACTCCAAACACTGAGAGCCGAAGTCTACACTCTACAAAATGTCACAAAATAAATATTAACTGCAAAACGATGGCTGATCTACATTCAGCTCCTCAATGAAAAATCTCAAACCTAAGCATTTATGCCCAGATAGACTTTTTATTTAATGATACAAAACATAAAAAAGCAAATAAATGACCTTTCAGTGAGCTTGCAAGCCAACAAAATCTGCAGGAACATAATGCAAAACATATTGTTTATTATAACACATTTGCTGTTTGTTTTGCTCACATATGCACCTTTATTCGTCAGATGTTTTTTAGAACAGGTTCCATCTTTCAGAGCTTTGTCTAAGATTTTTAAAATGCTCTTTGATTATTCAGAGAAGTGTCTGCAGCTCTCTTTCTCTGTCTGTCCCCCTTGCACTAAAACCTCACGTTAAACAACTTTCTATGTCCATACATTCTGTGGATTTCAGCCTTGGATCATCATAGATCAGTGGTTTTCATAGTGTAAGGCGGGCCTCCCCTGGGGGGCGCCACAGAGCTTCAGGGGAGGCACCGAACCATAAACCAGAAAAAAGGTGATTTGCTTTGTGAACCTCTGCTGTACATGGAGCAAAATGGATAGACTTAAGGCCCAGGAAAAGTTGTGCGAGATGGTTAGAAACGCTGCCTCCGTTTTTGTTGTTAATGGAAGAGGTATATTATCAATACCTCCTCCACAGTCGCCATGTTTGTTTTTGAGTTTGTTGTTGTCATAAACTTTTGACTCTGGGCTGCCCCCCCCGGTGGATGTATTGGTTAACAACCATGCCAACACAAAGGATGCATGGAAGTATGTGAGCAGTGACGGTAACATCGTTTGAAAAGGACCTATACATTTTTGTACGTAAAGGGAGTATAAATGGGCCTTTATAGTTACTATAGGGACTATGCTATAGAGCAGTGCTACTCAACCAAACAGCCACATTTTTGAAAAATACCTTTACAAGCGCCACAATCTAAGAGGTGGAAAGTGGCACAAAGACGTAGCAAAAATGAGCAAAAAAATGGGGGGAAAAAGGGATATTTAAAAATGAAATGAAGCTTAAATGGGCAAAAGGTAAAAAAGTGCAAAAATGGGATAAAAGTGGAAAAAAATGGGGGAAAAGAGGCAAAACGAAGTTGTAAAAAGGTCAAGAAATATGAAAAAGGGGTTTTTAATGGCATTATAACTGAATAAATGGGAAAAGCAGATGTTTAAGGACATTTACAAACCAAAATATCCAAAATATATTGATGTTAAAAATGTTTAAAGATTAGACATAAATGTTTAAAATGCTGTTGTTTAATTTTTTTTCAATTTGAATCATTTTTGTGGGTGGGGGTCCACTGAATGAGTAATTTCTTCTTGGGGGCTCAATCCTCCACACTTTGAAAACCCCTGTCATAGATTAAGGCCAAAATTTGTACTCAAAGTCACATAACAAGCCTGAACCAAGAAGATGCGCTCTATCTCTACAACCCGGCACAACGTTGTCTGAATAATCCATCATGAACGGCTCTGTTAGGATGGATGGGCCCACTGTTTTCTTGCTCGACCACAAAAAAAAAAAAAATCATCACCGCTTTTGGTATTTGCAGCAAAAGCCCATTTGGCTTGTGCAAATTTAAGCTATGAATAGAAAATCAAATGCATTAGACTCAGTGTGGAAGGTTTGTGTATGCAATGATTATTGTCAGTCTGAAAGACAACTCTGCAAAAAATGGGCTCAGCATGCAAATATCTTGAAGATGATATCTAGTACTGTAGCCCTTTACCGCCTTCTAACTCAGTGCCCTGCCGTCTACATGGCATGTCCGTGCCATGCTTTGTGGTGACGGGCGATACTACAAAATTTAATATTGATCTGACACTGAGGACCACCCAGGGGAAAATTTTACTGCTCAAGGCTTTCTCTTCTACATCTCATGAGACTCTCATCAGACAAAGTCTTGATTCTCAGCCTCTTTAAAGTTTCTGATTTTGTCTCTCCTAAAATTCACAAGGAGCAATGACTGAGACCATGGTCAAAGGAGTCTTATTTCAGACCTAATGCAGATACACTATAGTGCCAAAAGTATTCGCTCACCTGCTTTGACTTGCATATGAACTTAAAGGTGCAGTGTGTAAAACTGAATATCAACATCTAGAACTGGGTTCTAGATTGCATTTCTCTGCTGGGAACTGTGGCAACCAGTTGAATTTAATGTGTATCTGTGATGTGAATACAATACAATACAATACAATAACTTTATTTATCCTTTTTTCCTTTTTTCCTATATGTTACCATGGAAACATGTAAAAATCCAAGATGGCAGCATCCATGGAGGGGACCCTCCCTATGGATGAATTAAAGGTTTATTCTGAGTTGTTGTTGTTGTTTTTTTTTTTTTTTTCAAAACAGCTATTTTTGAATTTAGATGACTAAACACTTATTTAGATAGACCGTCTTAGAAATGTTTTGCTTTATTTTACCAAGTTTGTTCAGCTAAATGCTTCTAGGCTAAATATTACACACTGCACCTTTAAGTGACATTTCATTCTTAATCCATAGGGCACTGATCCTCTCCTGGCAGCCTGGGGGCCACACCAGGCCCCCCAAAGCTTCCTGTCCATCCTTAGGCTTTAAATGTCTGCAGCTGTTTAATCAATCCAACAAACAATTCATATTGAAATAGTTTTAAAATGACTGAACATTTGATCTGTTTTTACTGAAATTTACTGTCATAATTAGCAGATATTTAAAAAAGGGTTAAGGTTGGCAAATGTGTTACGAAATAATGGGTGATAAATGGAAAAATGGGTTGTGGAGTGGCACAAAGGGACAAAAGTTGGTGAAAAAGTGGTAAAAACAAGAAAAAATGGGTGAAAGTATCAAAAATGGGTTAGAAGTGGCAAAATTAGGGCAAAAAAGTAATGAAAAGGGGTTAAAAAGTGTCAAAATAGAAGAAAAGTGGAACCAGGAAGATAATACATGCTGGAAAAGTGATTTAAAAGGGGCCAAAAATGGAAAAAAATGGGTTAAAAGAGGCAAAAACTGCACAAATAGCCTGTTAAAGTTGCACAAAGGGGTTAAAGAGTGGGAAAATGGGTCAAAAGAAGAAAACATTGATTTAAATGTTGAAAAAATGTAATTAAAAGGGGCTAAAAAGTGGCAAAAATGGATAACAGTGGGTAAAACATGCAGGAACAAGGGGTTGAGAGTGGTTTAAATCCTGCAAATAAATAAATAAATAAATTAAAAAGGTAAATGAGGGAAAAGTGGCAAAAAGTAATAAAAATGGGTTAAAAGTGGCAAAAATAGTGCAACGAATAATGACCAGTGGTTAAAAAGTGGAAAATAAAAGAAAAGTGGCAAAAATGGATAAAAGAGTGACTCAAAGAGGATAAAACATGCTGAAAAAAGTGGTTTAAAATGGGCTAAAGTATTGAAAAAAATGAGGTAAAGAGGCAAAAAGTATCAAAAATCGGTTAAAAGCTGCAAAAACAGCAGAAATAGCCTGGCAAAGTTGCAAAAAGGGGTTTACAAGTGGCAAAATGGTTGAAAAGTGCCAATAGGAAGTGAGTATCGGTTCGACCAATCATGGTAAAGCTGCATAGTAACTAGGGGGGGTTCGCTAGATTGAGCCGAGCGTCCCGTACGGGCGGCCCCTCTCCTGTGTATCTCCCATCTATTCCCTGCTCTGGAGCTAGCTTCTTCCACGTCAAAGCATACTTCAGGATGACTCATTGGTGAAATGGATGGTGACCAGAATCAAAACATGAAGTAAGTCGATGAGCGTTATCACCACTTTTATTTTAACACTAATGTGATCATTGGTATTGTTATTGTTAGCACATGAAATGATGGGAGATACGCAGGAGAGGAGTCGTCTGAAAGGGACGCTTGGCTCAATCTAGTGAACCTCCCCAGCAACTATGCAGCATTACCATGATTGGTTGAACCAATACTCACTTCCTATTGGCTAACAGCAGTTTTGTTCTGTGTGTGAGCAGAAGAAATCTGAGAGGAGAAAAGAGACGTGCGTGCACAAACAAGGTTTTGACGGAAAAATCTGAGCACACTATAACAAAGTTATGCTGTCAAAATATGTAGATCTGCTCTCAAATATGAAAAATGCTCTCAAAACAAAAAGGCTTTGCTCTCAAAACTTGAGACTTTGCTCTCAAACATTAAAGCATGCTCTCAAATAAAGATAGACTTTTAATCCCATATTTGTGGACCTTGCTTTGTGCACTGGTGCACAGTCATGTTGGAACAGGAAGGGGCCATCCCCAAACTGTTCCAACATGACACATGACACACAAAGTTGCTCTCTGCGCACTGTTCTTCTAATCTTAAGGCCACATGAAGTTTAGAAGTCTGTAGCGATTTTTACTCTGCAGAAAGTTGGCGACCTCTGCACACTATGTGCCTCAGCATAAGCTGACCCCGCTCAAGGCCTACCACTTCTTTGTTACAATACCCCTGACAGCTGACTGTGGAATATTGAGGAGCCAGGAAATTTCACCACTGGACTTGTTGCACAGGTGGCATCCTATCACAGTACCACGCTGGAATTCACTGAGCTCCTGAGAGGTGCTAGGTGCTTGATTTTAAACACCTGTGGTCATGGAAGTGATTGGAACACCTGATTTCAATTATTTGGATGGGTGAGTGAATACTTTTGGCAATATAGTGTATTTACAAAATTAAGAGCATTTCTTTTTAGCTAAAATGAACAATTCTTCCTCCATGGATTTGAGGTCTTGATGTTGTTTTTGTTCCAAATAATCACGTGTTGCTTTCTGACACAAACATATTCTGAAAATCATTTTCAGTGGTTCCCTCGAAAGTGTCCTGATGATCGGATAAACACGTCCCTGTGGCTGAAAGTCATGTAGAGATACAATGAAGTCATGCTAAAGAAGGTTGAAGTGGGAGTCTAGTGGAACATCAAGATTCTTCATGCAGTGTTGCAGTCGGTGTCGTCAGAGTCGATGCTTTTGATGAGAATGAAACAAATCATATCAAAGGAAAACATCAGTAAACTGCATGAAAGCAGCTTGTGTTTCTGCTTCTGTGTCTTACCTGTTACAAGCTGCGTGAGCAGCTGGTTGTTGCTGTTGACGATATTGACCGACACGTTTCTGGACGACTGCAATAACAGCGGACGACCCTGTAAGAGACAGAGCACGTTATTTATTCAGTTTGTGGTGCGTGGGTTGTTGCAACACAAGTATCAGCACCGATTAAAAAAAAAGAAAACATCAGTGAAAGAAAATATCCCTTTTTTGGCTTTTTTTTCTCGCTATCCTTGGGAAAAAACAGTGTTCCCTTATCATTCCCTTGACATGAAAAGATCATATATGTATGCCTTCAATGTTTACATGATATTCAATATTTATTCACTGTGCATATGCTTCTATGAAACAAGCTGTGCATGCACTCACACAAGGTTAGCAGTGGGTTTAAACTATTTTAATGTAACCACATTTGTTTTTCTGCATATTCCCAGATAAAATGATTACAGTAACATGAGAAATGCAGATGTTCTGGAAAAATCTGTATTATTCATCTGTCATCTTTATGCCCAGCTTTCATGTTAAAATAAAAAAAACACACTCATGCTCTTGTTAGCCTCCAGGGACGTGTTTGTCTTAAAATGAGGAGTGGCCAGGCACAAAAGCCGTCTCTAGGACACAGACACTGCTCTAACTGTGATTCCATGTGTAGATGCTAAACTGCATGATGAAAGCAAATGCTTCAAATCAAACTCCTGATTGAGAAAGTCTATCAGCTTCCAGAAAGACAGAAAGCCAAGATACCTGATTATTTTGGGGCTTATTCAAACAGCAAAAAGTTGGGACCCTGCCAGCATGTCCAGTTGGGCCCTATCTGGGTCACAGACGGGCTACATGGGTGTGGGGTCAGCGTGGGCTTAGACTGGGCAAAAAGTGTGGGCTCCATATGGATTTGGTAATACAAGACCCACGTGGGCTGACCATACAGGACCCATATAGAGCCTATGTGGGTCATGTGGGCACAGACTAGAACTGGGCAGCATTATCTGGGATGCATATAAGACCTTGGTTCCCAACCTGGGGTCCGGGACCCCCTTAGGTGTGTGCAAGGCTCTACCTGAGTGAGGTTGTTAAAATTAGGTATTCACATCTTAAAAGAAATCATGGTATTACACATAAATAATCCATTCAGTGGTTTTTGGGTAAAATAATTTGCGATAACGGCTACTTTGTTTGGATTTAAACAAAAAACAATTCAAATTTATGTTAATTTTGTGAACAAATTATCACTTTTTTAAGTGTCAGTCCTTGGGGGTTCAAGTTTTCTTAGATAAAAGTAGGGGGGCTCAAAGGAACCACTGGTCTAAGTCATATGGGCCCCACATAAATATAAATATAAATACCTCAGTGACAGTATAGAACAGCTGCTGTAGTGAATTCAGTGCAGAACATGTTTATTATCCAAATCATAGTGTATCACTATAAAGTCTGTGGTATCGTGTGTTCCTTGGTAAATGGGAAGTGGACTTCAACTTTTATAGCAATTTCCTAGTCATCCAACAGCTCAAAGTACTTTTTACTTTGCAGATCACACCTACCCATTCACTCCCATTCACCCAGAGAAGAACGCTATCCATCAGTAGTAACCATTCTCATTAATGTGCATTTACACACATGCATACGCCACTGATGCAGCCGGGTGAGCAGTTATGCCTAAAGACACATGGACATGAGACTGCAGGAGCTGGTGATTGAACACACAACCTCCCAGTTGAGACGCCTGCCTCCATCTGCCTATCCATGGTCGCCATCTAGATACGCAGACATGGATGACTTCACCACGCCACGTTATACTAACATCATCTAGCTCAGTGTTACTCAACCCTGCTCAACCAAAGAGCCAAACTGTTGAAAATACCTTTGCAAGAACCACAATCTTATTGGTGAAGCAAAAACAGCTTGAAGTAGAAATAAAAATAAGTTAGAGGTGTCAAAAATGGTCAAAAAGCAACAAAAATGAGTGAAAATGGGGAGGAAAAGTGGAAAAGGGTCAAAAAGTAGCAAAAAAATGAGTTACAGGTGACATGATAAGGTCCAAATATGGAAAAAAAAAGTGGAAAATGGCAAAAATGGGCAAAAAATATAAAACAAGTAGTATTTAGTAGCAAAAGGCAAATGAAATGGGTGAAAAGTGGGAGAAAAAATGGTGAAAAGGGGCAAAAATGTGATACAAGGGGCAAAAAGGATGGCTTAAATGGGTGAAAAGTGGCAAAAAAATGTGAGTAAGTGCAAAAATGGGAAAAAGTGGCAAAAAAAGTAGCAAAAACCAGCAAAAAATAGGAAACAAGTGGAATTATATGGCAAAAGGTAGCTTTAATGGGCAAAAATGGGCAAAAACTAGGGAAAAAGGTGGTATTTAATGACAAAAAGTAGCTTAAATGGGTGAAAATTGGGAGGAAAAAAATTGAAAACGAGCAAAGATGCTATAAAAGAGGCAAAAGGGCAAAACATTGTTGTTGTAGCTTAAATGGATGCAAATAGGGAGAAAAAACAGGCAAAGATGGGATTAAAGTGGCAAAAGGGCACAAAGTTGCAAAAAAAAACTGTAAATATGGGCAAAAATGTAGGGAAAAAATGGGTATTTAGTGGCAAAAGGTAGCTTAAATGGGTTAAAAGTGACAAAAAAAATGTGAAAAAATGGCAAAAAAAGAGTTTAGCTTTTTTAAGGTTTTCTGGGTGAATAATATTTAAAATTAAGACATTAAAGAGCCACAAGGAATAACAAAAGAGCCACATGTGGCTCCAGAGCCACACGTTGAGCATCACTGATCTAGCCTCTTTGCACTCTGCACCTGACATCGCACTCTGATTATGCACCATAACTAGTTTAATGTAGACTGACCCAACCCTGCTCCATGATTTATGCCTTAAAATTAAGGTTTTGAATGAATTATCTTGCAAACACTTTGGAATGCAGCATAAAATGTCCTTATGTTTTTCTCAAGAGCAAAAAAATCACCTTAACATTTAGTTAGAGCAGCGTTTCAGAGCCGAAATCTTTGATGAAACTCTGTTTCATCCTTCCTGCTTCACACTGATCACCTGAATAACGTAGCTTTAGCCTCAAAATGCTAACAATAACAAAAAGTTCAGGGTCACACACAGAAACATGTGTGAACATTTCACTCAAAAACAAACACCAGAACTGTCCGAGCAGCTTCCTGCTCAGTAACTCCCATTTCCCAGAATGCCATGCACCTCGGTAATGCTGATCACGTCGGACACTCTGCTCTCTCTGTGCCCGACTAATCTTCATGCCTCAGTCAACTTCTTAATTAGAGATAACGGCCTGACCATTGTGCAGCTCTGCAGCAGAGGAGGGGATCTGCCTTGTGTGTGTATTACTGATAACATTATGGCTCTCACCAAACTTACTGAAGTTCCCACAGTAAATACGCCAAACGTATGATACGAAAGCTAGAAGTTATTACAATGACAGCGTGGTGTGAACTGAATGTCAAGCTCACAGGAACACAGCTGATACATAGAGAGCGTTTCAGCACTGATGATTACACTCACATTAACTGTGGAGTCATTTAAGCATGGCAGGTTAGACGAGAGCCATCCTCATTTCCAGGTACTCAGCTGAGGTGAGTGTGGGGAAGTTTAACTTTGAATTAAAATGAACTCTGTTGTTGTTGTTCATTCCTTAAAATGAACCATAAAAGACACAATGACCAGCCAGGCATGCTCACATTCATTTAAGTCAACAAAATAAGTCAGCTCTAAAGAAAATCAGGCCTGCTCCTACATATACGCAGACGATACTCATAGTATGTAGGGCAGTGTTACTGAACCCTGCTCAACTAAAGAGACAAACTGTTGAAAAACACCTTTGCAAGAGCCACAATCTAAGAGGTGAAAAGTGGAAAAAAAAACTTCAAGTAGCAATAACAGTAAGTTAAAGGAGGCAAAAATGGGCAAAAAGCACAAAAATGGGTGAAAATAGGGAGGAAAACATGGAAAAAGGGTCAGAAAGTAACAAAAATGGGTGAGAAGTGACAAAAAATGAGTTACAGGTGGCCAAAAAATGGTCCAAAAGTGGCAAAAACATGGCCAAAAAATGAATGAAAAGTGACTAAGATGGGCAAAAAGCAGTCAAGAGTGACAAAAATGGGAAAAAAGGTAGCTTAAATGGGTGAAAATGGGGAGAAAAATTGTGAAAAGAGCAAAAATGGGAAAAAAAGTGGCAAAAAAATGGGGAAAAGTTGCAAAAACAGTGTCAAATTGGTAGAAAATTAGAAAACAAGTGGTATTTGGTGGCAAAAGCCAGCTTAAATTGACAAAAATGAGATAAAACTGGCAAAAATTTGAAACAAAGTCTCAAAAATGGGCAAAAAGTAGGAAAAAAATGATTTTTAACGGCAAAAGGTAGATTAAGAGGATGAAAAAAAAAATCTGTAAAATTGCAAATAAAGTGTCAAAAATTTGCTGAAAAGTAGGAAAAAAGTGATTTTTAATGGCAAAAGCTAGCTTAAATTGACCAAAATGGGATTAAACTTCAAAAACTGGGCAAAAAAGTAGGAAAAAGTGGTGTTTAATGGCAAAAAGTAGCTTAAAAAGAAAAAATGGTGAAAAAAGGCAAAAAAGTTCCCTATTTTGTAAGTTTTTCTGGGGAATAATATTTGATTGAGACATTAAAAATTAATCACAGAAGATCCACACGTTGAGTATCACTGCTGCAGGCCCTTCTTATCTCTCTGCACATCACTCCGATGTTTGCATGATAAACATGATCCAGATGATATATGCAATCCATCCATCCATTTTCTAAACCACTTATCCCATTGGGGGTCGCGGAGGGGGTGGAGCCTATCCCAGCTGTCATTGGGTGAGAGGCAGGGTACTAGTATATACAATGCTGACCAACAATAAACTTTACCTGCCTGTCACACATTAGTAAATTCACCCAAGGATATCTGTTTTTAGAGATCGGTGCCATCCGTGATGTCCGCAGTGTCCGTACACGCTCCCTCTCTCTCTCTCTCTCTCTCTCTCTCTCTCCCTCTCTCTCTCTCTCTCTCCCCCTCTCTCTCTCTCTCTGGGCTTTTCCATAACACGGCGTGGCTCGCCTTGACTTGATTTGACTCGGCGCAGCAGGGGATTTGCTTTGCCACCACAACCAAGCAAGAGCTGATGACGTAGTGTTTTGACCCCCCCCCCCCCACACACACACACAGACACACACACACACACACGTGTATGGTGACCTTCACTTCAAGTCAACAGGGGACGTCACAGTGGCTACCTTCACTAATAATAAACAGTCTCTATCCTAAACTTTTCCAGGGGGATTCGACTAAATCCTTGAAGATTTAATTGAATAATGACCCATGAAAGGCAGTAAACTCTGAAAACTGTGAATACATGCTATAAAAAAGCCTAAACTTTTTGTTGGAATGGTCAGCGCATCTTTTTAGTGTTCTCAGGTGTCCTTTTAAAACAAAAGCTTTGTACTAGTTGACTCTGTGGTCACAAATCTTTATGCAACCATCACCTTTAAGAAAACCAAGGACAGCAATTTTGCAAGTAAGACCCAGTCACAGTGCCTATAAAAAGTGGATGTTTTACCCTTTTATTGATTTTATAAATCAATCATGATCTATTTCTGGCTACCATTACACCATGAAGACAAAAGAACATTCCAAGCAACTCAGAGAAAATGCTACTGAGAGTAGAAGTCAGGAGAAGGATACAAAACAATTTCCAAGATACTGAACATCCCCCAGTGTTCATTAAAATCCATCATCAAAAAATGAAGGGTGTATGGAACGTGTGTAAATGTGCCTACAACAGGCCGTCTTCACAATCTGAGTGAGCGTGCAAGAAAGAGTGGTGAGACAGGCCACCAAGACATCTATGACTACTCTGAGGCAGCTGAGATGGGAGGGACTTTGCATACAATAGCTGTTGGCTGGGTTCAGCGGTCAAAGCTTTATGGGAGAGTGGAAAAGACTAGAGTTCACCCAAAGGCACGTGGGAGAATCCATGGTCAGGTGGTAGAAAACCCTTTGACTGATGAAACCATCAGGGGCGTAGCTAGGGATTTTGGGACCCCAGAAGAATTTACACAGGGCCCCTCTTAACCAGTGAGACAAGCAACATATGTTTAGTCTTTTTTACAAATATTTCTGCATTTTAATGTATTTTGGAAACATAATTTTGTGAGCAACATTTTTACTATAGTTAAATTGAATTTACTTGCAGTTTTCGCAGTGCTGTACTATACCATCTGGACATTTTTAAGGGAGGAGCAAGAGTGTATTTTACTCTATTTTATGTGGATTTCAGTCTGTTGACCGGTTCATTTAGTCCAGTGTTACTCAACAAAAGAGCCAAATTGTTGAAAAAATCTATTTGCAAGAGCCAGAATCTAAGTGGTGAAAAGTGGCAATGAAGATAGGTTAAAGGTGGCAAAAATGGTACAATAGTGGCAAACACTGAGAGGAAAAGTGGCATAAAAGGGCAGAAAGTGGCACAAATGGGTTGAAAGTGACCAAAACAAAAATAACGGTGGCAAAAATGGTCCAAAAGTGGGAAAAAATGTGGCAAAAAATGAGTGAAAAGTGACTACACTGGGCAAAAGTCAGAAAAGAGGTGGGAAAAATGGGCAAAAAGTGGCATTTAATTGCAAAAGGCAGCTTAAATAGACGAGAAGTGGCAAAAAGTGGAAAAAAAGGGGCAAGAAATTTCAACAAGCAGGATGAAATTGTCAAAAATGGGTAAGAAGTGACAAAAGAAGTGGCAAAAATGAGCTAAAAGCAGCAAACACTGGGAGAAAACTGGCAAAAAAAGGCAGAAAGTGGCACAAATGGGTAAAAAGTGGCATTTAATTGCAAAAGCCAGCTTAAATAGCCAAGAAGTGGCAAGAAAATTGCAAAAACCAGGATAAAGGTGTCAAAAATGGGCAAAAAGTGACAAAAAGAAGAGGTAAAAATGGGCTAAAAGCAGCAAACACTGGGAGAAAATGGCATAAAAGGGCAGAAAGCAGCAAAAATGGCTGGGAAGTGGCCAAAAATGGGTTAGCGGTGGCAAAAATGATTCAAAGGGGCAAAAGCATGGCAAAAAAAAATGAGTGAAAACTGGGCAAAAATCAGAAAAAAAAGTGGGGACAAATGGGCAAAAAGTGGCATTTAATCACAAAAGGCAGCTTAAATAGGTGAAAAAGTGCCAAAAATGGGCAGAAAGTGACAAAAAGAAGAATCAAAAATGGGTTAAATGCAGCAAACACTGGGAGAAAACTGGCATAAAGGGGCAGAAAGTGGCAAAAATGGTTGGGAAGTGACAAAAAAAAATGAGTTAGTGATGACAAAAATGGTCCTTAAGTGGCAAAAACGTGGCAAAAAATGAGTGAAAAGTGACTAAACTGGGCATAAAGCATGAAAGAGTGGCAAAATGGGAAATAAGTGGCCTTTAACTGCACAAGGCCGCTTAAATGAGCGTTGAGGATCACTGCTTTAGTCACTTTTGATTTAATAATGTCACTAATTAATAAGAAAAAATAAATCAAAACACACTTTTTATAGCAGGCTTCCCAAGGGCCCCTCCCTACTGTGGGCCCGGGTAATCAGTACCCCCTCCCGTGCTACGCCCATGAAAACCATTAAGGTGCTTTTTGGCCCTCAGACACCTAACACTGCTTATCACTGCAAACACATCATCCCCACTGTGAAGCACGGTGGTGGCAGCATCATGCTGTTGGGATGCTTCTCTGCAGCCAGCACTTGCAGGCTTGTAAAAGGTGAGGGTAAAAATACTGACATTTCATGCTACTCTAAAGCTAAAACAAGCTACAATCAGACTTTCTGTGTGCACTGCAAAGACTACCTCATTGTTTTGTGGCCAAGAAAGTGATAATTTATCACTGACATGCCCCTTTTGCTGTCCAGGTGGGGACAGATTGTGTGATGCCATTTGCAAACAGTCTATAAGGAAATGCACACGGAGTAAATTTCATAAGTAGATAACAGCCTAAGCTATAAGATAATGAGGTTTCATAGCAGCCAGCCTATTGCTGCATCTCTCCACACTTTCTTCTCTCTTTACTCTGTGTGTTGAAAAGCCTGAGTGAAGGTACTGCAAGAGGGTCTTCTGAGGCTGTTAGTGTGCAGTACATGTGTTCAGCTTGTTGTTGTGTGTATCCTCTGATCCACACCTCCCCCCTCATCTCGTTGTTACTAATGCAGCACGCCATATTACTCCCAGCAGGATGCTTCTCACACACAGGAGGAGAGAGGTGAGAGGAATGAGAGGAGTAATATGAGAGGCCGGGAGAAGACATGGGCTGGGATTTGACTTGGTTAGAGAAATTTTCGCCAGAGGCAAAGATGAGCCAAAGGAAGAAAATATCTCTGGTTGAATTTGAAGTTGGTGAGTTGAGCCAAAGGAAAGTTTTAAGGAGACAAACATTGGCTGTTTAGTAAACTCAGCCTGGTCTCGTCATCGAGGATCAACAGCTGCATGACACAGGTGTTTTAGTGGCAGTGGTACTGGTCACATTACTGCTCCAGCATCCTCAAAAGAAAGATCTGTTAATGCCATGCATTCACTAACAGTGTTTTTTCCTTTAAAATTAACAATAATCATTGCTTTTAGCACTACTTCTTGATTGCAGGTGGACAAGCTGCACAACCAAAATTACTGCAGTGTAGTTAGAATAATAATCCTAGTATTTTTCTTCTAAACTCAGAAGAATCCATTTGCAAATTTAGGTCAAGTGTTGAGTAACTTTCTCATTAGAAATATCTTGCCACATTAGAAAATCACTGCTGTTAGAAGGTCATTAGTGATGTTACTTTATGATATAAAGAGAAAAATATTGCCTTTTCTCATCAACTGGTGGGCAAAATGCCAAATCAGGCCCTCTAATTGTTAACCTTGATGTTTCCTGTCACCACTAAGAGGCGATATGATCTATAAAACAATACAAATGCATGAAGGCATGGACTATTCATACAGAGAAAGTTTGAATCAGATTGGACTATGCACTAAGCTGACATGCCAGATGGATTTGTTTCACATATCCATCTGGTAAACCTTCCATAGACAGTGTTTGGGAAAGGCCAGAGCCTTTGAAAAAATAAATCTGAGGGTGATTGGATGAACGTTCTGTGTGTCACATCTTAACGATGGGTGTGTGTAACACATCCATCTGACGTGTCAGGCTAGCACTACTATCCCACCATTCATGAGCAAAAGCTAACTTGAAAAACCTCCAAATTTCAAGAAACCACACATCCTTTGTGGCAAACAACCTTTTCAACTCATAATGTACTCGGAATTACACGGAAGCAATAAAATCACGGAGTCATATCTAAATGAACCACAAATCAACCCCACGAAGGCAAAATAATCTACTGTTTACAGACTATTCCTGAGTGAATTTGCAGTAACCCTGTGATTGCTGCTCTCTTGTCTCTAGCTGATGGGGGCCTTGCTGTGTTGTGCAATGCTGTAGACAAACTTCCAGTGTGCGAGGTCGGAGCAAAAACATGCGGTTGCAGAGCGCTAGGCTCCCAGTGTGTGTGGAAAATTTTGGTCAGCTTTTCTATATCTAAGAACGAGAACATTTTTTGTTGAAACCCATGCCAACACAGTTTTTAAGTATGTCTTTAATATTTGTTTATTCTAAAAGTCTAACTTAGGGATGGACCTGGTTAGCCGGCTTGATTTAGAAATATCATAATAGCTGGCACAGCTATTTTGTGAAGTCGGCAAAACTAATCATCTATCTTTTCTTATGAATACTATGCAAACTTAGGGAGCGTACATCAGCATCTCAAACTCAGGTAGACTGTCAGGTAGAGAAATCTAAAAAGCAGCTTCGACTGCATGATGTTGTGGCTGATAAGGGACACTAGTGTGGGAGTGGGCATGTCTTATCCCTCCTAAAGGCATTTTCTGACATTCCAGGGTAGATGCACCCCAGCTGGAACTCTGCGGTTTAGTTACTATTTGAAAGAAAGGATGGTTTAAGTGATGGACTTGATAAAAAGAGAAAGACACAGTTGGAGACATATTGGGTAATTTGTAGAGGCCTTAGTCTAGCTCTTCTGCACAGCAGGGTCTTTTTTGGCCTCTGTCTTGTCCTGGAATGGCCTCATATCTTATTATATCACCTCCTCTTTACTATTCCTCTCGCTTCTGCTGCTGCCATCTCTCCCTGTCTCTTCTGTTTATTCCTGCCACTGCTCTGGTGTATTGCCCCCCACTTGCTATCTATTTCTTGATATTTTCAGACTCCTTTCATATTCACCTCCATCCCACATGTTCCAGCCCTGTCCTAATTTTTGTATTTTGATCAGGCAAACATTTTGATTTTGCAGTAGTAGTAATCCTTCTGCACTCAATACTTCAGTCAATACAGTCCTGCAGTTTATTTAATGAGCAGAGATAATGACAACGTCCTGTAGCCTCCGTCAGTGTGCTAAATGTCAACGCTTGATCACACTGTGCTCATACACTATATTGCCAAAAGTATGCGCTCAACTGCCTTGACTCGCATATGAACTTAAGTGACATCCCATTCTTAGTTCACTGTACTACCACAGAGAGTCTAGCACAGTGGTTCTCAGCTGGTCTAGCCTCACGACCCACCACTATTTTTGATGAGGAATCATGACCCAAATCGTCAAAAAGTTTCATTAAGGCACATTAAAGTAGATAAAAATGTTCCACTTAAAATCTTGGATGGAACAGAATTTATGGCATGAACAAGAGACTAACATGTTTACACCCCCTTTCCCTTTGAAAACGTGTTAATTTTAGCCAGTTTCCAGAGATCTTCAGAAATTACTTCAATAACATGGTGAAAGCAGCTCTTTAATTGCAAGAAAAGCAGAGAAACAGGTTGAAATAAAAAAAAAAACATTTAAATGTACCCATTAACACAATAAAACAGAGAAAAATAAACAATATGGTTGCATGTTCTTCATAGACTTTTGCCACCATGACCCACTGAAAATTGCTCCACGACCCACTTTTGGGTTCTGACCCCACCAGTTGAGAGCCACTGGTCTAGCATGTTTGATATGTCACATGACGTCAGTGGCATTAGCCAATAAGAGCACTGAGTTCTTTGCATGTGCAACAGTCAGGACAGAAGTATTTCTCAACTGTGCAAAACAGATCGATTTGCCAGACTTCATCTGTCCCAGCTAGCATGTCCATGTGGGTCCCATATATGCGGGCTACAGTGTGGGTCCCATGCTGGTTTGTCCATGGGTTTCATTGTGGCTCCACCTGTGACTGCCCATATGAACTGCAAGTGTGGATCAGTCCATAAGAGACCCATGCAGGCCCCATCTAGAGATCCTTGCAGTTGCCCATGTTTACTACAAGTAGGATCTAGCTTGGATCTCTAGAGACAAGGGTCTCTTATGGGCTGATCTACACAGGATCGAATCACAGGTGGGGCCACCATGGAACCCACGGACAAACCCACATGGGACATGATATGCAACTTTCTGTCAAAGTAATTACAGACATCACTTTTCTTGCTCAAGACTGGTGTATTGCAAGTTTTATAGATTGTTCTGCTTGTTAAATGTCTGTCATGTCCCTTTAGAGTTACCGTAGCTGCTGTAAAGCCAAAGCCGTTCCTGCAGCATTTATTATTTTCTTACCAATTACATTCTGTTGCATAAAACCCAGCCAAGATGTCATGTAATTTCAAATGAGTTGAGCTGTTGTGAGCTAAAACAGTGCATGTACTCATGGATGCCCATGAGTACTGTAATGGAAAATTGTGTCTTAACCTTGTAACCTTGTATTTACCCAACATAAACCTTTGCTGTATCTTGAGAGTATTGAAAACAATGCCGGACCAGGTGTTCCCCCTTGGGGAAGTTTCAGGGGCAATCAAACAAAAGGATCTTTGATCTGAGGGTTTCTAGCCCGATCTGAGGGTTTTCTAAGCGCGAAGATACAGTTGCAAGAAAACGTAGGTGAACCCTTTGGGATTTCTTCAGGATACATTTTATGACCAGTTTATGCAGAAATCCAAGAAATCCCAAATGGTTCACAAACTTTTTCTTGCAACTGTACATCTTTGCCTAGTAGGGGTTAAGCCAGGGAACAGATTTTTTTTATGACATATTTTACAATCTGTGTGTAACCTGAATTGTAGGCATGTAAATGAGTGTTGTAAACTAGAATATAAGAGAGCACCGAACGAAAGTTTCGGGGCACATTCTGCCATGGCCATTCTGTGGTCATTGTTGGTGTGTCCACCTGCAGGTGTCCAAATAAATCCAGAAAGTTTCTCCTGGCTGATTGTTGTTGGTGTCTTAATTTTCCTGTCTTTTTAGAAATTCCCACCACAGTACACAAGTACTTAGTACCTGACTGAGATGCCCATGTTGGTTTGGCCCGATAAAGCCTGTCAATAAGAAGAACCAAAGAGGTTCATTGCTGCCTGTCATGCCAACTGGCTAAATCCAGAACCAATGAATCTAAATATTTCCCCATGCCATGATACCAAACTGTGAACATGCTGTGCCTGCTTGAGTCAGAGTTAAACTTGGACGCCCCCTGCGTGACGCCGCCTGTCAAAACAATGTCTGGTTTCGCGTCTCTGGTTATAATTCAGTCCTCATCCATCTGTCTGCCTGTTCTTGTCTCGATTACAACTTCTTCTGCCTCTTTCTCTCCTTATCTCCATCTAAAACCTCCCCCTCTCTCCCATCTCCATCCCTCATCCTCCCTGCTTGCATAAAGTCCTCGATGGCAGAGACAAAGCTCGCTGCTCTCATGCATTATCAAGCCATCCGTTCACGACCTGCACACAGCCATTAATACTGCCAGACTCGAACAGGCAGAGGGACAGAGCGTGCATATCTGTCGTGCCAATCTCTCCACTTCCCTGACATCTCTGGGCTTTGGTACACAGTTGCTTTGAGGACAGCAGGAGGAGCATCGGAATGTTAATTGCACAAACAGGACACACCAGGGGGCCACAGACACTCTTTGCATTTGAATTGTCCAAAGATTTCCTGCAAGAAAAACTGAATCTGGATTCACAGCCTTGTGCAGAAACTCCAGATAGCATGTTGCTAACGCGGGCAGCCTGAACACCTGGGCTGGAACAGGTGATCTGATGGAGCCATATGGAGTCTGCCATAATGCCATCTCTCTTTCTAGCCTCGTCATTTTATGGATGGGATGACATGAGAGTACATGACATAATATGTGCCCAAAATGACACAGAGTCACTTCAGTTCAGGACAAAAACAGAGTGATAATGAGGTTTTGTAACAGGCCTTCTTTTTCTTGCACAATGACAGGACTGGAGCGGTCCCATTTTGTCACATCATGATATGACAAGACGACACAGCAGGCTGCATCACAGCATATCTTTCAGTGTCTGTTCTGATTTGTCCGGAAGTGATCTGATACATTGGTAATGACAGGAAACAAATAAGTGTGATCTCTTTGAAGCAAACTGCATACTGAGATATGCTTAATGGGATTTTGATCTCAAGAAAGGAAGCAACGCTTATTTAACACTGTAAGATGTTGTATTGGTCTACAAAAAGATAACATATGATATTATACATCAGTAACTGTGCAGTGACATCTGTGCCAATTATTGCTACTCTTATCAATACTCTTTGTTGATCTGAGTCCTTATCGATACCACTATCGATACTTTTCCATAGTTCAGTGGAAAGACAAAATAAGGACAAATATTTAGACTCCAAGTGGGCTCAGCTGAGTAGTGCTTAAGTTAAAAAGACTCAGTCTGTCACATCTATAGTATATCCCTCAAATACGAACATATTCGTCATATTTCCAACTGTATTTATTGAAGTTTCCCATCAAAAACTAAATTTCCCCATTTTAATGTTACATTTAAACATATCATAACACATAGAACACAGTCGTCTAGTTTACTGAGCCTACCTGAATGCATCATATTTTCCATCTTCAGCTCGTTAAGTTTGCTAATTAACTTCAATTTTGCAAATTCCATCGTGGATTTCTACACTAGATTAATATTGTTAACAAACAGGACTGTCTCGAAGTTTTGGAGCACTTTTCAGCATTAATCTGAGCAGCTGAAGAAGAAAACTGTCCTGAAGCAGCTGAACAGAGTGGTATGACCATGGCTTGATCCCGTGTTGTTGTTAGCGTCTTTGTTAACATTAGCAAATATGTGTTTTGCCTGAAGGTGCAACTTAAGGGTGCTTTCACATTAGACCCAGTTGTTTCAAACCGTGCCACGGCGTGATTCCTCCCCCTCCCCCTTCCCCCGTTGGCATGCTTTCATACTAGCAACATCGATCTGTGCCCGGGCGCACTCGTGTATTTACTGGGTCTGAAACAGCAGGTGGTGGTATACACGTAGCTGGTTTACAACCCCACCAAGGGGGTGAAAGAAGAAGAAGCTACCATGGCAACCACTGGGGTCATGACCTGAACGGAGATTGTTTTTGTTTTGACCTGGCAAAAAGTCCATCCTGCAGCCATGAATGATTTAAAATCACTTTTTAAGATGCCAGCAACTTCGCTCTTTATATCTGCACATCTACCACAGTTAAGAGGATTAAATGGGCTCGTGCTGCACAGATACTGCGGTTTTTGAGGTGACAGGAGACTTTTATTGCCTTTGCACCTCCTCTCACTGACTCCAACTTGTGATTCATCTGTAAGGTGTAAGGTTATTTTACAGCACCAGAAAGTTTGAAATTTGAGAAAAATTAGATCACTGTTATTTTGGGTTTAAAACAGTTAAATGCCAGCATTACGCTGCAGAAATGGTGCCCACCTTGTTCCAACAATGAGAGAAAACAAAACTAATCTCTTTTATAGAACACTTGCTTATAAAGCATCTGCAGAAAAAGAGACTGAGAGGATGGTAAGGAGCGAAAGGGAGATCTCAAAATAAAAATGAAAATGAATAAGCTTATAATAACTTGATATTTCAAATTTTTATCACTATTCGGTAATTACTATTATTAATATTATAATTATCATTAAACACCATGAAAGTTTGGCAGAGATGACAAAAAAAAGCGAAGCATCTTGCAGTTGACTGACTTCATTAAATAACTTCCCAGGAAAATGACTTCAAAATAAAAGTCTGTGGAAACAGGGGCAGCTCAAAGTGGGTCTTAAAAAGGATACGCTTTTATTTTGAAAAACACACTGGAAAAGTCATCGTTTCTAAATGTCAGGACTGGGAGGAGTTGATGGGCTGTGCAGGTCGCTTACCGAGTGCCGTCTATCCATCTTTAGCTCCCACAACTTTAATTTATGGCGTGTGCGGTCAGTCTCTGTCTCTACAGTAAACGACGCTCACGGTTCATTCATGGCTGAAAATTTAAACTGTGCAGTTGATGTTTTATCTAAATATGAGCACATTTTGACTGCCATCAGATCACAGACTGATCCTCTGCAGACGCAGCTGCTCAGCTGTCACTCTCTCTGGGCAGAGCAGATCAGCTGTTCCTCCGCCACACAGATGCAGTATTTACAAGTATCTGAAGTTAAATTACATTAAATCAAAGTTGCGCCTCCGCAGGTAGTCTACAACAGCCAGAAAACGGGATACTGCTTATACATGGCACAGTATCCTGGTTTCTTCTGGAGTTCTCCAGGTAGCAAAACTGGGATACTGTAATATCCTGGTTTCTGCAGGCGTATACATGTACAAAGAGAAACCGGGATACTCAAAAAACCCGACAGAAACAGGATACTCAAGTCCATGTAAACACAGTCACTGACTATCACTGCTGGATTCTAAATTTTAATCAAAACAGTCTTCAGCAGACAGTCACAGAGTCAGTACTTCCTCAAAACTCTTCACTTTTAGGTCACAGTTTCGATGAAATGACAGTAAGAAGAGGACCATCAGTACAGCTAGCTAGAATGACTTCTGTTTTCCTCTTTCTGGGCTTGCCCTTTGGAGACGTGTGGCTCCTAGACATCAGGGAGAAGATTGGACTTCAACTTTTGCTCTTTCAGCTCAGAAGAATTGCTCCCAGAGGAGGTTTCTCTTAGAGGAGACACAATGGCAGAACCACAGCTTACAAGACAGACTACATATCCTCCCTGACCTGGGATAATTCAGAATCCCTCAGGAGGAGAGAACAGAACAGTCAGGCTGCTCAGCTCAGTCTGCAGACTCTGAGATTTGATCCAAACATATGGAGGAAAGTAAATGGATGGTTTCTTGCTTTGGGAGCATATTTAGTCTGGTGACTTTTACCTACACATGATGATAATATGGTTTGTAAGGCCTGGACAAACAGGATTAAAAGCAACATTCCCCCACTTAATAAAATCAGTACAGTTTGGGTCCCTTTAGGATTGCCACACAGTCGTGATTTCAGGACTGTTGCATTTCACACTGTCCCATTCTATGGTCACTTTAAACCACAAATACTTGAATTGGAGGTGAGAGTGTCGGAATGAGTGACTTACTGGTTTGGATTGGATTTCTTTGGCATAGAGGGGTTGGAGAAACTCAGACTCCCCTTCCAGTCTCAGGCCCTTCTCTGTTATTCTCAGCTTGCCCATTCCATCCTGTGAAGAACAAACAAAGGCACGATCAGTTCATTCTCTGCAATAGAACCTAACTCATTAAGCACATTTTGTTCATAAACACGTCATTATTGATGCATCCATGCATTATGCAATCACAGCAATAAAACCTCAATGAATCTGCAACATCTGCAGCTGGATAGCTCAGTGCTTTATGACACCGACTTCAATGTAAGAGATTGGAGGGTTGAATTCTGGTCTGTGCACAGTCAGCTTCCAGAGTGGACCCCTGGACAGGGTCCTTCACACCACAAACACCTGTCTATGTCTCAGATGTGTATCACTTTGGATAAATGTGTCTGCTAAAGGAGATTTTCACATCTTCATTAAAGGCTGACATTTTTTTTCAGTAGACCTGCAGGCTACAGGATACTAATGGGATTGTGACATCATCCAGTCCTATGGTTGAGAAAAAAGGAAATCTGCAGACCAGTTTGATATGCACACACACTTTTAATACCATAAGCCCTATCTCCCAATAGTGAAGAATCCTTTGAAAAATTCCTGGATCCATCCCCATGTGCACCCCACCATGGCATTCGACGATTACTTTCCCTCCCCCTCAGTAGGGTGGGAACATGGTGAGGTAAAGCATTGACTTCGCTACGGGTGGACTGTCATGGCGGAAGCATTGCCTACTGGTGCCAACAGATGCACTGACAGTCTCATCCATGGTCTTGTTGGACACCTGGAAGTCATGGCAGAGGGTGAATATTCCTCTATTCCTCCCAGCATTGTGAGTATTCTCGCTACAATTCACTGTCTTTCTCTCTGTTACGCTTTGACTCGTCACCTCGACCAGGTGTGGGTCTTTGAAACTCTATAAACTTCAAAACTTTGAATAGAAACACAGCCAAAATGCTGCTGGGATTGAAGTTACCCATGTCCGCCATCTCTTGGTGTAAAGTGGTAACAGCACGGACCTTGGCCATTAGCCCTATCTCCCAATAGTACAGAATCCTTTAAAAAATTCCTGGATCCAGACGGTGATTCGGATCACTCCCAAAATCTAATCAGTTTTTCCTAATTTCATTTCTGACATTTCCTGAAAATGTCATCAAAATCCGTCCATAACTTTTTGAGTTATGTTGCTAACAAATAAACTAACAAACGAACAAACGAACGAACGAACCCACCTGATCACATAATCTCTTTGGCGAAGGTAATAATTATCTCCATCAGCTGTAGTGTCCACTTGCTGCTTGGTTGCAGGAAGACACCTTATACACATTGCATATGACGTGTGCTGCAGCATTCATAAGAACCAAACAACAGTGAGATGCCCCGAAATATTCACTAGATTGCTTTTAACTACATTTGTACGGCCCCCATAATGGTCTTTACGTTCTTCTAATTTACAAAATCAGCCTTGATCATGGCTTTAAACAGCTCTGTAAATTGGGATAGAGTGGCCGTTTAGGTACATTATTAAAAGATTATTCAATTACAAATTCAACTGAGCCAAATTTATGACCACAGACTGGTTCTGGTCCCTGAGCTGCTAATTAAATAGGCCTGCGTTATTATGTAAGATTTTACCATAAATGGGTGACCACCGCACACCAAACGATGGAAAAGGCCAAACTTCCCAAACTTTGGCCCTTTTGCCGCCTCTGCTTAAAAAAAGTTGGAGCTTCTCTCATGACCATGACTTCACAAAGTTTCTCCATGTTCCCTGGTATTTTGCCGCTCAGCCATGAACACAATGTGCCGGCTGCATTCAACACCTGCTGTTTTACTTCTGACATCTGCAGTTTGATACCAAACACCTGGTATTTATCTGAGTGGCTGGACGTCCATGTGGGGGAAAATTAAACTTTATTCAACGTATGGTGTGAGGGTGGAGAGATAACATTCTGTTTCACTCTGATTACAGACTCAAACTCTGATCACACATTAAATCATCACACTGTCTCCCTCCATGATCTGCTTAATCCATGTTAATCTGTTTTAATGCCCTGGAGGTGGTTCGTACTTGACTCCAGCTTTAGTAATACAAACAGTGGCAAACATGGACGCATACATAAACGGAACAGACGGCTCATGATAAAGCTTTATGATCGCATAGAGAGACAACAATGTTCAGATGGAAAGAAAAGACAAATCAACTTTTCTGTGTCAACAATGCAAGCTGTGCGCAGAGAAAGTTCAGGCTGGTTTCACATTGAGGGCCCAGGCCCCAAAAGTGCAACCTCAATTCTAAAAAAGTGGGCGCTGCAAATGAAAACAGAATGCAATGATTTTCAAATCTCACAAACTTGCATTTTAGTTGCAAAAGAAAGTGAACAACATACCTGAAGTTGAAACTGAGATTATTTAGAGTTTCATTAAAAAAAAAAAAATCTCGTTTTGAATTTGATGGTGGCAAACTTTCAAAAAAGTAGGGACAGGGCAACAAAAGGCTGTAAAAGTAAGTGGTACTAATGCAAAGCAGCTGGAGGAGAATTTTTTAATGAGGATTGGCAACATGATGGGGTATAACAGGAGCATTTTAGAGAGGCAGAGTCTCTCAGAAGTAAAGATGAGCAGAAGTTCACCAACCAGCAAAAAACTGTGTCCAAAAATTGTGGAACAGATTCAGGAAAATATTCCATCTGACCATCCATTTTTTTGTGCTTATCCATGGTGGGGTCATGGTTGTAACAGGCTGAACAACTCAACCCAGACATCCCTCTCCCAACCTACACTTTCCAACTCCTTCTAAAGCACTGATCATCAACTGACGGCCCAGGGGCCAAACCAGGCCCCCCAAAGCTTGCTGTCTGGCCCCCAGAAGATCATTAATTCAGAAAAGCAGGAAAAGAAGATGTTGTGGTTATAAGAGTATCTTTTGGCTTTAAATGTGTGCAGCTGTTAAATCCACCCCAAAAGTAATTAATATTCAAATAGTTTTAGAATGATTTTGATCTGTTTTTACAGGAATTCACTTGTCAGCCATTATTAGTAAATATTTAAAAAAATATGTTAAAACTGGCAAAAATGGCCAGATAAAGTGGTGAAAAGGGGTTAGAGAGTGGCAGAAATGGGCGATAAGATCCAAATGGGTTGTGGAGTGGCACATAAGGACAAAAACTTGGAGGATAGGTGGTGAGAAGAGGTTAAAATGTGGCAAACCATTAGTATTGAAGGATAAAAGGGGCAAAAAGTAACTCAAAAATGAATGAAAAGTGGCAAAAATGGTGGAAAAAGTAATGAAAACTGGCAAAAATAGAAACAAAGGGGCAAAAATGGAAAAAAGGAGGGATAAGACAGGCAAGAACAGTGGTTTAAAGGAGGTAAAGATTGGCAGAAAGTTGGGTTATAGAAGAAAAAATTGTCAAAAAAGATCAAAAATGGGTTAAAAGTGGCAAAAATGGTGCAAAAATAGCCAATGGCAGAGTAGTAAAAAGGTAGGAAAGTGGGTTAAAGAGTGATAAAATCGAAAAAAAAGTGCCAAAAAATGGTTAAAAGTGGCAAAAATGGTGCAAAAATAGCCAATGGCAAAGTAGTAAAACTGCAGAAAAGTGGGTTAAAGAGTGATAAAATAGCAAAAAATGGGTTGAACATGGCACAAAAATGTTGCAGAAATGGCAGAATGAAGCAGTGAAGTAGTGAAGTGTTAAACATGAGTTCATATTGGTGCTAAATCATAATTGTTGACGGTCAATTCTCTGGGATTTTCAGGAGCCTAGCTGATTCTGTGGACATGCCTGTCTCCTTGTGGTCTACAGCATTATATATTAGGATATATCTCACCAGTAATGCCTAAAAATGTCCTGCATTTTGAAAGAAAATACAAATACTAATAAAATACTATGTTAATCAGAACAAAATATTGATTTAATTTTTCTTTATTTGGAAGTCTGGCCCCCAGAGTTTCCGTCAAGACTAGATCTGGCCCTTATGTGGTTGACGACCCCTGTTCTAAAGGATCCCAAGGCATTCCCAGGCTGGATGTATATTTCCTCCAGTGCATTCTTGGTTTTTCTTGAGGTCTGCTCTCAACTGGACATGCTTGGAGGACTTCCAAAGGGAAACATCCAGGAGGACCCTGATCAGATGCCTGAAGCATCCAAATAGTTCTTTCTATGCAAAGCAAAGAGCAGCAGCTCTACTCTTCATGTCATTACCCAGAATTCATGACCAAAGGTGAAGGTTGGCAGGTAGCCACTGGTACATTGAAAGTTTTACCTTTCGACTCAGCTCCCTCTTCATCACAACAGTCTAGATCAGTGTTTCTCAACCAAAGAGCCAAATTGTTGAAAAATACCTTTGTAAGAGCCACAATCTAAGTGATGAAAAATGGCAAAAAAAAAAAAAAAAAAAAGCTTCAAGTAGCAATAATAACTAGAAAAGCACTCGGAGAGCGTAGACCTCCGCCATTAGCCCTATCTCCCAATAGTGAAGAATACTTTAAGAATTCCTGGATCCAGACGATGATCCGGATCACTCCCAAAATCTAATCAGTTCTTCCTTATGCCATTTCTGATATTTCCTGAAAATTTCATCAAAATCCATTCATGACTTTTTGAGTTATGTTGCGAACAAACTAACAAAGCCTGCCGATCACATAACCTCCTTGGCGGAGTTAAAAGAGGCAAAAATGGTCAAAAACAACAAAAATGGGTATAAAGGGGTGAAAATGGGGAGAAAAACATGGGAAAAGGGTCAGGAAGTAGCAAAAATGGGATAAAAGTGACAAAAATTTGTCACAGGTGGCAATAAATGGTCAAAAAGTGGCAAAAACGTGGCAAAAAAATGAATGAAAAGTGACTGAAATGGAGGAAAGCAGTCAGGAATGGCAAAAATGTGTAAAAAATAGGAAACAAGTGGTATTTAGTGACGAACGGTAGCTTAAATGGGCAAAAAGTGGCAAAAAAGGGTAAAAATTTGCAAAAAAAGTGTCAAAAATGGGCAAAAAGTAGGAAAAAAGAGGTATTTAATGGCAAAAGGTAGCTCTAATGGATGAAAGTGGCAAAAAAGGGCGACAAAGGGCAAACAAGTTTCCCTTTTATAACGTTTTCAGGGGGAATAATATTTAAAATGAAGACATAAAAGAGCCACACTTTGAGTATCACTGCAGCGGTTCTCAACCTTTTCAGCCCCCGACCCCCCAAAATAAAGGTGCCAGAAACCGGCAACCCCCCCTGTACCTGAACATGGTTGAACACAGCCATGCACATTCAAGAGCAGTCATGTGGAGACAAGGCCGTGTATAAGGGGGATAAAGGGAGGAGCTTTCTTGGGCCCAGCCAAACTGGGGGCAAACTAGGTCTGCAAAATCATGGTCCATTCTACAGTTAAGTTTCAATAACCATATTTTGTAATAATCCTGAATAAAAACAATTCTTAACAAAGCAACAAATATCTTTTAGTGAATAGTCTTCTTAAAAATCTGCAGCATTGTTTCTTCAAAACAGAATTAAAATGGATTAAGAATAGCTAAAATGGCAAAAAATGGAGGAAAATGTTGTCAAATGGGATTTTAAAAGTAGAAGAAAAGGGTTAGGCTGCAAAAAAATACATAAGAGAGGCAGCGATAAATGGCAAAAACAGGCATAAAAAGTGGTGAAAGGGGATTAAAGTGGCTGAAATGGGTGGAAATTTTGGTGAAATGGGATTAAAAAGTGGGAAAAAGTGGTTGACGCTGGCAAAATGGGTTAACTGAGGCAGAGAACTTTGTAGAAGTGGGTAAACATTGCAAAAAGGGGCATAACAAATAGTCAAATGTAATCAAAATGGGCAAAAAGGGGTAAAAATTGGTTAATATCCATAATAATGGGTCAACAGAGACAACAATAGGCAGTTAGCAGCAAGAATTGGATTGTAAGTGGGAAAAACAGTCAGAAAAAAAGTCTTGGAAACTGATTAGAAATGACAAAAATGGGTTAAAATGAGCAAAATATGGTAGCAAAAATTGATTAAAATGGGTGGAAAATAATAGTGACAAAATTGGGTTGGGAAAAAAACATTTTAAAAATATTCTCTGTTTTTTAAAGGCATCTGGTGACCCCCTCTTAGTGTATCGCAACCCCAAATGGGGTCCCGACCCCAATGTTGAGTATCACTGCTCTAGAGAAACACCCGCAGTACTCAAAGCACTGCACCAATTTGCTTGTCAATCTACTGGTCCCTTGTGAACAAGACCTGGAGATACTTGAACTCCTTCCCACAAGGGACAAAACCAAAGGTCAGGATTGGATGCTTAAGATCATCAGGCCCTCAGGCAATGCTGCATTAAAAACAGGCATGATTCTGTACTGAGAATCACTGCATGGGCTTAGGAACACTTCCAGTAATCATTGTCTGTTAACACAGTTCATAAAGTTAAAGATGTAGCATGCAAAGAAGACGCCATATGTTTATAACATATCGGTGCACAGTTCACAGCGCCCCGACAAAGTCCAGTTCATTTGGTCAGTTTGCCCACTGTAGGGTACTCACCCAGGTCTGCTTGTAGAGGTGGTCTCAGGCATAATTGAGTCTACAGTATGAGTAAAAATAGAGCATTTAAATGAATAAGTCTTAATTAGAACTGCAGAACTCTTTACAGTTTCTCAACATCAATACTGTGGAGATTCTGCCAAGATCCACTCAGATGTGAAGATTGAAAACAGCTTAATGTGCAACTTCACACAACTTCATCTCATCCAGTTAAAAGTAGTTCATTTGCCTGATCGACCTCAAAGCTTTTTTACCGTTTCCAAAATAATTATAACTTTAACGAGAAATAAGTAAAGCTGGAGTTAAAACTGCTTCCTGCACTTATTCACTAAGTCAACTCATTCATATTTTCTGCTTAGTCTTGTTTATTTTTCCTGACAGAGGCCCAAAGGATAAATTTAGTTTCTCTCTCTGGAAGGCAAGCTCGTTCTAAACGCTGGAAATTCATATGCATGCAGCATTTGGAAAATTAAGTGAAGTATTTTAAGGTGGCAGCAGGCGAAGAATATTACAGCAGCAAGCCAGAGGTGAGGAAAGTGACAGGAGGAAAATTTCCATCAGCAGTAGAGAGAAAAGCAAACAAGCTTTATTTTAATCCACGAACTGAAGCTATGCTCTTTTATGGAGGCCCTAAGCAGACATGCATGCATACGTTACACTGAAGGACATTTTACTGTCGTTGAGAGTGTTTCCAGAATTTACCTAAACATTTGGACTTTTTTATCTCATCAGCATGGTGTAATAGTTTTTTTGTGATGATGGCGCAAGATCATGAGACCCAACCATAGACATGGGAATGAATCCTTCTACTCTTGCTGTGAACCTGCAGATTCATACACATCATGTAAACAAATTTCAAGGCACTTTTATGCTGAATATAGAAACAAAGTATCTGAAATAGTGTTGGGGTCTTTGTGGACCCCAGGTGTACATATTAATCAGTCTCTGCAGGTGTACCTGTGAAGGTTCAGACTGAAATGAATGAAAATGTGCAACAAGCTTGTTCAGCTCAGTGATAGCAGCAGGAACAAAGCAGTTTTACACAGCTTTGTTCTGCACCTTGGGACTAAAAACTTCCATCCAGAGGGGAAAAGCTGCAAAACGCTGTGCAAGTGGTGAGATGATAATTTACAATAGAGTAAGCCATGCACTGTTTAGAATACAGGGATGCTGAATAGAGCTGTGGCTGACCAATCAGCCTTCTGGTTCAAGGATTTGTATGCTTTTAAGAAGTGTGACCAAACCATGACACCAGAGATAAGGACTGCTCCTGATCAAGTCAAACACTCCCAAACTTGGAATCAAAAATACCACACATTCATGATTCACATCAGTCTGGGTCTGGGGAACTTTCAATTGAAAACTGAGAGAAGGACACCCAGTGGAATCACTAATTGCATGTTGTGTACTTGAACAGCTCACAAACACAGCTGTAAACTAGGGCTGAACAATTTGCAAAAATAATCTAATTGCGATTTATTTCCCCAGTATTGCGATTTGATCTGCAATTATTATCAGGTCCTTTTAGTCATAATTTAGTCACCTAAATTGTTTTAGTTTTAGTCTAGTTATAATTGATGAAATTTACAGTAAATTTAGTCGACTGACTGGATCTCTCTCCAACTTACCCTGCCACCACGCAGCAAAAGCTGTTATGATTGGATCTCCCCCGTATTTCATCCTACCTTTCCACACAGCCAAAGTAGCTGTGATTGGATATATGCCTGACTTGCCCCTACTTTCTACATGAAGAAATTAGGTCTGATTGGATAAAGTCTCAGTCAAACATTATCGTCTCGTTTTTATTTGTTGACTAAAGTGTCTAGGGGTGACCCGGAATAGTCGGTGATTCGACGATTCAGTTCGGAGGAGTCTGATTCAACTATGAACCTCATAGTCAATGTCAGTTAATGCAGCAAAATAATGTTAAAGCAAATGTCCGGTAGTTGTTCTAAATGGCCGGAATTCTTGAGGACTGCCGCTCATTTTGACCGGGGACAAAAAAGTCTAGCGGAAACACTGTTTGACTATTAGTCGACTAAAGGCAAAATCTGACGAGTCAGATTCGACCATGAAAATCCTTAGTCAAAAACACCTTTAAAAGTGTCAATTAATATCGTTTTAGTTTTTGTCCATGTGCACTTGTTTTTATTAGTTACTGTCTCATTTTTGTCAGGGGAAAAAGGGCTATAAACGAAACCTATAATGGAAATAATTAGTCAACAAAATCAACACTGCAGCTGGGAGGCATTAATTGCTTTCAGCTGGCTATCAGCCAATCATGGCTGGAGATATGACTTGCATGAATTAAAGCTTAGCTAAGATAGGATGAACCAGGGCAAAATGATTTAAAAAATATACCTAACTACAATTACTGTTCTCATATTGCACATTTGATATCAATTGCCTTCTTGAATGGAGGTTACTGTTTTTATGTCACTCATTTCAGTTAAGAGAAATGTACATAAAACATGAAAAGGACCATTTTTGTTAAAACAATTTAAAAATGGCACTTAAATGTTTGCGGAATGTGCGCAAAATCTCTGCTGCTGCAAAAAAATAATGTATTAAACTTGTATTTTGCTATATTTAAAGTTAAAGGAATATTGCAGCATCTGTGATTTGTAAATTGCAGCATGCCATGTTGCGATTTAGGGTGCATTCACACCAGAGATTTTTGGTCCACTTTAAATGAACTCTGGTCCGTTTTCCTGGCTAGTCCAGTTATTTTGGAGTGTTTTGAAAGCTCACACAAACTCTGGTGCAGACTTAAGTAGTGGACTCTGGTCTGCTTGAAAACAGGGGATCTCGGTCTGCTTCCAAACAAACCCTGGTGCGGTTCGTTCAAGGTGTGAAAGAAAAGCGGATGAACTTGTGAACCAAAGGCAGTAAGTTAGAGTTACTAGTACTAAACAGGTAAATTTTATTAAGTTAAAGGCACAAAGCGTAATGATTTACAGATTTACATGCTTAACAAATTTATTAGACCACCCTAACACTAACCAAAGTAAGGTTTATGCCACAGCTGCCCTAAATTAACAGCATTGGTAATTACCAAAATCATTTTTTATGTTTCTGCAATGGTTAATACACCAATATGTAGAAGCTTTTTAACTCAAATGACATTTTTAATGCTCAAATATAATTATTATTGTTATCCATGAATTTTCAAATTTACTGATTTACAAAAAAAATGAAAAATAGTAAAGCACATTAATATTTCTTGATCAATATGTCAAATTATAGTTATCTACTGTCATTCCTGAACAGAAAAATGAGTTTTAGTGGTTGAATGTTATGCTTTATTAATTTCTGACTTCTCAGAGAAGCCCAGTGAGCCAGCTCAAATTTGGGAGGATTAAGTTTGAAATTCCTCATTCCTGTTCAGAATGGTAAAATGTGGAGAGTTCACTGAAAATGAAAGAGTCCACATTAAAGCTCTTCATGATGCTGGATGGTCTCTGGGACAAACATGACATGTGGTCTAATAGATTTGTTAAGCACTGTTTATGTGATTTAATACGCTCAAATACATGTCAGTACCTCGCTTGACATCTGTGTAGCCATAGCAACACGTCCTAGTCTGGGCTGATTTATTTGTCTCATGTAAAGAATGACATGCTGGACAGCTCACTGCCTCACTGGCTGCTTGTAATGCCCCAGTGCAAAAGCAGAAACTCTGAGACAGTTGGTTTTTTTTTTTTTTTTTCATTGTTTGTGTGGAAAAAAAAACAGCAAAAGGAGATGGATTTCCGGTTATGTCTTCTTCTATGCCTTCTTTTCTTCTTGGTTGCCGTTTGCTTGTGACGACGGCGCCCTAACAGGCAGATGTTGTAGGTGTTCAGACGGTTTGGTCCGTTTGACCAGGAGCAGAGTGAATGTGAACCAAACCAAAGGAAAGTGCAACAAAGTTGTAATTTCCATTCCAAAACGGACCCCAGAGTCCCCCAGACTATCAGGTGTGAAAACGACCTTAATCTCATTTGCCATTAACTGTCCAGCCCTACAACAAACGTGGCTTTCTGGTTTTCCCGGCCAGGAATTTGCTCATATTTTTTGAGTCATTATTTTGTTGCAAAACAGAGCAAATGCCAAGACAGCCAGCTGATGGCAATGATGGTCCTTTATGTCCACATATTTTTTTTTTTTTTCTGGAATCATATTAGATAATTTGAGTTTCTGTTAAATCTTACATCTGTGGAAGCTCTAGTCTGGAATGTTCCCACAAAGGTGTGTAGTCTCATGTCTGGCCTAATCATCATTCAGTTGAAACTGTTCACATGTCCGTGGTCTTCCATGTTTTTAAAATCAGCACGTCTGTATCCGGTCTTAATCTGGAAACCTGGCTACACACCAGAAAACAACACGCCTGAAAATAACATGCCAAAGGATATTAACCAACAAAGATAAGAGCGGATTGGCTCTGGGGCTTCAAGATTGAAACGCGACTAGTAAAGCTGACCTTTCACTTTCCTTTCGGCTATTATATTTATTAAACAGATCACCCGCTGCATTGTTTTAAAGATAGAAGACATCATTGTGTTAGAAGAATAAGAAAGGCAGAGAAAAAAATCCAGTTATCCACTGGTGATCTCCTCATATAAATATATAATTTTTGTCTTCATGCTGCTTTTGATCCCTCGGGTTCTGAGGAGCAAATGGAGATCAAGACCCCTGGAAATCCCAAAGTAACCAGGGACTGTTTTCAAGCCTCCTCCATGTAATCCTTCCCCCCACTGGGTTGAAAGTATTAAAATTCTGGCACAGTGGAGGCAGCGGGAGGTTGAGTCCCAGACGTGTTCTGATTGTGAATTATCCCGAGGTGAAAATCAGCAGGCCAGTCGCAGACGGCCAGCAGACGTTATTTAAACTCCATTTCCACCTCTTTGATGACGTAAATCAACTGTAAGAAAGGAGACATATATTTCCCTCTGCTTGGAGGTTCTGAGCAGAATATTTTAACATTTCCATCCCTTACAGACATTTTGTTATGTAGCAGAGATAGCGACAGGTTCCTGTGGTCCCTGAGATGTACAGCACGCTTGGTGAATCCTCCTGCAGGCGCCTCCGTATCTGACTCTGAATAATCGCTGAGGATGCACAATAACTGAAAAGCAACGCTATCTTTGCCCCTCAATTTCACACTCTTTATTCTCCTTGGAGATAAATTCTCTGACATGCTTGCAAAGAATAGGATTTCAGGAATTCAACGTATGGACACTTAAATTTAAGAGTGTAAAGAAATATCAATACACTTATGTTTACAATGAATAGAATGCATGTAAAAAAATGGAGATTAAAAATCCTTTGCTTTGTCTTAAACAGTCTCTGAGTGTTGCTACCACAGAGATGCTCATAAACAAGGTAGTGTTGGAGCTTTCAGCACCACGGACAGAGGCACAGCGACAGAAACACAATAAAAGGAACTCAGACCTTGTGTTTTTTAATTTGTTGTGACTGTTCATGTTTTCATCTCTCCAAAGACAAGCATTTCTGTCGAAGCATGTACTCATTCTGCACTTCTTGTGCTCCAGAACAAATGGTGCCGCTCCTTTCATGCCAGTATGTCCTCAAAATAAATTAAAATGATGAACAAGTAACTGTTTTTCCCTGTTTTCCATCATCTAAGTGTAAAATTGATGCAATAAACGGTGCTTTGATTTTTACCTGAGTGGCACAAAAGCTGTATTTTGCTCTTATAGTTGCATAATGCATACTTTACATTCTAGTGGTTTGAATTTTACCAACACAACCAAAGCTTCCTTCATAAGAGGCCAACGATGATGATGCGTAAGTGGATAAAATGTAAATGTTATGCTTCCTTTAAATGCTTGGTTCCCAACCTGGGGTCCGGGAACCCCTGGGAATGGTTGGGAAACACTGCTTTAAATCACCGAACGAATGATCCTGGAGTGAGTCTTAGCTTGATGCTTTAAAGCAGGGGTGTAAAACTCAATCACAGCAGGGGCCGGATTCTGGATTTAGGTCTAACCTGAGGGCTGAACAGGGTCAACACAACCTTAAACTGTAAACCTCATTTTCACCAGTGATAAAATATGAAAACGAAAACAGCACTGGTGATAAATCATTTGGAAATTCATTAAAGTCAACAGAGAAGTTTAAAGGCTCAAATCTAAGATAAAAATTCCATTTTCTTAGTTAAAAAGATCAGAACATGATAGTAAAAATAGGAAAATAATGTTTTTAAAGAGCAAATATACAAGGAGAAAGTTGAAATCATAAGTCTGAAAGGTCAAAATATGAGCTCAAATTTGAAATCGTGAGTTTAAAATTCAATAATGTCTTAAAATTTTAAATTGTGAGTCTGACAGTTTAAAATGTGGGATTAAAAAGCCAAAACTAGAAGTTAAAAATATCAAAAAATGAGCTAGAATTCAAAACGATGACTTTAAAAGTTAAAAATATAACTTAAATTCAAAATTGGGAGTGTAAAAGGTCAAAATATAATATAAAAAGTAAAAAATATTAATTTTAAAATGTTGAAATATGACAAAAAAATGAAATCATGTGTTTAAAGTCAAAATATGAGAAAAAAAATTTGAAATCATGTTTTTAAAAGTCAAAATATGGGATTAAAAAGCCAAAGGAAGGAGTTAAAAAGGTTAAAATATGACTGAAAATTTAAAAATGGGAACCTAAAAGGGAATGTAAAGGCACTTCAAGGGAGTCCCATCAACATTCATAGCTGCAGTAGACCTCCCAGGAATGAGGTGGATAAGATCTTTAGGGCTGACAGTAATTATCTGTAGTTCATGAGACTGATAACAGTTATTTGGAATCTATATTTATTTAGAATGATGATTAAAAAATGAACAATTTAATACCAGCTCTGTAGAAGTGGCAGGAAAGCAGGAAGTGTTCACTCTGTCAGTGGTACTCAGGCATCATTGTTGATTGGCTAGTAGCTGTGTGACCTGTAGCCAGTCGGATAATGTTGTGGCTGGACATTAGGTGAACCCTTGGCAGGTGGAAGCTGAGCCAGAGAGAAAGACACACCTCACAGTGCAGCCAAAGTAGCAGAAATTTTTATGGAATAATTGTATTGAGTTTTTGGTAAATAAAATGCTTAAACAGATAATTGAGCCATGTGCCAAATGTTGACCTTGATAACAGGCCAGACCAATAATGAGTTGACCCCTGCTAAATACTAACATGTGTTTTTCATCTGGAAAAAGCAGTTTGAGAATTAATGTTCTCTTTTAAACCACAGAGGCAGACACTAAACAGATTTTGACATTTCAGCACCATGGAGAGAGACACAAGGAAACAACAGATCAGCTCCATGGACAGACACATGGATGGCATTGTTCATGGTTGGGGGGGTTGTGGAGTAGACAGAAGGTAAAGCTCAATATAAAATATGTTGTCAAAAGTATTCGCTCACCTGCCTTGACCCGCATATGAACTTAAGTGACATCCCATTCTTAATCCATAGGGTTAATATGATGTCAGTCCACCCGTTGCAGCTAGAACAGCTTCAACTCTTCTGGGAAGGCTTTCCACAAGGTTTAGGAGTGTGTTTATGGGGATTTTTCACCATTCTTCCAGAAGCACATTTGTTGGACGAGAAGGCCTGGCTCTCAGTCTCCACTCAAATTCATCCCAAAGGTGTTCTATCAGGTTGAGGTCAGGACTCTGTGCAGGCCAGTCAAGTTGATCCACACCAAACTCTCTCATCCATGTCTTTATGGACCTTGCTTTGTGCACTGGTGCACAGTCATGTTGGAACAGGAAGGGGCCATCCCCAAACTGTTCCCACAAAGTTGGGAGCATGGAATTGTCCAAAATCTCTTGGTACGCTGAAGCATTCAGAGTTCCTTTCACTGGAGCTAAGGGGCCAAGCCCAGCTCCTGAAAATCAACCCCTCACCATAATCCCCCCTCCACCAAACTTTACACTTGGCACAAGGCAGTCAGACAAGTACCGTTCTCCTGGCAACCACCAAACCCAGACTCGTCCATCAGATTGCCAGATGGAGAAGCATGATTCATCACTCCAGAGAACCCTTCTCCACTGCTCTAGAGTCCAGTGGTGGCGTACTTTACACCACTGCATCCAACGCTTTGCATTGCACTTGGTGATGTATGGCTTGGATGCAGCTGCTCGGCCATGGAAACCCATTCCATGAAGCTCTCTACCACTGTTCTTGAGCTAATCTGAAGGCCTCATGAAGTTTGGAGGTCTGTAGTGATTGACTCTGCAGAAAGTTGGCGACTTCTGCGCACTATGCGCCTCAGCATCCACTGACCCTGCTCCGTCATTTTACGTGGCTGAGTTGCTGTCATTCCCAATCGCTTCCACTTTGTTATAATACCACTGACAGTTGACTGTGAAATATTTAGGAGCCAGGAAATTTCACCACTGGACTTGTTGCACAAGTGGCATCCTATCACAGTACCACGCTGGAATTCACTGAGCTCCTGAGAGTGAGCCATTCTTTCACAAATGTTTGTAGAAACAGTCTGCATGCCTAGGTGCTTGATTTTATACACCTGTGGCCATGGAAGTGATTGGAACACCTGATTTCAATTATTTGGATGGGTGAGTGAATACTTTTGGCTATATAGTGTATATTAACTTAGATTCTCACAAATCAACAAAGAGCCACACACACTAGGGTAAGGACTGACAGTAGGTCAGAGTCATGGTGCGCTCTTGAGCTGCTGAATTTTTCTGTGTTCTTGATGTGATGAATATCATGCACTCTTAAGCTGAAAGCTTGTGCACTTTTTAATCTAAATTAGAATATATTAATGCCCCCTTAACGGCCATATAAAAGCATGAGACTGCAGGGCAATGTGCAAATACAGAAGGCAAAGAAGAGTGAGAGAAGAAATGGGATAGCAATATGCTACAAGCACAGAATTTCTCACTGCAAGCTGTATCACACTTAAGTGAGAAAAGCAAGGATTTCAGGGGAGAGTAGTTTAAAAAAAGATTTTTACACCAAGAATGAATCATGAGTCTGATGGCTTTTCACAGAAACTTTAAAAGCAAATTTAACTACAATCTCAAGAAGCTATTGGTGAACCAGGTCCAATGATTCATGGATGTCTAACATCTCAATTTACCGCCAAGAGCAGAGAAAACTTGTTAGGGATTAGTGAATGAGTCGTAGTGTGAGCGTATTTCTCCCAGCTTGAGTTTAAATGAGTCACCAGCAAAGACGGCGTATATGAGGCAGATTCGTACTCTCTGCCACCCTGCAGACACTGCACACTTCCACTGACAGACCACTCACACTTTTTACAGAGTCAAACTCATCATCCATTTCATGTTGTATGCTGTCAAAGTGAGGGGATTCTTTCAGTCAACCAAAAAAGAAAAAAGAACCACTGATTGGAAACAAAAGTTAGATAGAAAGTTATTAGCAGGGCCCTCTTCTTTTTGTTAATCCATCTGCACCCATCACTCAGATCACAATCTTTTCATCTTGCTGAAAACTTGCAATCAAACTTGACTGAAACCAGTGAGGCCAGCTGCACTGTTTTGCAGCCTCCCTTCTGTTCTCAGTGCTTTCTCTTTCTTTTGATTCTCTGCAGTTAGCAGAGCGCTGCAGCCGCCACAGCCAGGCGACCGAGGCGAGCGGCCATGAATAATTCAAGAGCGCTCTAACAGGACAGACGCTGCCTGTGAACACTCAGGTGGGCCTCCTTACCTCGACTCTCCTCTGCTGTCCTCTACTCGTCTTCCTCCTCTGCTCTCCTTTCACCCGCTGTCTTTTATCCTCTAAAACCCTCAGCCTTGATCGCTCCTCATGCTGATCATCCTATTTGTCACTTTTAGATTCTACTTGCCTCATCTCTCCTCTCTCATCTTTGACAGGCTTATCGTTTTCTTACTCCCTAAAAATCTCACCCTACCTTTCTCTCTCTCTTTTTCATAGTTCCTGTCCATCTTCCCCTTCACCTTTTTCAATCCTTCTACCTCTTTTCTGTCAGTTCAGATTACCCTGATGTTGCTAGTTTTTCCTAAATAAGGTCAATAGAGATTTCTCTTGCAATATTAGCCTTTTGGGGAATACTTGAAGGACAGCTTTTCAAACTAGCAGCAACTTTACTGCAGGAAGATTGATTGAATGCAGCCTGGCAGAACAGTATACACCAGGATTATTTCAAGGCATTCATGAACATTAGTCAATGCCAGACAAAGAATAGTCTATTAACTGATTTTGTAGAGCAGTGTTACTCAACCCTACTCAACCAAAGAGACAAATTGTTGAAACCTCCCTCTGCAAGAGCCATAATCCAAGTGGTGAAAAGTGGCAAAACAAACTTCAAGTGGAATAACGATAAATTAAAGGAGGCAAAAATGGTCAAAAAAAGCAACAAAAATGGAATAAAAGAGGAAAAAATGGGGAGGAAAACATGGAAAAAGGGTCAGAAAGTAGCAAAAATGGGTGAGAAGTGACAAACAGCAAATGGTGGCAAAAAATGGGACAAAAGTGGCAAAAACATGGAAAAAAGGGAGTGAATAGTGACTAAAATGTGCAAAAGGCAGTCAAGAGTGGCAAAAATAGGCAAACAAGAGGAAACAAGTGGTATTTAGTGGCAACAGGTAGCTTCAATGGGTGAAAAAAGGGCAAAAAATTGTATAAAATTTCCAAAAGAAGTGGCTAAAATGGGCAAAAATGAGGAAGAAAGTGGTATTTAATGACAAAAGGTAGCTTCAATGGGTGAAAATGGGGAGAAAAAATGGTGAAAAAGGGCAAAAATGGGATTAAGGTGGCCAAAAAAGGGTCAAATGATGCAGAAAAAGTGTCAAAATTGCCAAAAGAGTAGGGAAAAAGTGGTATTTAATGGCAAAAGGTAGCTGAAATAAGTGAAAAGTATTGAAAATGGGCAAAAATGGGATAAAAGTGGCAAAAAGAAGTAGAAAAAATGGGGAAAAAGGACGAAACAAGTGGTATTTAATGGCAAAAGGTAGCTTAAATGGGTGAAAATGGGGAGAAAAAAATGGTGAAAAGGGTAATGGGATAAAGGTGGCAAAAAATGTGTAAAAGGATGTAAGAAAAGTGTCAAAAATTGGCAAACAAGTATGGAAAAAAGTGGTATTTAATGGCAAAATGTAGCACAAATGGGCAAAAATGGGATAAAACTGGCAAAAAATGGTGAAAAAGACCAAAAAAGATTTCCTTTCAAGGTTTTCTCGGGGAATAATATTTCAAATCAATACATAAAAGAGCCACAAATAATCACAGAAGAGCCACATGTGGCTGCAGAGCCACACGTTGAGTATCACCGCTGTAGAGTCACTCATGACTGGAAGACCAGAAAAACCAACCTGAGCACTGCCTTTATCAACTACAAGACAATGATAAGTGTGTCTTTATCATAACAAATTACAGAAACACCAGTGTGCTTCTGGTCCAATAAGCGCTGGGTTAATGGTTTTATTTAAAATTCTTGGAAAAAGCTAAACAATCGCATGCCATATTACTGCCCTCTCAAATTTTCTGAATTTAATTGTCATCATGGGGCCAGATGGGAAATTTTGTGAAATGGGATGAAAAAATTGATATAAACTGGCAAAAAGTGTAAATTGAGAAAGATAAAGGCAGAAATTGATTAAACTGGCAAAAATGGGCATATTAGTATGAAATGATTTGGAATTTCTACTTGTGGGACTAAAAAAGGAATATCTTACCTTATTTTATCTTAAATGTGGCTAAAATAGGAAAAATTGTGTGTAAAAAGTGGTAAAAATGGGCTTAAAAGTGGCAATAATGGGTCAACAGAGGCAACATTAGGCTTAAGTTGTGAGAAATGGTTTAGAAGTGGCAAAAACAGGCAGAAAATGGTCAAAAATAGGTTTTTAAGTGGCAAAAAAGTGTTAAAATTGGTGGGAAAACATGATGAAAATGGGATAAAATTTGTGTAAAGGGGGAACAGTGTAATTTCAAAAATATTCTTAGTTTTTTTTTAGGGAATCTGGAGACCCCTTCTCAGTGTCTTGCGACCCAAAGGTTGAGAACCACTGATCTAGTGGTTGGCAAAGTACCCTGGAACATCTGAGCTGAGTATCAAGATCAAGACCAATTAAACCACCACATCTAGAAAATGAAAGAGTGCAGACTGCTCTGATAGGACCACTGGTCATCAGCAGATGTTACTGTTGGAGTCTGGAAGCTGACTGATGACCAGACTTGATTAGGTTGTAGTATGTTGGGGGTCCAACCAGCCTCTGTGCTCCATTTTAAAATCATTTGAACATCCTCTCCTGTATACATGCTGAAAGTACATCCCTGAAAGTTTCCCCTAATGCAGACTATATGTCATCTCATACTTGGTGCTGTTTGGATCGTTGCTGCAATAATCTCTGCAGCCTATAGTAACGGCTGTTGGCTCTGCCTGACTCTCTGAATTCTTTCTCTCCTTGGCTTGTCTGCAACTGTGAGAGATTTGGAGATAATTCATCTCACATATACCCGAGTTCTGCCTCACCACTTTCTCTCCCCACCTTAATCCCTTTCTTCCTCTCTCTCCAAACACAGCGTTTGCTGCAACAAGGACTAAATTGATCAACACTCAAAGCTGCATCGCCTCCACTGTCACCACTCTGTTAGCTTGATAGTTATTGAGAATTTATTGTGTTTGTGTGCTACTTGGGCTGATTGTGTAAGCAGTGAGTGTGTGTTTAGCTGTCTGCTCTGTTTACCTGCCTCTTTCTGGGTGTGTGAGCGCAGGATAAAACATCTGTCTTGTAAATAACATTTGTGCCTTCACTTCCCTCTGTTATTCCTCAGATTTATTCGGCCCAGCTGGGTGTGCTGCAGCAGACGGAGGGGGGTCTGCAGAGCAAATATAGGGCCTGATGTAACACAGGATCTTTTTGTTCCTATCTGCCCTCTGTACGTATACATCACTGTTTCTTTATCTACTCCATCTCGCCGCCTTTCCTCTCCCTCTGACTCCTTTCTCAAGTCGACATCCTCAGCAGGCTGGGAGTCGCTGCTGTCAATAACGCAGAACTCTCGGCCTATTATTGAGCGTCTGCATCGATATGCATCAAGCCGCCACCTGAGGCTAAAGCAAATATAGATGTCTCTGAGCTCTGGGGATATATTATAAGTCAGACTTCTACATGCTGCACACATAATCACACTTTTGCATGTAGAAAGGTCAAATCTATGCCTGCATTCGCCTACATACAACAGCTCATGCAGGATTTAAGGTGTTTTTTTTCCCTGCAAGAAAAAGAAAAGCAATAAATACCGCAAAAATGTGAAGGACTGCTGCTTAAGGCTGTTTCCACTCTGCTAAAGTGATTTTTTTTTTCTCCTAAACTTCTCTTTGATAAACTTTATTTTCTCTTTTGGCTTCTGGTGTCTCCTGTAAACAAATACAGCAAATGGAAGACACTTGAATCTTTCAAAGACAGGCTCGAAATGTTTACAGTGAAGAAGCAGCCAAGGATACAATACAGTCACTGGGAATGAATGGGATCTGCAGGAAAGTGATCCTTTTAGTGTGCAAGAGGTGGTAAACAGGGCAGCAAACAGTTTCTACACATCTAGATCAAACTCAGAATTGTGATATATAATCAGTGATATCAATACATGACGTAAGCAAGCAGCAACAAGAGGCCGGTGCAATTATGGCGGAAGACATTAGTGTGGATGCTGTTAAAGTGCCAGTTTTATCAGAACTTGACGACATTTCTTCGTTAAAAGAAGAACAAAGAACAGCAGCGAGTTGTTTCCTTTAAAAAATGACAAAGTCGAGTACTGACATGTCTACAGTCGCCATGGTTCGCAGGGTTATGCAGTTCTCCATGGGGTTTACACCTTGGTAGCGGCTATGTCACGTGTTTTGTTGCTCTGATTGGCCCATAAAGATTTGACAGACAGAACATTCATCCAATCCCTCTCCAAGTTTTATTTCAAAGCCTCTGCCCTTTCCCAAACACCACCTATGGGAGGTTTACCAGGTAGAGTGAAACAAATCCATCTGGCAAGTCAAGTTAGTACTGATGAACATTCACGTAGAAATGGAGGCCATTCTTTGAGAGTTTGACACAACTCTCAAAGATGAAGGGTTGAGTTCTTTTAGGTAGGAAAGCTGTTAAAAAGCTGTTAAGGAGGTCTTTTTATTATCATTTAAAATCTGCGGGACAAAACTTTTCAACAAGTTTCTCCAGTGATGACTGGATGACGGTTCTGTCACATTTTTTTTTTTTTTTTTTTTTTTTCTGTCTTCAAATTGGGAATTTCAGTCTGAGGCTTCACAAGATGGATCCGCCTGATGACAGACATAGAATCTGGCCAATCCATTTGCTTTGCAGAATTAGTTTTATACCATGGGTACTTTCCTTTGTTTATTTAAACTTACTCTAGGAAAAAAAAAATAGCTTGGAGCAGATCTAGATTTTAACATTAGCTTAGCCATGGAAAAAAGACAAGAGTACCTGGATGCATCTGAGGACCTCCACTTCACACCGGAAGTTGGAAAATTGCCGCCATATCTCATCTTCTAATACCGGAAGTCACTTGAACTGAACATCTTCTTTGTTGTTTTCTCCGTGTGTCGCCGTCTTATTAATAGAGGCAAGTCCTCTATATGCGACAGAGGCTGAATGGCTGGCTGCACTTCGGCATGTTGCCAGACGCAAGTCGCTACATCATTCAATACAGTAGACAAGGATTGTGCACATTTTCAGGATAAAAAGCTCGAACAACGAAATTTCACAGATTTTAATGAATCATTTATAACAAATGATCCTTGTTAAAATAATTGACAGTAAAACATAAAAGCAGAATCCGCTTTCTTGTATTTTCTCAGTTAAATGAAAAGATGTACTCCATGATTTAAAATAAAATAATTGTATATATAATATAGTTTCATATCTGTAAAGATATTTTTATTTTGAATCTATATATACATTTTTTATATTTGAATCTGATCATTTGACCTTTTTATTCTGATAACTTGCACAGCAAGGCCTTTATCACGAGTCTACGAAGTACTTCTGGTTTAGCGTTTATTGTGTCGGACCACTTCTGATTTATGACTCATCTATACTTATATTTCACTATCAGTTATTATTTTTATATGGATCATTTATTAAATGATTCATTAAAATCCATGTAATCTCGTTGTTTGAGCTTTTTATTCTGAAAACGTGCACAATCCTTGTCTACTGTATTGAATGATGTAGTGACTTGCCTCTGGCAACATGGCAGCGATGTCAGCGTCTGGCCAGCCAATCTCCTGTCGCATATTATGTCTGTGCAAAGTGATACTTGAATTTTAATCATAAATCAATTTAGTAAAATGAATGTTATGTAATCGCTGTGCTTGTTAGTCTGAAAAGTCACAAATTTTTTGTCTACTTGAATTTCCTTATGTGGCCAACTTGCCCATATTAAAATGGTGGCCATGCACGAAGAAAACAACTCAGAAGCCGTTCAGTTCAAGTGACTTCCGGATATGACGGCGCTCGTGAGGCTTCTGGTGGGAAGTGGAGGTCCTTCGATGCAGCCAGGTCCCTCTCAAAACAGAACCTGCAACAGGAAGGAAAGTAGATCAGAGTAGCTTAAATAAACAAGAAAAATGTTTGACAAATTTCTTTTGACTAGTCCACTGAGCTGTCTTTGAGTCGAAACATGAACTGGAGAGCTGTGAGTGCAGGATGACAATATGGTGGTTTGCACCCGGCTGCAGTCCGGCTAAAGTAGCCTACCTGTGACTAGAGAAGACTAATAATACTGCATTTAAAGCATTAGTGCTAAAAATCTTGCTGATTCTCTGTTACTCCTGTTTTTTTCTTAGCCGTCGCCCTTGAAATGCACTCAGAGGTATTTAAATTGAACTGAACTGCATGCAAACAAAGGAATTACCATTATAAAGAGTGTAGCTTTAGTTCTGAGGTAATTTTAGATGTGCGTTTGGTAAATTTGCCTTAAAAGCATCATTAAGCATTTTAAGAGCCTTTACATCCATCCAATATTGACATGCAGGGACAGATTGAAAGATTGTCTTACTATTCTGCAAATAAAACCCTGATCATCCATCAAATGCTGCACACAAACTGGCTTCATTCGATGTACAAAGGCATGTGGAGATTCAACGGTCGACTCTGACCAATTCAGGCTTCATTTCTTGGCTGCATTCAAGGAGGGCCTTTGAAATGCGACTTCACACAATCTGGCCCCTCAGCTGGGACACAGCGATTTCAAAACAAAGGCTTTTATAGATTTGTTGCACTCTCGGTCAGAAGTAAAAACAGCAAAATTCTTCCAAATACTGAACTATTGGTTTTGGGAGCTCTCCATCACAAGATGCTTGGACCGCTCTGCACAGCATCCTACATCCTGCTTTGTTGTTTTTTAGGGGGTTTAATTTGTTCTTGCATAACAGGGAGGAAGACACCATGCCAACACAACAATCAGAAAAAAACAGAATTGAATATTATGCAGCATCACAGATTAGCACGTTTAAATAACAGCCTATGTAAATCTGGCCCTCCAGGCAGCTTAAACACTCATGCTGCTGCACATGTCGGCAAATAACTGAAAGCTGCGTGTCATCAGGTACACACACAAAGACCCAGGAGGGGCTGTTCCTCCTTTATCCTCTCATTTACAGGCAAAACCTGCTTTCCAGTCGCAAATGAATGCATAAAAGGTTGCTGTGGCCACCTGCACACGTTTGCCAAAAAGCACTCAGAGAGGAAAACGAAGCCTCACTGAGCAGCAACAAACCATCTCCCACAATCCATCCCGTCTGCAGCACGGAGCGCTCTTTCAATCAGCCTCTGTTGGCCCTGTGAGGCTACCAGGCAGGAGCCAACATGGCCGAACTCCAAGCTAATACATTTTTTCAATTGATCCGTCTGATAACAACAGAGAAAGTTTTCCTTTCTGTGCTACAGTCGGAGCGCGGCGGCGGCGGCAACACCTGGAGCTCTTCCACAGGTGCTGCAGCGTCATGTAGCAACACCCCGCGATGGCTATCAGTGAAATTGGCTTTGAGATTGCTCTCCTGCACCTCTGATTGAGGCCCTCAAAGCAGCAACACATCATCCATCAACAGGATAGCGATGCAGATGGAGGAGGGGAGAGTTTTCTGAGCGGGGAGAATGAAAGATGAAAGAAAGGAGAGCAGGAGGGGGTATCGATAAAGTCAGGGAGAGATAAGACGGAGTGAAATAGATAGTTAAACACAGGGAGCAAGATAAGGGTATAAGGAAAATGAGATGACGACGTGCTGGAGTGTAAATGAGGCGATGAAGACTGCAAACTGAGTCAAGAGAGGGAGAGGAGGGACTATGAGCTGAAAACATGAAAAGGTGGGAGGAAAATTAAGCGTGAGGGACTGAATTAGAGGATGAGAAAGAAGGGGAACGAGTAGGGAGAGAGTTTGGGTTTGAAAAGCCACATTTTTCTGTCTGTTTGGGCCCAACAACCACCTTAAGCCACTGCCTTTAAACTAAAGCAGCTGGTAAAGCTCTCCAAGGTATAACAAAGGAGAGGAAGTAGCCTTTTAAAGCGTTTTGGTGTGATCATCTGTAAAGCTTACAGAAACATTTAGTGTGTCCTCTCACAGCCTACCCAGCCAACTGACTGTCGCCTCCGGCAGTCTCTATAGAAGTATTTTAAATGTAGAGAATCAACAACACACTCCAAGTGTTGTCATTCACATTTATCTGAGAGTAGAACAGCCGTACAAGTATGAATGTTCTCCCTAGCTAAAGATTGAATATATGAGAAAACACAACTGTTGTACTTTCTATAATCAATGCTGAAAATATTTACATTCGTACTCCATTGTGCCATTTTGCAAGTGAACACAATGCATGGTGGGAAATTCATCATACCCCTTGGTTCAAGTGTGGTCCTGAAAAATCTGTGGAAAGCTGTGGTATTTTACATTTAACCTGAATAATAACCACTCTTATCAAAGAAACACATTTGATTCATCTGTGTAGTAAGTAGCCCTCATTTAAAAATGTAAATCCTTTTGTTAAAAACAGAATTAAAATACATTTAAAATAGCTAAAATGGGTTAATAAAGATAAGAAATGGTGGGAAAGGTGGTGAAATTGGATTTTAAAAGTAGCAGAAATGGGTTAGAAATGCCAAAAATGACATATAAGTGGTAAAATAACCCCCAAAACATGTCAAAAATGGCTTAAAGTGGCAAAAATGGGCATATTGAGTAGTAAAACATGGTTCAGAAGTGGCTGAAATGGCATCGAAGTGGCAAAAATAGGTGGGAATTTGGTGAAATGGGATGAAAATTGATCTAAATTGGCAAAAGGGGGTTAGTCGAGGCAGAAAAAGTCAGAAACTGGAAAAAATTGGCATATCAAATTTTGAAATGTGGCTTAAAAAGTGTTAAAAGAGGTTAATAGTGGTAATAATGGGTCAATAGAGCAACAATAAGCAGAGAGTTGCAAAAATGTGTTAAAGTTGATAAAATTGGTGGGGAAAAGTGATGAAAATGGGTTAAAATGTGACAAAATTGGTGTAAGTGGCCACAGTGTAATTTAAAAAGTGTTCTTAGTATTTTTAAGGTATCTGGAGACCCCCTCTCAGTGTCTCACGACCCCAGATGGGGTCTTGACCCCAAGGTTGAGAACCCCTGCCTAGGAATAAAGAGGTTTGTTTTGGTATGCTGAATCTTCCCTGACACCACAACCTGAACTGATGCTTTAAAATTGAGCTCCGTCTGTCATCAGAAGAGCAAATTTCACTTCCTGTATCCACCAAGTCAGTAACATTCACCTCCTTCCAAACTTTAGAAAGCACACCAACAAATCTTAGTTCAGGTGCTGCTTCATTCCTGGGGGCTCGCTCTCTGTGCTCCCTTGTTTACTGCATAAACAGGCAGATCTGTAAACCTCTGATTCACCCTCATTAAATGACTGAATACCTCAGCAGGTTACAGCGTAGTCTTTTCAGAGACTCCATCTCTCCTCAGCATGCCTGAGGCTGCCACATGCCAGAGTCACAGGCCGATAGATTTCCCATTAACTTCATCTTCTTCTGGGACGACTGGTGTGGCCTTCAGAGGCCGAAGGCAGAGCAGCATCAAGGTCTTTACAGCGGCAGTGACTGACGTGTGGATATACACGCCTGCAGGCTGCCAGTGCTGGATGAAGAGATAGAGCAAGGACTGCGGACTGTGCACAACAACCAGGTCCCGCTGCATTCACAAACACTCTCAGAGTTTAAATAATGGCCTCAACAGAGCAGCAGGATTGCCCTACATTTTATGACTTGATTTGAGGTAGTTAAAAATTAGTCATTAGTCAACAACAGAGTTTCAAAACATTTTATAGGCTGCAAAGAAAATGGTCATTCGTTGAATCTGCAGCATTAGGAGCTCATATTTACTGAAATCAAAGCTATTTCAATCAATACATCTTAACAGGCCAAGTTCCATGTTAATATAGGAGCCCTTCTTTGATATCACCTCCACTATTCTTGCATCCATTGAATTTATGAGTTTTTGGAGAATTTCGGCTTGAATTTCTTTGCAGGATGTCAGAATATCCTCCCAGAGCTGCTGTTTTGATGTGAACTGCCTCCCACCCTCATAGATCTTTAGCTTGAGGATGCTCCAAAGGTTCTCAGCAGGGTTGAGGTCAGGGGAGGATGGGGGCCACACCATGAGTTTCTCTCCTTTTATGCCCATAGCAGCCAATGACACAGAGGGATTCTTTGCAGTATGAGATGGTGCATTGTCATGCATGAAGATCACTTTGCTAAAGAAGGCACGGTTCTTCTTTTTGTACCATGGAAGAAAGTGGTCAGTCAGAAACTCTAGATACTATGCCGAGGTCATTTTCACACCTTCAGGGACCCTAAAGGGGTCTACCAGCTCTCTTCCTATGATTCCGGCCCAAAACATGACTCCGCCCCCTCCTTGCTGACGTCACAGCCTTGTTGGGACATGGTGGCCATCCACCAACCATCCACTACTCCTCCATCTGGACCATCCAGGGTTGCACGGCACTCATCAGTAAACAAGACAGTTTGAAAATGAGTTTTCATGTATTTCTGGGCCCACTGCAACCGTTTCTGCTTGTGAGCATTGGTTAGGGGGGCTGAATAGTAGGTTTATGCATGACTGCAAGCCTCTGGAAGATCCTACACCTTGAGGTTGGTGGGACTCCAGAGGCACCAGCAGCTTCAAATACCTCTCTGCTGCTTTGTAATGACATTTTAGCAGCTGCTAAAATGTCATTACATGCATAAGTTTTCCTGAAATATCTAATGTTTTCATTCCTTGACCAAGGCACTATTTGAGGCTGTTTAGCAGCAGAGATCCTTTTTCTTTCCCATATTCCTGAAACCCGTGGCCTGCCTAATAATGTGGAACGTCCTTCTTAAGTAGTTCTCCTTTAATTGGGCTCACCTGGCAAACTAATGATCACAGGTGTCTGAGATTGATTTCAGTGATCCACCGAGCCCTGTGACACAATACCATCCATGAGTTTAACTGAAAAACAAAAAATTGAATGTTTATGACATCAAACTCCAGATTGCATAATAATTTGCAATATGGTGTATACATAGATATATCAGTAAAAATAAGTGTCTGTAGACCTATTCTGTTGGGATTTATCCAGTGTTGGTCTTTGGGGGGGGCTGGCTTTCCTAAATATAAGTGGAGGGGGTCCCAAGGAGACTTTCAGGGCTCAATAACAACAAAGTAGAAAGTTTTGAACTTTTATCTGAACAACGCGTTTTTGCTTTTCAGCAGACATTTTTCATTTCACTTTGACACTGCAGGTTTGAACATTGGTTTAAACCAAGTCCTGAAACTGACTGCATGTTTCACCTTCAGATGTTGGGACATGAGGTCCCTATAGAGGTAGACAAAGAGTAATTAACACAGATACTCACAGTGTTATTGTGACAGTAGTAAAAGTGGTGCAATCATCCCCCCATTATCAAGTCATTACTGTGAGATAATTGCAGGCGGTTATTGTTTTTATGGTTCTTGGAGCAGCTCTGTGATGAAGTTTCATCAGAGACGGACGCAGTGTTCGGTCACTGTCACAGGCACGTCTGTCTACAGCAGTGTTTAAGTTAACCTGTGGGAATAGGATGCAGTAAGAAATTCTTTCCAGGCACCATAGTTTGGACCTCAGGAAATGTCATAACATGAAAATACTACCTGGTGACGACACAATATGCCTCTGTGAGTGTTACATTTTCCTGACAGTAAAGGTGTGCTGGAGGGTCTGGAGCTGTTTCTGTGGTAGTAGGTAGCAGTGGCGTGCACTGACTTTTTCAAGGGCAGGGGCGAAAAGAAAAAAAGGGTACATACAGCGCATTCTCACCACTGAAGAGGGCATTTTACCACCATATTAGCACCAGATAATCCAAACTGGTTCTGTGAGATATAGTTCTGGCTCATTATAGATCAAAAAAGGGCCCAACATAGAAGTCATTGCAACAGTTGTGCTTTGCCAATGAGGAGGGCACTTTAGCACGCGTTTTTACAACCCAAGAGGGCAGTTTATCATGTTTTAACCAGCCAAGAGGGCAATTAAGTGTTTTTTTTCACCCAAGAGGGCAGTTTAGTTTTGCCAACCAAGAGGGCACTTTAGCATGCGTTTTGGCTCCCAAGAGGGCACTTAAGCACGTGTTTTTTAACAATTGAGCTGCAAGGGGGGGCGACCCCCCCATGCACACCACTGGTAGGTAGCAAAGCAACCAGCGATAGACATTTGGCCCAAGGACCATGACCCCCAAAATCTAAACAGTTAATCCTTAAAGGGGAAATATTTTAGCCCTTTAAGAAAAGTTTACATTGGTCTCAGAGGTCCCCAAAACATGCCTGTGCCTGGGTGGAATGTTCCTCCAAGCAGAGAGGTCCAACCAAACCTGTGGGCGGGGCTAACTCCCCACATGACAACATGAGGGGAAAATCTGAGAATGGCTTGTTTCAGCACACATTTGCCGAAAGGTGGAGAAAGAGGGGGAGGGAATGGATTTTTTTGGTACTTGAGGTGATTGTAGACAGGCCCCTTTAATATATCCCCTTTAAATCAGAGTGGACATTTGTACATGGCTTGATGAAAATCAAAGTCATTCAAATATGCCTGGATGGGCAGCTAATCTAAGACATAATACATCAAGCATTGGCTATCACCTCTGTGCTGTTGAGATGCACACTACAGTATAATTGATTTGATATAAACATCAGCAGATATTAGCTTTAGAAGTTAAATATTGATTTTGTTCCATATGAAAATCCTGCTGATATTTAGAGCCAGTATCTCAGCTGTACATATGGGAAAAACATATCAAATGTCAGCCTTTTGCACAGAGACACTTGGTCATTTTGACCATAAAAACAGAAAAAAAAAAGTCTAGGCTAAAATGAGTTTTGAAATATTTGCATGTCAGATATTGGTAAAAAATCAAAGTCCAATATCACACATACCTACTGTGAAGTGCTAACCATGGTAGGAATAATTTCTGCACTACAACCTATGGAAATGATGCATTGCCATGCTATGAAGCATTGCCATTATTGACTGTGCAGTCAGGGTTGCCAGGTCAGCGGTCTTCCCGCGGAATTAGGCTACTTTTACGTACTGCTGCGGGTCGATTTTTTTGTCGGCGGGTTGAGCAGATCTCTTTGATCTCTTGTGTATATGTATTTACTATCCAAAGCAGAATAAATGACTTTATTTACCGTAAAATACAACTAAATCAACCAGCAGAGAAGCAGGAAAACATAGAACATGGCACACAACCAAAGATCTGCTGTGCCACACTGGCACACAGACATACAGAAGCAGCACCACCTGCAATATATGTGATGTTGCAGTGGCTTTAATGGCTTATGTTGAATTTCAGCATTGGGCTTGGTTTTGGGCTGGATTTGGGCTAGTTTTTATTGGCCGTCGGGCTATATTTGTCACCCAGACCTGGCAACCCTGAGTGCAGTTCAGATCCAGCTGTCAGAGCAGAGTGTGGACGTAAAAAACCCAACACCTTTCAACTAAAATGCAGCACTTGTGAGTCATATTTAAGTGCAGTAAAACTAAGAAAATGAAAGTATTGAAGAAAAACAGCTGAGAAGAAGTGGAACTCTGTAATTTCCACCTTGTGGTAAGGCTACACATGCAGCAGTGATGCAGAGGAAGTATGAGCACATTGGCATTCAAATGTGTGATGATTTAAAGCTCAGCATGTGTGTTATTCTAATGGAACCATATTTAGTGTACAAAGCGATAGAGAGGTTCTGTAAATGCCAGTTTACCTGAACTTCATAGGAAATAAGTGAAGTTTCTGAGGACACTTTGGTGCAATTATTTTGTACCGTGCAAGAGCATGATTGCCTCCCCCTTCCCCTCACCCCCGCGCCAATTCATAACTAAAGTTATCTAGAGACACTTTACAAAGAGGGCAGGTCTAGACTATAACTCTCTGTTGTGGCCTCTAATACAGTGGTTCTCAACCTTGGGGTCGGGACCCCCTTGGGGGTCGCGAGGCACTGAGATGGTGTCTCCAGTTGCCCTTAAAAAACTAAGAATATTTTTTGAATTACACTGTTGCCACCTAACACCAATTCTGTCAAAATTTGTGCCCCTTTTTGTAATTTTTCCCACTAATTTTAACCCATTTTTATTATTTAACACCTATTTTTGTCAGTTTGAAACTCTTTCCAACACTTTTTTCTGCCTGTTTTTCCCACTTCTAAACCAATTCTTGCCACTTAAGCTTAGTGTTGCCTCTGTTGACCCATTACTGCCACTATTAACCCCTTTTAAACACGTTTTACTTCCATTTTTTCCCCATTTTAACCACATTTCACCATTTGATTTGCCCATGTTTGCTAGTTTAACAAATTTCTGCCAGAATCTGCCTTTTTTTCTCTCTGAATTTGAATCTGATTTTTCCCAGTGTTTTTATCAACTTTTTTTATCCCATTTCACCAAATTTCCACCCATTTTAGCCAATTTAAAGCCATTTTAGTCATTTTTAACTCTTTTTTTTAACCACAATTTATGCCCTTTTTTGCCACTTTAACCTATTTTTGCCATTTTTTTGCCATATTTAGCTTTTTTTTTTTGCCACTTTTAACCCATTATGGATACTTTTGAAATCCAATTTCACCACCTTTTCCATCATTTTTTGCCATTATTAACCCATTGTACCAATTTTTAAGCCTTTTTTTTAACAGAGGGGATTTACATTTTTTAAAAGGCTATTTACTACACAAAAATATATTTTTTCTTTGATAAGAATGATTATTTTTTCAGGGTGAAATTGAAATATGGGCCATGATTTACAATGGGCCATGATTTTGTTGACCTCCATGCTCCCCCAGTTTGGCTGGAAGGCAGAAAGCTCTCCCATTTATCCCCCTTTATGGAAGGCCTTTTCTCCACATGACTATTCTTGATTGTTCATGGCTGTGTTTAACCACCCTCAGGTACAGCGGGGGTCCCCGGTCTCTGGCACCTTTATTTTGCGGTCGCGGGCGCGAAAAGGTTGAGATCCTCTGCTCTAATAGATCAGCATTAATCATCAATATTGTCATAAAGACTTTACCCTACTATAATAAAGAGCAGCATTAATCACCATGAGCTCAGCACTAGCCGTATTTAGCCCCATTACAGCAGCCATATAAAGCTTCCTTTTAACAAGCAGGAATGTCGAGCACACCAGGCTGTCTGCTGGAGCCGCACCGGGGTTGGAAAGGGTGAGAAGGAGGGGTAGGGGTGAAGGAAAGCAAGACGTATTATTTAAGGCCCGCTCAGACTACATGACTTTTTTGATCGTTCAAGATGGCACCATGCCAGACTATGTGACCAAATCTTGTCCTGTCTTGATCGACAGCCTGGCCTCACTACGAGAGTGATCCTGACCGCTCACCGCATGCTGACGTCACCACCGTCTCCATGACTAAGTGTGAGTTCACAGGTTGTCGGGGGGCAGGTCAAAGAGTGTCAATAATTCTGCAACAGATGTGCTCGGTGTGACTGTAGCGGTCTTTTGATCAAAAAAAGGAAAATAAACAATTATGGATTGCATTATGATAATGAGTATGGACGTATCATAAGGAGGACAATATGGACTGGCTCTCCTTCAGCTAGAACATAAGGTATGAATGTGATAACGTAAATAAAATAAAATGTACACATTAGTTTTAGGGAATAAAAAGGGATCAAAAGTGGTAAATCTTGTAAATTACGATGCAAAGAAAAAAAATGAGCAAGTGTTCTCCTGTTGTTAGACATCAGAATTCACATCGTTGACGTCAGGTCAGGGTGTCAAACTAGACCAGTGGTTTTCAAACATTTTTTGCCCAGGGCACACCTAAAGTTAAGCCAAAATCTCAAGGCACACGACATTTAAATTGATACAAAATAGACTTTTAGATAATGTTACCGTCAAGGTGGCCTACACAGGGAGAGCTTTCTGGGGCCCAGCCAACAGGGGGATCATGGAGGTGGCAAAAGAGAGCAAACGGTGGCAAAAATGGGTTAAAAATGACGAAAAAACATGGTAAAATTGGGCAAAAAAGTGGCAAAACAAAGTCAGAAATGGGCGAAAATTGGTTAAAAAAATGGCCAAACAATGGGTTAAATTTGTAAAAACTTTTTTAAAGTGTCAAAACAGTGGTAAAAATGGGTTAAAAGTGATAAAAAAGGGCACAATTGGACAAAAAAGTGGTCAAACAAAGTCAAATGTGGGCAAAAACTGGCAAAAAGGTGGCAAAATAGATCATAAGTTGAATAAAAGTGGCAAAAAAGGGTTAAAGTTTTCAGGGGTCCAGCCTGGTCTGTGGGCAGGCATGGTTACAGTACTTGCCATAAGGCACACTAGTGTGCCTTGCCACACCATATGAGAACCACTGAACTAGACGACGATGTACGAAAAATTCTGACATGTTAGTCTTGTTGAGTCGTGGTTGTGGGGCGTCTTGGACGTGTCATTCATTATGTCACACTACAAGACAGTTTAGACGATGAGCTGCGACGTTGCAGTCGGGCTTAAATCTGGCTGAATTTGTATAGTCTGAGCCGGCCTTTACACGACGCACAGATTAGTTCTTGGATCCGAGCTTTAGTCTGTAATGTGAAACCAATCATGACGAAACTACAAAACACAGACTCCCCTGTCCCTGGATGTTCCCTCAGCTGAGATCCAAAGATCCACTGCAGAGTCACCAAAGCTCCGTCTTTGATCCACTCCTCCTCACACCTCTGCCCTTCTCTTTCTTTGGAGGAGACATTTTAAAATGAGCTCTTTGTGCAGCGCCTGAAGCTCCAGACGCCATCTCAGAGCCCCTCCAATAAAGATCCTGCCCTCCTCTGCACCCAGCAGAAATTTACGATGCACAAACTTTCAGAGTCTCAGGGTCTCCTTTCGGATTGGATGTCCCCGTCTTCAAGGCGAAAGTGCTGTCAAAGGAACAGAGCGCTGGAAGGTCTCGGAATAATGCAGATCCACAGCAGGGGGGACGGAGAGGGAGGGACAAAGACAAACCATACTGATTTTTGATTTTTACCAGCACTGCATACTGTGTCTCTGGTTACTAAAGAGTCTAAAATCAAACAGAATGAAGTTCATGAGTCTTTTTTAAAAATGCAATAGGTAGAATTTATGCACTTTAATTCCAACAAAAATGACTGAACGTATGCTGTTGTTTTTGCAAGATTAGTACTAAAATCACCTCAAATATTCAACAGTCAAATCCTTGATTTTGATAGTTTTAACAGGTTATGTCTTGACAGACGTGTCTTCAGGATTGCTATTTAAACACTGGATGCTGCAGGAAAGATTTCTACATACTGTGACTCATTGCCTATTTGTGACAGGCCACAATTATTTCCTGCTATCGACTGCATGCTCTGCCACCCAAGCTTACCATTCTTCTTAATCATGGTCCATTTGCAGGGAATCTCTCTGAAGAATCCCCATTGATAGGGTGGTCTCACATGAGGACCCTGGACCCAGGTTTCTGATCCACACTGCTTATCTGGATCAGTGTCAGGAGGTCAAAGCATCCATCCATCCATTTTCTATACCACTTCTCCCATTGGGGGTCGCAGGGGGGCTGGAGCCTATCCCAGCTGTCATTGGGCGAGAGGCGGGGTACACCCTGGACTGGTCGCCAGTCAGTGGCAGACATATTGAAACAGACAACCAGGCCAGTCACACTCACACCTACGGCCAGTTTAGAACCACTAATGAGCATGTCTTTGGTGGTGGGAGAAAGCCGGAGTCCCCGGAGAGAACCCGTGTATACACGGGGAGAACATGCAAACTCTGCACAGAAAGGTCCTGACCGGGAATCGAACCAGGAACCTCCTTGCTGTGAGGCAGCAGCGCTAACCCTGACGTGCAGCCCAGTGTGTGTAAAACACAATAGATGGCTCTTTTTTGACATGGAGGCTTTTATTTTGAAATGTTTACCTTTCCCAATGGTCACATGATTTCCTTTTCCTCAGGTATTTTATTAAATGAAGAAAACAAATAACAGAATAGAAAAAACAGCTAATTTTTCCATTTTTTTCTATATTTGGTCAAAAAAAAAAAAAAAAAAAGAAGAGAATAATGAGAGTTTCACCTGATTTCTGAGTCCGGTTTCAACCAGGAAGTGGATCTACCAGAAATATTCTGACCGTTTAAGATGTTATCTCATCAAATATAAGAACAAGAAGTTAGAGAAACGCTTTATGCTGCCATAATAAATGCTTGAACAATTACAAATGTGAGCTGGCTGAGTGAACAAAGTCGTTATTTTAAACCCAACTTGTTTTAAACTCATGCATGAACGATGCTGAAATGACTTGTTAGATTAAAGTGTTGTGAGGACAATGTCATCAGGAAACATCGGGTTAGATATCCATTAACCCGGTCCAGCTCCAATAAAGAATTGCCATTGTTAAACTGTTTTTAGAGACACTAGAGTGGTGATACTCAACGTGTGGCTCTTTTGTGATGAGTTTTGGCTCTTTTATGTCTTAATTTCAAATATAATTACCCCAGAAAACCTTAAAAAAGGGAACTTTGACCTCAGAAATTAATCACATTGATCAGTTTGTTCCTCAGACTTATAAAGTAGACTTTGATTGTCAAACTTAATAGGCCCATTTATCCCATTTTCCCACATGTATCCCATTTTGCCCTTTTTCACACTTTTATGCCACTTTTCATCCAATTAAGCCACCTTTGCCATTAAATACAACTTTTTTTCCTATTTTTTCCCCATTTTTGCCACTTCTTGTTGCCACTTTTTCCCCATTTTATGCCACGTTTATCCCATTTTTGGCCTTTTTCAGATTTTGTTGCCACTTTTTGACCATTCCTATTTGTTGCCTATTTTCGGAACTTCTTTTTGCCACCTTTATCCCATTTTTGCCTCTTTTCAATACTTTTTGCCCATTTAATTTACTATTTGCCATTAAATAGCATTGTTTTCTATTTTTTGCCCTTTTTTGCCACTCTTGACTACTTTTTGCCCATCTTAGTCACTTTTTCCTCATTTTTTGCCAATTTTTTGTCACTTTTAGGCCATTTCTTTCCACCTTTTGCTTATTTTATTGCTACTTTAAGCTGTTTTTGCTGCTATTCACCACTTAGATTGTGGCTCTTGCAAAGATCTAGGGTTTTGGCTCTTTGTTGCCCATTGTTGGGACTTATTTTTGCTACCTTTATTCCATTTTTGCCCTTTTTTTTACTACTTTTTGCCCATTTAAGCTACCTTTTGTCATTAAATACTACTTGTTTCCTCCTTTTTTGCCCATTTTTGCAATTTATTTTTGCTACCTTTTCCCCTATTTTGCCCATTTAAGCTACCTTTTGCCATTAATACCACTTATTTCCTTTTTTGCCCATTTTGCAACTTCTCTTTGCAATTTTTATCCCATTTTAGCTCTTTTTCACATTTTTTTGCCCATTTAAGCCACCATTTGGCTTTAAATAGCACTTGTTTCCTATTTTATTGCCCTTTTTGCCACTCTTGACTGCTTTTTGCCCATTTTAGTCACCTTTCTCTCATTTTTTGCCACATTTTTGCCACTTTTGGACCATTTTTTGCTACCTTCTGCTCATTTTCTTGCTACTTCCAGCTGTTTTTGCCACTTTTCGCCACTTAGATGGTGGCTTTTGCAAAGATCTAGGGTTTTGGCTCTTTGGTTAAGCTGGGTTGAGCACTAGAGTCTTTCCAATCTAGACTAACAGCTTTGGACGTGTTGATGAGGTGTGTGAATGTCTCAGGATGGATCAATTCACATTTAACAGAAAAGACACAGTTGGCACGATCAACAGTCCAGATGAGAAAGAGAACACAATAACCTGCTTTTTCAGCTCCCCACAGCTTCACTTATCAACATGAATGTCATCACCATCCTCTCAGTTTTAAACAAAGATCTGATTCTTTGTTCTGGCTGCAGATATTAATAATTATTTTAGAGCTGTAGCTGTTTTTCTAATAAGCCCATTATGTTTAAAATTGCATATTGATTTTTAAATCTGTGCTTTTAGATTACCATTGCTAAAGAGCATAATAACAGCAAACTCTGTGAATCCATCCTTAAGAAACTGGATTGTGAGTTTATTGATATTCAGCAACACAAACACTGAGGAGAGATTATTTTCCTCCCTGCAGTTTGATTATAATAATCGAAAAAGACTGCTGAGTCTTCTGTATTTGAATAAAACAGTGTTTGCATGCAGGAGAAGCACTTAATTATTAATAGAAGCTTGTCCACAAGGTCAGATTACAGTATTTCAGTCAGAAACACTTTGTTAAAGCTCAAGTATGTAACACTCAGTGAGAACCTATAGAATCAACTCTGCTCCCCCTCTCTTCCTGTTCTTCTTCTTATGTGCACGTTCGCTGAATCGAATACTGACGGTGGCAAAGCTCCTGTGGAGTGTTTTTGCTCCGCTTTTCCACTGAAATCAAAGGCCGAATCACAGGTAGGAAAACACTTCGTCTCAGCATGAACAGTTCTACACAGGACCAAACACCGCCGTAACTCTGCCATTCTATCAACTTATCACTGAGCTGAGGTACAAGCACACCTACTACAGCGGCCAATAGGAACGCTCCCTCTGTCCTGAGCCGTGATTGGCTGCGATTACTAGCTTCCTCATTGGCTGGCGCATCGTCTCTTGCTGGTTTTTCTCAAGTGAGAGTGCAGCGCAAGGAGCTGTCGCAGAAGTGTTTTTCTTTTAGATAGCTTCAATATCAAGACCCTCACACGTGTTGTTTTTGTGGACATAAAAATAAATCGCTTACTGCAACTTTAAGTAACACACAATGCAACTATTAATATTTGTTCTCTCTTTGCAATATTCATTTTAGCATTTCATTGCCATTGTTTCTATTTGGTGGTCAGCCTGTTCAGGGACCCTCCTGTCCTCCTTTGAGTTTACATGGAAAGCATCACGCAGGAACAGAACCCATTCCTGCCTCTCCGATGGGTATGAGACAGCCTGAGGCAAAGAGAGATGCAGCAAAAACCCCAGAACAGAGCAGCATCTCTGACAACAGAATGACATTGATTAAGTCGGATGCAGCCTAAAGGAGGAGATGGGAGTGGAGGAAGGATGCGAAGGCCTGCAGAGGGAGCTGCAAAGAGTAGGCAGGCTAGAGCTGCTTAAGTAAGTGCACGAGTGTGATGCTTACAGCCCATCAGTAGGCTATCAGCTGATCATCAGCTGGAGGCTTGACTCGGTGCCTGCCTGAATCATTATTACTATAAGTGACATGAAATGTAAAGGTGTACCAGAATAAATCCCTCCAACAGCCAAGATGTATATATTTATGGCATCTTTCTCATATTCCTGCTCAAACTTCAGTGAGCTTTGGCTCCACAGCAGCGGGGTAAATGGGCAAGTTTTCTGGGGCCCAGCCAAACTGGGGGGCCATGGAGGTCAGCGAAATCATGGTCCACTTGAAGTTAAGCTGTGAAAACCATATTTTATATTCAGCCTGAAAAAAATAACCACTCTAATCAATGAAACAAATCTCTTTTTTAATCATTTGTGTAGTAAATAGCCTTCTTAAAAATGTAAATCCCTTTTGTTAAAAAAAAGAAATTAAAATGGTTTAAAATTGCAAAAAAGGGTCAATAATAGCAAAAAATAGTGGAAAAGGAGGTGACATTGGATTTTAAAAGTAGAAGAAATGGGTCAGAAGTGGCAAAAATGAGATTAATATTGCAAAAAAAAAAAACTTAAAAGGCAAAAATGGGCTAAAATAGTGGTAAAAGAGAGTTAAAGAGTGGTTAAAAAGGCTTCAAATGGGCAAAAATGGGTGGAAATTTGGTGAAATGGGATGAAAAATTGATATAAACTGGCAACAAAGTGTGAACTGAAAAAGAAAAAATGCAGATAATGGCAGAAATTGGTTAAACTGGAAAAAATAGGCATATTAGATAGTGGATTGTGTTTAAAATGGGAGAAATTGGTCCATAAAAGTGGTAAAATGGGGTTAAAAGTGGCAATGATGGTCAACAGAGGCACCATTAGGCTTAAGTACCAAGAATTGGTTTAGAAGGAAAAAAAAAAGTAGTGGAAATGGTTTAAATTGGGTAAATATTGTTTATTAACTGGCAAAAATGTGTTAAAATTGGTGGTAAAAAATGATGAAAATGGGTTAAAATTTGGCTAAATTTGTGTAAAATGGCAACAGTGTAAGTAAAATATACTTAGTTTATTTAGGGAATCTGAAGAGCCCCTCTCAGTGTCTCGTGACCTCAAGGTGGTCCCGACCCCAAGGTTGAGAACCACTGTGTTAACCCTTTGGACGCCACTTTTTTTTTTGAGAAATATTCAATTTTAATATCAAGGTTTCAAAAGGGCAGAAGTTTTAAAGTGGTTAGAGATACAGGCATCCCATAAATGAGAAAAATCTTCAGTTTGACCCAAAGTTTGTGGTGGAAGTAAATTCACTCATCTAATTTGCATATTCTGACATCACCAGGTGGCCTCCACTGCCACTGCTTCTACCACGTCTGCCCCTACCTCTGTGGTGTTTTTTATTCCCGCTACCTCCGTCAATATTTATGTTTTGACCACCCCTGCAACCCCCACCATGTCCCCACCCCGGCCACGGTGAGGAAAAGCACCGTGCTTCTCTCATGGCGCACGGAGTCGCTGTGGCTCTGACGCACCGGCGGTCTCAGTCTCACCAGACAACTGAACGTCATTGTCAGAGGGGTAAATAATTCTATATTCCTCCCGGCATTGTGAGTATTCTCGCTACAATTCGCTCTTTTTCTCTCTTTTATGCTCCGACTACAACCACTTCTACCACTTCCTCGTTTCCTCGACCGGCGGTGCATCTTCAAACTGTCTCTCTCCAAAACTTTGAATAGAAACACGCTCACAAGTGCTGCTGGGATTGAAGTTACTCATGTCCGCCATCTCTTGGTGTAAAGTAGTAACAACATTAGGCACCATACTTGCAGCTACAGCCTGTTTACTTCAGCAATGTTGCTTGTCGCAATTTTGCGACTTTGGCGCATAAAGAGTTAACCTTTAGTAAAGGCAGTGACATCGGCTAACAACAGACTGCTTGTAAAACAGGTCAAAATAGAAGCATTCAGAATGAAATGATAGGTTCACACGGGTCCAGATAGGATGGCATCTGGGCCCAGATGTGACCTTGGCTATAGGTGGGATCCGTTGCATTTTCAGTAGTCACACCACTGTTGCCACCACAGTCACACTGTGAAAACCTCAAAGCTGCTGAGTCAACTGAAAAAAGGATCAAATAACCAACCAAATGTGAAATAAGTTGGACGCAATAGCATCCAGCAATAATTGGTCTAATATTTCTAAATAAAGTGGTAATCATGGCAGGTCCTAGTGAGAAAAAAGGATGTATGGATGCAATAATTTCTCTACATTTCCCAAATGTAATGGAGAATCTCTGTGAGAGCATTTCTAAATCTAAAGATTAAAGAGAATTGTCATTTCTAAGTAGATCTCTGGTGTCTTCTCTTCAGCTGATAAAAGGCGAGGTCAGTGCTTCCTTCCATGATAAACAGGTTTGTCTTTGTAAATATAAAACACAGCTAACAAAGTAAAGTTTAAGCTCTTGTTTTCCTGTTTTAACTCCATGAGGAATTGAGAAAAAACAAACAGCTTGGCGCCCAGAGAGCTTAACGTAGCCAGGAGAGTGGGGATGTCTAGTTAAAAGTCTCTGGATGAATAAAGGTTAATAGGAAAAAGGAAAAAGTGGATAAGAGAGATTTGGTGATGCTTTATCCAAGCCTGTCATCGTCTTTATTCAGACGCCTGTGGGGATTAAAGATGGGGAGCGGCCGATTTCTGCAGCTATTACTCACATGTGAGGAAGTTAACAAGGAAGAATGTGGAGAAATATGCAATCTGTCCACCTTTTTATGCATTCATTTATTTATATCTGCATTCCCTATGGATTGCATTGCCATGTGGCTGCTCTGTAATACGTTTACCTTGAAATGGAAAATGCACAAAGGGCCAAGAGCCGAGGATTTAAGACCACTCTTCTTCATTTTTTCCCTGTTATATTTATTTTCCATGTGTCTGAAATGTGTACGTTATGCATGCAAAATAGTCTTGGCAGCAGCTTTGCCTTCAGTGTTGTCCGCCGTGCTGTGTGGAGAATTGCTCTCCCAATGTTATCGCCCTCCAATCCCTCCGTCTGAAGAAAGTGGGATGAGTACGGCTGGAAGTTGTCAGCTTTATCTGCCACCCCTGCCTTTTTGATCTCTGCCTTATGGGACTTTACTGAATGAAGAGAAGTCATGCATAAACACGGCAGACACAGACAGATGCCCCCCCCCCCCCACAAACACACACACACACACACACACAAATATTCACACAGGCAGAAAATAAATCCACACTCAAAATGATCAAATACATTCCTCAAAAGGAGCACATATTCAAACCATCTATCCGTCTTATTTCTGTGGAAATATCCTCAAGGTCAGTAAATTATAAATGAGCGTCTCACTGTGAAGCACGCGGACGCTGATGGATTAAGAAGAACAGCAGTGAAGTCATTCAGAATGGCTCAGTCTTTTTTAGACATCACACTCATTGATCAGGGGGAAGAACTGGAGGGTAAACTGAGTCTGTTAGGCCTAAATACAGAGTTATAAACATCATGAAGCAGACTCTCCTTAAACTAGGGATGCACAAGATTAACTAGTTTAACAATTTAAAGCTCAGTCTCTGCAGAGAGCACAAGAAGTGCTAGTGGGCTAATCTAGGCCACTGTGACATTAGCTGATGACTACTGCCATGCTGCTACAATGCTCTTCAACCCAGTGTAAACATCGGTGAACTGATAGCACCAGAGGCATCTCATAGTCTGATTAAGCCAGAGAAATTGGGCTTAAGGTGTGCAAGGTTATACCGACGTACTACCACCATTCCAGCTCCAATCTCACATGTATAAAGCATGTTTCAGCAAGACACATACTGCATCTATCACAACAGCCTGGCTTCACAATAGAAAAGTCTGGGTGCAAAATCATGGTCCATTGTAAAGTTAAACTGTTTTCTCATAATATTACAACTTTTTTCTCATAATATTACAAATTTTTTACTCGTAATATTACGAGTTTTTCTCGTCATGTTAAATTTTTTTTCTTGTAATATTATGACTTTATTACCATAATATTACGATTATTTTCTCATAATATTACAACTTTTTTCTTTTAATATTATGACTTTTTTTTCTCATAATAGTATGACTTTTTTCTAGTAATATTCTGACTGTTTTCTCGTATAAATTTCATTTTTTTTCTCGTAATATTACGACTTTTTTTTCTTGTAATATTACCAGTTTTTTTTCTCGTAATATTACAACTTTAGTCTCATAATATTATGACTTTATTCTCGTAATGTCAAAAAAAAATTTCTTTCTTTTTTTTTTCTCTCTGTGTGGCCCTAATAATCCATCGTAGGTTTAGAAAAGGTGACAACAGGTGAAAAAAATTGTGGAAAGGGTTAAAAATGACAGAAAATGGGTTTTAAGTTGCAAAAATGTGTTAAATTGATCAAATTGGTGGGAAGAAGTAACAAAGCAGGTTAGAATTTGGCAAAATTGGTGTTAAATGGAAACAGTGTATTTTAAAAAATGTTCTTAGTTTTTTAAGGCATCTGGAGACCCCCTCTCAGTGTCTCGCGACCCCCAGTGGGGTCCCGATCCAATGTTGAGAACCCCTGCTGTAGCTCTCTGATAAAAGATGCTTTAAAATCTGTTGTTCACCCTCTGTAATTGCTTTAAGCTTAAAGCGAATGAGCCTTGTGTCGGTCTTTGCTTGTAGATTCCAGATCATTAAACCACTCCTGATTATTTTGCACCAAAACACTGACACATTTTCTCATCCATGTATGTAAATGCACTTTAGATTAAACCAGACTGTCTTTTCTTCAGGGGTGACAGAAGGACACAGAGGAGGCTTTAGATGACTGCATGTCTTTCCAGGAAATTTTGTCTCCCTTCAGTGTTTGCTTCACATAAAGAGTACAATAAAGACAGAGCACACAAAGAGGTGCAGTCTCACAGCGTGATGAGCCGTCTCTTCAGAGGCAGCGAAAGAAAGCCCTGCTTTCATCTAAAACATATATTTTCCTCAACCTGAGCGTCGGACATTTGAGTCATTGACTCAGAGACTTGAGTTCTTTATGATGAGACCACTTGCTGTGTGAAGCACAACAACGCTGCAGTCCTTCCTGCTATAGGGTGGACATAATAGCAGCCTGACCAGTCGATGCTCATATGGATTTTCACAGCTGGTGAAAAGACAGGCGGTGTTTATCTGCACAAGATTGCAACACGGACAGGAAGAGAGAAGGAACGACTTCCCTCACTGCCAACAGGACAACTGAATATTCCAGGAATTATCCACAACCTTCATCTTCTACAACTGCAAGCCTGCAGAGAAGCATACCACCAAACATTTCCAACCACAAACCCTGAGTGAGAGCAGTGTCCATTCAGGCAGCCAGAAAGCCGCTGTCTTGGAAACAAACAGCCAAAACGAAACACGAGGCTTAAATCATCATGGTGCAAACACAACCCTCTGCACGGTCTTGTTGAGGCTGCAGCTGACTTCCTCACAATGAACAAGAAACTTTTGATTGAGCATCTGAAAGGGTTGATATTGCAACTTTAAACCTGTCGACAGTCATTGATCCCACATCTGACAGAACGTCAGAACACACCAGAACTGAGAGCGTTTCTCCAATAGTATGAGTTTCACATCTGTTGCATGTTGTCACTTTGTCGATAAATCTTTACTCTGGTTCTTTTTCATTAAACATGGAAGTCAGATTTGCTTTCTTTGAGCCTTTTAATCCCATGCTGCCTGCACATTTTTCAGATGGTTCAAAAATTCGTTCAGAATCAAAACTAATGAAACACAGTGGTGGAACAGTCGTCCTATTAAGAGCAGAACTTCAGAGCTTTGGAGACCTCTGGGAGCCAAACACTGCTTCAAAGAATCCCTGACCTTCCTTCTTCTGCTCCTCTTCTTTATCTTTTGACTCACTTACCGACTCCCATTGAACAATTTTGCCTTTGTTACCTCCTGCCTCTCATCTCTCCTTTGTTTCACTGCCTACTTCTACTTGAAACTCCTTCCCTTCTGCCCTCTGTCCTTCTGTCTTTTTGCACCAACCTTACCTTTTCTTCCTCTGCTCTTTTATCTTTCAGCATCTTCAAGGAGTAAATCCATTCATGCTCGCTTCCATTTGTCCACCAAGACAATCGTTCATGTTCCCAAACTTAGAGGCTGTCACGTAGCTGGAGGGATTCTGTATCATCAGATCCTCTTGAAGTGGTGATGAGTACGACTCTTGAGCCTTACCTCACCGACAGACAGACAAATTTGCTTGGTAAGGCTTTTTCCTTGAAATGCAGCTTTCAAAAAAGGGAAGCCTGATGTAACCCAGACGATTACCTGGGAAGAACCGAACACTGCGAGTGTAACCCCGTGAAAACTGAGACACTTTTGAAGTGTAATAACAGAAAGGAGACGAAGTCGGAGAGTGCCAAAGAGGAGGCGAGTCTCTGGAGTTTGGGTCGATGACTTTGATGCTTTGCACAAATGGATGCGCTTCCACTCGGTGTAACTGTCTGCTTGGGGCTTTAAAACCTGGAAATACTCACAAAGTATTCCGGTTTAAGTTTTTCACGCCATTTTTAGCTAAACAAGGTCAGACCAGGACACAAATATAAGCCTGGGTTATTTTCCTCTGGTATGTCTTAAACCAGTAATACTCAACGTGTGGCTCTTTGGTGATTATTTGTGGCTCTTTTATGTCTTAATTTTGAATATTATTCCCCCAGAAAACCTTACAAAGGGGAAACTTGTTTTCCCCTTTTTCACCATTTTTTGCCACTTTCCACCCATTTAAGCTACCTTTTGTCATTAAATACCACTTGTCTTCCTACTTTTTTGCACATTTAGCCACTTCTTTTTGGAAATATTATACTATTTTTGCCCTTTTTCACAATTTTTTTTTGCCACTTTTTGCCCATTTATGCTACCTTTTGCCATTAAATTCCACTTGTTTCCTCTTTTTTGGGTGTTTTAGCCACTTCCTTTTGCCACTTTTATCCCATTTTTGCCCTTTTTCATCACTTTTCACCAATTTAAGCTACAATTTGCCACTGAATACCACTTTTTTCCTATTTTTTGCCACTCTTGCCTGCTTTTTACCCACTTTAGTCACTTTTTTCCAATTTTTGCCCTTTTTCAAGATTGTTTCTCCCCATTTTCACCAATTTTAGCTACCTTTTGCCATTAAATACCACTTGCTTCCTATTTTTTTGCCACATTTTTGCCACTTTTGGTCCATTTCCTACCAACTGTAACTCATTTTTTGCCACTTCTCACCCATTTTTGCTACTTTCTGATCGTTTTTTTCCACATTTTCCTTCCCATTTTCACCCCTTTTCACCCATTTTTGTTGCTTTTTGACAATTTTGTCCTCCTTTAGCTTATTGTTATTGCTACTTCAAGCATTTTTTGCCACTTTTCACCACTTAAATTGAGGCTCTTGCAAAGGTATTTTTCAACAATTTGGCTCTTTGGTTGAGTAAGGTTGAGTAACACTTTCTTAAAGCATGTTGCAACATCAGTCATCTTTTTTTTATGGAGCTTTTTTGATCACCTTTCTGCTCTTTGAGCGTCCATAGCTGTAGTTTTTCAACTGATTTGATCATTTTCTTCTAATAAACAGATTTGCATCATGTAAAATGTTATGTAATGGTTATAGAAAAGCAGCCATGCAAACACTGGAAGCTTGTTGTTTTCCATTTCTCCCAGTGTGTCTACTAGAACTGTGTTGTTTGGATTTTCCAGACCATCAAGCATTTCCCAGAATTCCCAGCTTGAACACTTCATATCCATGCTGGCCCTTCACAGATTCATATTCTAACTGTTTTTTGTCCTTCAAGAAGAAATTAGTTTTGCAGCAGGAGCACAAGGACGACATTAACAGTAAAATAAGACACAGTTATAAAAGCTTGAAGTCACACACAGTTAAAATGGCACAATATAAAATCTGCTGCAATCCACTCATGCAGCCCACTGTGGAGCAAATCACTTCCTCTCAAACCAATCTGGGCAATTCCACTGCACATGCTCCACTCCGTCTTCACTTCACTCGGCTCGAGATGTGCCCCAGGTCTATTTTCAAGACCGGCTGTTGTCAAACCATGTCAGTCCTGTAGAGATCAATCCAAACAGCTGGAAAAACATGCAAAGCGTCCAATCAACTTCAAAATACTACACAATGCACAGTACCGATCGTGAACTATCACTATATCAACATTATGCCCAATTCTGTGGCACAAGCAACAGGTCACCATTCAGTCAGTGGGTCACAGAGCTTCTATGGCACCACTGAAGAAGAAAAGTTAACTTTTAAAGGTCACATATTTTGCAAAAACACACTTTTCCAGGCTTTTCTAACAAAAATATGTGTTTTTTCAGCAACAGTCTTCACAGGCATGTATTGGGGACCGCTGAGACTGATACGGACGTGTCTTAAAGGGGTAAAATATGTGCCATCGAAGCACTTTTTCATGTGATTGTTGAGATTTCTAACTTTTTAAGTGTGGAGAAGTCCACAAAATGCTTCAAAAAGGAGGCGCTCATCTGTTAGATGGATGATTACCGGTTATGTGAGGGAGCTGAGGGTGGCTATTATGTCTCACGTCATCGGGTCATTATCTCATATGAAGAACCTTGCTAAAAGCAATGTCATCAGGAGTAATTATGGACAGAGAGGGCTGTTTTTCAGTCCGTCAGGCTCAAAGTGACGCCTTCCAGGTCACAGTTGTTTCATCTCTAACGTCAGCCACTTGATGTCTCAATAGAAGAGCATCATGTGTGTTTTTGAGCGCGTTCGTACCCCCAGATACAGCAAAGACAGCGTTGCTGTGCATGTTAACTTGTGAGGAGCTGGTGGTTACTTTCTTGTTGTGCAGTGATGATAGGAGTCAGAGCGGGCCTCGGCATTGTTCAGATCACAGCGGACAGCGTGATGTATGGATCGTTACTGTTGAATATGATCAGTACAGTCTGATGCCTTTTAAGATCTCAACTTGTCCTGAACCCATTCAGACCTTGTTATAAAGACTTCTGCAGTCAGAAGCTCAACTCTGACCACGAGGAAGACCAAACGTAGTCAGACGGAGGCACACTCAGGCTAAGTGAAGAGGACTAATGCGTCTTTGGGCATTACAGATCAACTTATGATTCTGACTTCTGGGAAACAAAAAAGATGAAAGAAGAAAAAGTTACAGAACAAACTTCTGGAAAAGAATCGAAGGGCTACTGCAAGTTGGGACATGCATTAATACGAAACACGATTTTATACACAAGACACCCTTGATTCCCATGTTTTATTTCTATCTCTGGAGCTGCCAGCATAAACATACAGCATACATTGCAGTAATGTCTACTGCAACGGTCATCAAGTGCATTTACACAAGGGCCAGATTAAAGTCTCGACAGAAACTCTGGGGGCCGGACTTTCAAATACACCAAAATAAATAAATATTTTGGTCTGATTGAAATATTATTTTACTAGTATTTGTATTTTCTTTCAAAACGCAGGACATTTTTAGTCATTACCAGTGAGATCTATCTCTGTTATCTATAATGCAGCAGGCCACAAGGAGACAGGCCTGATAACAGCACTGGCTGGACCCCTGAAAATCCCAGAAAATGGGGCCTCCACAACTGTGATTTAGCACCGGTATTAACTCATTTTAACCCTTTTTTTCTTTTTAACCCAATATTGGCCATTTTTGCCACTTTTCTTCTATTTTTGCCACTTTTTAACCTCTTTTCATTGAAGTCTTTCAACACTTAAAAACATTTTTGCCACTTTTCACTCATTTTCTCTTTAACCCCCTTTTGCAAGTTTGCTGCCAATTATTTCCCTTGTGTGCCACTCTTGAACATCTTTTCACCAATTTGCCAGGCTATTTTTGATACTTTTTGCCCCTTTTTGCTTCCTTAACCCAATTTTTGCCATTCTTTGACCCATGTAAACCACTTTTTTGCATGTTTTTTTTCCCTTTTGTGCCATTCTTTTATCACTTTTTTCTTCCTTCTAAACCAATTCTTGCCACTTAAGCCTGATGATGCCTCTGCTGGCCCATTATTGCCACTTTTAACCCCATTTTACCACTTTTATGGACCAATATCTCCCATTTTAAACACATTTCACTATCTAATATGCCTTTTTTTTCCAGTTTAACCAATTTCTGCCAATATCTGCATTTTTTCTTTTTCAGTTCACACTTTGTTGCCAGTTTATATTAATTTTTCATCCCATTTCACCAAATATCCACACATTTTTGCCTGTTGCACTTTTTAACTCCATTTCAACGCTATTTATGCCCATTTTTGCCTTTTTAGTTTTTCTTTTTTGCAATCTTAATCTCATTTTTGCCACTTCTGACCTATTTCTACTACTTTTAAAATCCAATCTCACCTCCTTTTCCACAAATGTTTGCCATTATTAACTTTTTTTTTTTTTTTGCCATTTTTAACCCATTTTTGTAATTTTTAACCCATTTTATTTCTCTTTTTTTAACAAAAGAGATTTACATAATTAAGAAGTCTTTTTACTACACAAATCATTAGAAAAGAGTCTTATTTTTCAGGTTAAATATAAAATATGGATATCACAGCTTAACTATACAGTGGACCATGATTTCGCTGACCTCCATGGGCCCCCAGTTTGGCTGGCCCCATTTACCCCCCTTATGGGGGGCCTTTTCTGCACATGACTATTCTTAACTGTGCATGGCTGTGTTCAACCACCTTCAGGTACAGTGGGGGTCCCCGATCTCTGGTACCTTTATTTTGGGGGTCGCAGGCTGAAAAGGTTGAGGACCCCTGGACTAGAAAACCTCTTTTTCTTTCAACAAATACATCTCCTGAAAAAGACTGCCCTCCACGGTTTTTGCCAAATTCATTTCACCCTCTACCTTTAAAAGCTTTGGGCGGCCAAACACGACAGGATTTTAAGCCTGATTTGAGGCTAGACTTGCCTCCCTCGACGATTGTGGGGGCGTATCGATTATTCATCTAAATAATCTGCATGCGTGTGGTGTCAACACGATTGTTTTACTGCTCCAATTTACATTGTATCATCCCAGACAACGAATTGTAAATATCAAGCACATTTGATATTTACCCTTCTAGGTCATACTGCTCTCTGACGGAGAACCCACAACAACCAATGATAGCGAGCAGACAGGGTAGCATCACCAGCCGGATCATACCTAATTTCACCGCTCATAACCATAAACACAACGGTCGCTTCATTCCAGCCAGGATTTCATCCTGTGTCTTCCCCTTTTTTATGATTTTTGCTGCACCTGTAACACACGCCAGGACAGCCTGTTGTGGAGGGACAGCAAGAGGATATCGACATACAACTGTGTTTGTTTGTTTTTCTGAAGTCACGTGATCACGAGGTTGCTGACGGGTGGGCAGGTGTGTGGTCTCCAGTGATCTGACAGTCTGGCTGAGTCGTCTAGTGTGTGTGCTCAGAGGATTAAAGATGAAAAATCATTTGAAATTGTCCTGATCTCTGTGGTCGCTTCAGATTTAAAAATTGTCTGTGTGTGTGAGTGTGTGGCCAGCCTTCCAGGGCTGCTGAGAAGCATCCCAACAGCATGATGCTGCCACCACCATGCTTCACAGTGGGGATAATGTGTTTCAAACATTGTGTCATATCTGATGGCCAAACAGCTTTTTTTTTTTTTTTTTTTGATGGATTTATTTTACATTCTTTGTTTTTGTGTAGAAATCTGTTTTCACTTTGACACTAAAGATGTTTTTTTTTTTCAAAAAAGCCAAATTATAGTGACCATGATTGATTTATAAAAAAATTAAATGCTAAAACATTTGACGAGATGATTACTTTTTACAAGAACTGTAAATTATTGCAAATAAGCAAAAGATGCAAATTTCTGCAAGTTACTGATAGCTGATGGAGCGTTGAACGGTTTTGCTACTTATGGAGAGAGAAACCATCTACTTTATTATAGTGTGTAAGCTGCTAACGATGAGTCAGAGCTGCAGTGTATGTACAGTGTGTTGCATCATGTATGAGTGAAAAAAAAAGTGTGACAATATTTTATTCAGGCCCAGATATCCATTAAACCAGTTAATGATGTACTGGGGTTTCATTTCACAGAGGAAGTACACTGAGAAGGAAGGCTCCCTGAAGGTTTCCTTTACTCTAAAGTCTAAAACCCTGCATTTGGAGCAGGCTGGTAGTTACTCTATGTATGCTTGGATTTTGTGTCATTTCTATGCATTAAAACAATCCTTTAAGCGCATTGCTAACCTTGCAAAACCATTCGATTGGTCAGATTTCATGTCTGTCATCAGGTGGATGTGTCTTGATTCATGTGTAGACCAGTTTACCTCATTTGAGGAGAAAGAGGCAGCAGCAACAGACGTGGTTTAGTTCTACTTCGAGCCTGTAAACAAGGGCGACTGGCATCGAGATTAGCATGGATGCTGCGGTTATCTGACATTTCACAATGCAATCAAAACAAAGAACTGCACTGAAAGCTGGTGGAAAATATTTTGGATTTTTGTCTTCCTGTTCCAAACACTGTAGAAAGGCTGTTTCCCAGATAGAAAGGGAATATATCCCCTTCCTATCTATCTGGTATTTCAGCTTAGTAATTGCTGTTAATGAGAAGTCAATAGAAGCATGATGGTTGAATTTTCTTTGAGGCTGAGGTGATGGAGAAGTTTCATTTATACACTTTTTATGGGCGGATAACTCACCATGTATCTGAGAACTGCCTGTCTGCTTGGTTTTACTCAAACTAGCATCAGCCAGTGGGCATACTAAAGTCCCATCGACTGCTTAAAGGCATCCTAATCAGTGGTCTTCTTCTCTGGACACAAGAGCAGATTGATTTCTGATGATGACACCCAACAGGACTGTGACCTGACTGATGAGTCAGGTACAGAGAACACCTTGATGAGCTGGCTTGAGAAATCACACCATGGACGGACAAACGTTCTTACAGCTAAGAGCGCTGAAAGTCTGCTGATTGGAAATGTAAAGTGGAGAGTCTACAAGCATTCATTTGTTGACACTGAAGCCAGAAATGTTCCAGAAATATTTTATTCTTCCCCCCAGTTTTTGACTCCTGCTTTTCGATATTTTTGCCACTTTTCACTCATTTAAGCTACCTTTTGCCATTAAATGACACTTTTTTCCCATTTTTTTTACCACTCTTTGCTACCCCCATTCTCCTTTTGCCCCTTTTAGTCACTCATTTTTGTCATGTTTTGCCACTTTTTGCCACCTGCAACCCATTTTTGTGTCCCTTCTCACCCAAATGTTACCACTTTCTGCCCTCTTTGTCATGTTTTCTCCCCATTTCTGTCACTTTTCACACAGTTTTTGGCATTTTATGCCTACTTTTCCCTTTTTTACCCTTTTGTACCACCTTTAACTTTTTAACTTTAACTTTAACTTTTTATCGCCACTTTAACACATTCTTGTCACTTTTTACCACTTAGATTGTGGTATTTTTCAACAATTTGGCTCTTTGGTTGTCCGGGATTGAATAACACCGATGTAGACCTTTCAGAGCGAAATACTAAACATCTAAAGACTTTTAAAGCCAGGTCTTTTCAGATAAGCATGTTCTAGGTTTTAATTGTTGCAATGAGGAAATTTGTGGACATTTTTAGTTTGAATTTCTAGAGGAAAAAATGTAATTTCAGTCCTAACTGATTCAGTGTGCAACATCAAAATGTAGAAGTTCTGTTTTTGTGATTTAATCACTCCTTTTAGATTCTGGCAATCATCTTAAACTGAAACTTTTCCACTCAAACTTCTAGCAGCTAAATCGAGCCCATTCACCCTTCAGCTTTATTACCATGATGCACTGCAGTAGGCCTGCACAAATCTTTATTTACTTAACTTTATTCTCCAAACTGGCTGTCATTAAAACCCTCATATTGTTTGTTTTTGGACATTTAACAGCAGGAGCATAACTAAATATTTTCACAGCAATGTTCACATATCTCAGAGCCAGAGCATTCTCCATCACGTCCATATGTTTCCACATTTTCATCCCTTCATGTTTTCTAATTATGCATTTTGTTGGAAGCCTCGCAGCCACCTCATTTTCCCATTAGGGACTATAAAATGTTGAAGTTGAGCTTTATTAGTCATCTCCTGAGTGCTGCATTCACAAAGTTAGGAGATTCTGCCTCAAATGTAATTAGCGTCTTCGTTTGTAAGTCCATTTCACACCCTGGAAATGCACTACATGATGTTGTCCCCGCTCTCATTACTCCTTTCATTCTGCTAAAATGAACTGCATGAGCTGTGAAAACAGCCTGCAGACAGTCTCCGGTTCATCCGTTTTTCTCCTCCTTGTCCCCCTCACGGCTCTTCTTCATCTCTCTTTCTGTTGACCTTTCCGTAAAGTCGTCTGGAGGTTTAATTGTCCCCAATGAGAGCCACTAACTCTGATCTCATCAAAAGCGTGGGATTTAATGCCGCCACCGGCCAATTCTACATTCTGTCGGCTCTTTGAAAGAACGCGCTGTTTGATGCGGTGTGGGACTGATTCAGGAGGGAGGAAACTGGACCTGAAAGAGGAAAATGGAAGGCTACAGCATATCTGAAAATCTATTTTTTAACTAGTTTCTTTGAATCGTAAAATCCCACTGATAAAACTCTACTTTCTGGATCCTTATTGCTCGTGTTTTGTCCATTGTAGCCCGAGATTTTCCACTATTTCAGAGTGTATCTCATAATTATGTTCTTTACTGATGTATGAGCCACTTAAACACAAGATAATTGAGCGCTGGAAGGTTAAGAGCTCAGTGAATAAATCCCTAAACCCAGTTAAGCCTTTAATATTGGCCCCCACAAGTCAACCACTCAGACTGACAGGCAGCCAAAGCCAGGGTTGTCAAATGGGAAACTCCTTTTTGCTGCCGTTTTATTCAGCTCATCCCATGACACCGCATAAATTTTCCCCCACTTTAAAGTGACTAGGAGTATCACAGTTCAAGTGCAGTGGATGCGTCTCAAGTGGTTAGTCAGTATTCATGGCTACCATTACACCATGAAGACAAAAGAAAACTCGAAGCAACTGAGAGAAAAGGTTATTGAAAATTATAACCATCATCAAGAAATGGAAGGAAAATGACACGTGTGAATCTGCCTAGATCAGACCGTCCTCACAAACTGAGTAAGCGTGCAAGAAGGAGACTATTGAGAGAGTCCACCAAGACACCTATGACGACTCTGAATGAGTTCCAAGCTTCAGCAGCTGAGATGGGAGAGACTCTGCAGCCAACTGTTGGCCGGGTTCTTCACCAGTCAGAGCTTTATGGGAGAGTGAAACAGAGAAAACTCAGATTCAGTCTGGACTAGAGTTCACCAAAAGGCATGTGGGAGACTCCATCTTGAAGAGGAAGAAAGTTTTGGAGCTTTTTGGCCGCCAAGACAAGATGGCAGCATCATGCTGTGGGGATGCTTCTCGGCAGATGGCCCTGGAAAGCTTTTAAAATTAAGCCGGGTGTACACTGTGCGATTTTCCTCCGATTCAGCCGCGATTTTTGAGTTGCATGACTTTGAAGTTGGGCCGACTTTCAGTTGGATCTGGCGTCGTTTGCCGTGCTGTGTACAGGGGGGTACGATGGCCAACCACAGACCCACTACGACCTTATGGCCTGCTCCCGACTGTTCGGAAGGATTTTGGGCATGTTTGATATTTTGGTCGTGCGACTCCAGACTCTCCACACGAGTAGAATACACAACTTTGGGAGATTGTTTTTCTGCATAAACGGTCAGACGATGTCCTAAATTACAATGACAACTGCTAGAATGGCTTTCTGATGCATGCCCGCTAAGATAAAGGAAATAAATGAGAAGGAAACATTCCTACAGGCAGACCTGCAGCTGACATAGAGGTGATGCCGGGTTTGTGTGTGTGAGACAGAGAGAGATAGAGGGGAGAGAAAGAGAATATGACTGGAAACACTTCACTCTTGGCGTGTGAGACTTCTAAAAAAGGAAGCTTAGACTCAGACCCATTTTTGTCTTTGTAAGCTCAACGTTTGCTGTTTAACAGGACAACAGTGACTTTGCATGTGCTATTAATGCTAAGATATTCTACCATCAGTGGATGAACTCAATCGAGACTAGTCTGGCAAAGCTTTCCTCTCCTTTATGTAATGACTGATTAAAGTCTGATACAACACAGGAAGGAGCCTTTGAAATAGTTCTTATTACAAACAGTCAGGACAGAAGAGCATGTCAGAGCTGCTGAGATATTTACCGTCTCCTGTAATGTCAGAGAGAAGTCAACAGCATTATTTATAGCACAGAGAGACATGAAACACACACACATATCTCAGCTAGTCTCTTTCTCTCTCACACAAACGCAGAGGAAGCTGCAGAGCTTGCAGTCCTGCTTTAGAGCCGGGGTCCTCAACCTTTTCAGGCTGCGACCCCCAAAATGAAGGTGCCAGAGACCTGGGACCCCACTGTACCTGAAGGTGGTTAAACACAGCCATGCATATTTAAGAACAGTCATGTGCAGACAAGGTCGTCCATGGGGGGAGGGGGGGTTTCTGGGGCCCAGCCAAACTGGGGGGCCATGGAGGTCAGCGAAAGCATGATGCACTGAAAAGTTAAGCTGTGATAACCATGTTTTATTTTCAACCTAAAAATAACCAATCTTATCAGTGAAACGCAGGCACACCCCTTTGTAAATTGCTTGGTAACTTTTGAACCGTAAGTCGTAGGCACTAACTTGTTTTTTCCTGTGAAATCTCTGTGTTTTGCCTTTCTATATATGTTCTTCATGCATTCGTAGCTCTTACAGAACATTTTCTAGTGAGCCCATAACTTGACTGAGCTCCCGGGGTCTCTGAAGACAGGGTTGTTGTATATAACAAGAAGTGACACAGTTAGAAAAACGTTTGTAACTTTTGAACCATACGTCATAGACACTCTTTTTATCCTCTGAAAGCTGACCATTTCACCATTCGTTTGCTAACCTTGATGTCTCCATAGCCCTTAGGGACACTGTTGTAGCAAGCCCAGAACTTCGGTGACTTTTCTGGGTCTTTAAAGATTAAATCCACGGCATCAGATCCAATAATAAGCATCTTTTTGTCCATTTTTAATCCATTTTCGATCATGTTCTTTGGCTTTCTTCGGTCGGCAGCACCATATTTGTTGAGGGCAATGTTTGGATGCAAAGCATTGTGGGAGTTGTAGTCGATCAGTTGCTTCTCTACTGCTTAAAGCCAGTTTTGCCATTTTTCACCACTTAGATTGTGGCTCTTGCATAGGTATCTTTCAACAGTTAGGCTCTTTGGTTGAGCTGGTTTAGAAGGAAGAAAAATGTGGTGGAAAGGGTTTAAATTGTGCAAAAATAGGTTTTTAATTGGCAAAAATGCATTTAAATTGGTGGGAAAAAATGATTTAAAAGGGGTTAAAATTGGGCAAAATTTGTGTAAAGTAGCAACAGTGTAATTCAAAAAATATTCTTAGTTTTTGGGGAATCTGGAGACCCCCTCTCAATGTCTCGTGACCCCAAAGGAGGTCCAGACCCCACAGTTGAGAACCACTGCTTGAGCGGACGGAGTGATTGGGCTGGAGACGCTTCAGTCAGACTTTAAAGGGAGTCATCTTCTTTTAACCTCAGAGGGTGTCTGCTTTTCTGTCCTGAAGGCAGATTAGCTTTGCTGCTGTTACATGAGCAAACTTTATTTAGTGTTTAGGTTTCTCTTTAGGAAACTGAGAGCATGTTCACTTAGGAATCATCAGCTTCACACAATCCTTCAAACATGTGGGTGAGATTTATCATGCACAGTAAACTAACTTATTTTAGATGATTGTTTCGCTTAACTTCAGCAAAGAGGATAAAACAGTTTGCGTATTTCTCCTCAGAAATTATTTTTAATCACAGATCAACAGAAAACAAAACTCAGATCCAAGAAGCAGAAGCTGAAAGAGTCAACAAGAGGTTTTGAAATGTGAGCAAGGAAAATAAAGACAGCACGTAGTGATCGATCCATTTTCTTGAATGCTCTGACTTCTTGAGTCAACCCTCTTTGAATAAAAAAGCCTTTCATGATATTGTATCTTTCCTTTCTTTTTCTGTGTCCACAATGTGGGAGCATTTTCTTTCTGCAGATAGCGCCTCAGTCATAAAGCATGGGAGGACTGTGAGCAGATAAACATCCCAGTATCTCTGCTGACGGTGACAGGAGAAAGAAGAGTCATTTTCACTCTGATTGCTGTCTGCCTTTTCTCCATGCTACATAGATAAGCTTTGTCATGGGTCTCACTCATGAAAAAAGAGGATGGATAAAGAAAAGAGCTAACAAAGACAAGAGGGAGGAGGAGGAGGAGGAGGAGGAGGAGGAGGGGCAGCTGGTGATGATGACTGTTTCTGACTGCAGCAGAAATAAAGCATGACATTTATTCCTATCCAAGAATTTATTCACTGGTTACCAAAGTTTAATTTTAAGACATAAGAAGATTGTTGCTGTTCATTCTAATCACTCACTTTTGTTGTGTCAACGTCACATTTTGCACTAAAATCAATGATTTCTTCTTCTTTACTTGGCCAGGGTCTAACCTGAGGGCCTCACAAGTGTGCCTTGAGGCAAGTCTAGGTGTGCCTTAGGCATTTGTACTTGTTGTCTCTCATAGCCTATTTTTGCACCCTTCTTAACACGTTCAACACGTTTTTGCCACTCTAAACCCATTTTTGCCACTTTTAAAATCTTTTTTCCCACTTTTGCTGTTTTTTTTTTTTTTTGTCATTTTTGCCAATTTTTATCATCACTTTTAACCCATTTTTGCTACATTTTTGCTGCTTTATGCCATTTTTGACACCTTTATTACCATTTTTTGCCCAATTTTGCTATAGTTTGGCCACTGTTTTGCCAATTTCTTCAGCATTTTTAACCCCTTATTGCCATTTTTTGCCACTTCTTTAAACCTTTTCAACCCCTTTGTTATTGTTTTGTCATTTTTCCCCAATTTTTCATCAATTTTAACAGCTTTTTGTAAATTTTTACCCATTTTTGCCACTTTTTGCCCAGTTTTCCTCATCACCATATTTGTTGTCTCTTTTCACAATTCTTCAGTTCTTGTCAGCTAGAGCTGTCTCAGTATCTTCCACTTTATTTTCCGACATCCTGATGTTTTCTGCACATTATGACCTTGCTATGAAGTTCACATTACTTTCCTAATCATTTAGTTAGGCGTCTCCATCAACATTAACATTACCAATAAAACGGTAATTCTGTTTTAATTCGATAGCAGCTTTAAGAAGGCTACATCTTACCAAGCACAAATAAATAAAACTGATTTTTGTTTCTTTGATTAGAAGGTTTATTTGGGTTAAATATATTGGTAATCACAGTTTTCCCATTACCATATTATTGAATTTATTGTTGAAAGAGTCTCTTTTGTATCCATATTGATATGGTGTGCCTTGAGATTTTGGCTTAACTTTAGGTGTGCCTTTGACAAAAAAAGTTTGAGAACCACTGGTCTAAAGGCTCAAAATCTGAGATGAAAAAGTCAAACTTATTGGTTCCAAAGGTAAAATCATGACATGTAAAGACAAAATGATGTATTTAAAAGGCAAACATATGAGATAGAAAGTTGATATCATGATTTTTGATGGTGAAAATATGAGATAAACATCAAAATCATGAACTTAAAAAGTCAAATATGGGATAAAATTCAAAATTGTGAGTTTTGCAGGTCAAAAAATGAGATAAAATTCCAGATCAGGAGTTTTCAAGGCCAAAACAATAAGATATAATTCTTGATTATTAGTTTTAAAGGTCAAAATAAGATGTAAAAGTCAAAGTTAGGAGTTCAAAAGGTCAAAATGTGAGCAAAAAGTCCAAATCATGAGTTGTGAAAGTAAAAATATTGTTCAAAATTTAAAATTGTTAATCTGAAAGGTCAAAATATAAGAAAAAAGTCCAAATGATGGGATGAAAAGTTTAAAATATGAGATAAAATTCAAAATCATGAGTTTCAATGGTCAAAATGTGAGATACAATTAAAAAGCATGAGTTGAAAAGATCAAACTTTTACTTCATATTTTAAGTTGTGATTCTAAAAGGTCAAAATATAAGATATGAAGTTAAAACCATTACTCTGAGTCATAACTGTAAGATACAACATTAAAAATATGAAATGAAAACAAATTTCTTTTCCATGTTCCTGATTTTAATTGAATTATCTCTGCTCTTTACTATTTATAATTTTTCTGACTTATCAGGGATTTTGTAAATCATCAAGGATAAGTTCACATTTTGTACTGGAGGAAATCTGAAGCCCTCATACTGGGTGGACCGGTTATAACAAAAATAGGATATGATCTAGTGGGTCGGGTATAACTGCACCACGGGCCGGATTTGGCCCCCAGGCCTTTAGTTTGACATCCCTGTTCTAAACAGTCAGGTCTAACCCTCACCCAGTAACATCACTTTAACCTTGCAGATTTCCTGTAAATCTGGCCTCAGTAAACCAGCAAATATGATAAAACAAGCTCAGACAGAGAGCTGTTTGGGGGGAGGTGGTGAGCCCCGCTACTGTGGCTGAAGAGGAGAAGGTCATGCCACCCCCGCTGGGCTCGGCCCGCCTCTCTGTGACCCCTTCTGGGACTGTGGGAGGCCGGGTCTCTTGGTTCAACAGCCTCGGCGCGGGTCTGCCGCAGACCTTCTCCTGCGGGCCGGGGCTCTGTTTCCCAGAAGCAGTGAGCCGTATCACGCAGTCACAACAGTTCACCTCACTTACACTTTAAGTGCAGGCTGCAGCGAGAGAGCAGGTACACAAAATGGAAAGTGTTTGGTGTTTTTTATTCCTCCCTCCATTTCATTAATCTCTCCCTGGCAGCAGAGAGCGGGCAGAGCTTCCTGGTTTGTTGTGTCCTGTTAAAGTGCTCTGCAGTAACAAAGTTAACTCCTACCTGTCACTGCGATGGCGTTTTGTAAGTCAACTAACCGCTGTAAATAGCTTCAATATGGACTGTGAGTACTGGACACAAGTTGTTTGGAAGAGTCTCGAAAACTTTAAATTAAGTTTTCCCTCACTGTTACTGCTCTTTGATATGTCAGCATTCGGTAATTTTCTCATTTTTTATGAGAAAAAAGTTTGAAAAAGGATGAGCTGCATGTTCAATACTAATGTAATATAAAACTTTAAGTTCAGGTCAAAGTTAGAAATAAGATTAGGGAAATAAAGGTTCCTCTTTCCATATCTGTATTCTCAAAACAGTTCTGTTTCCTCAGCTGAACCGTTTTCACTCGTCTTCATCTCAGGTTTAAAGTGTTTAAATATTGTGATCGTCATGGTATCATGGCGCGTTTTACTGCCATTCAATGTCTGATCTGTCTTGTCTCTTTTTGTGCATCAATCTCTTGTCTTTTTGTACCAACTCCATCAATTCTTGTGCTGATTCATGCTACTGTGCAATACAGGCTGCAATCTCCTACCTAAACCAGCAACCAGCCCAACGAGGTCCATGGCCTGTAGCCCAAAGCCAGATCAGGCTTAAGAGGAGTCAAAGACTTCCAGCATAATTAGATCTTACCCCAATTCTTTTGGTCTGTTTTTCATGTAATAACTTCAGAGCAACTTCCCTTGTTGCAGAACCTGGCAAAACCAGTGCATCAGCAAAATTCCATGTCTGTCATCAGGCGAATTCCAATTTGCAAAACTCCAATCTGAAACACTTGTGCCCAGTCTCAAAAATTACTAAACCAATCAGCATTGTTTGAAAGGAATGAGGCTGTAGCTACAGGCATGGTTCTGTTGTACTGCAAACCAGTAAACAATGATTTATGCAAAGAATGCAAAGAATTTTGCATTAAACCACAGATCATTTACGCAAGCATTAACCTTTTAACTTCCTAATGTACTCACTCAATGGAGGAAGCAATAACATCCAGGGTCCGGGTCCCTGGACCCCCACCAAAGATCTTAGGGGGGTGCAAGGCTTTGTCTGCTGCCAAAATAAGATATGCAAACCATTACAAAGCAGGCAAAGTAGTTTATACAAAGGTCATGGGCCTTTGTTTTAGGGTTTTATCAGTGAAACAATCAAATGCACTGTAATAAGCTGCTGCTCAGTATTAATACAGTATGGGTACAGCATAGACTCACTACTGAAGTAGAAACTAGGCTATAGAGTGAGGGAGAGGAAAAATAGTCCCTTCAAACATGCATAGATTGTGTTGTGACGTCTCAAAGCTTCTTTCAGCCTTCATCTCTCTTCACATGGTAGTTATAGGGAAAGGTGGATGCAGCTGGTGACTGCAACTTGTAAAAGAACCCATTTTCAGTGAAGCTAGCTCAAACCTTTTTTTTTTTATTTTCTACCAGAGCTTTGGATGGAGGGCAGAAAAGTTCAGCTAATCAACAGGACCACTGACACTCAGATGTTAACAGCAGCAAAGCCTCACCATTAGCAGTCTGTTTATTGTCTGCTCCCTCTCCCTGCAGGCTGATTGTCTGGCAACTGAGCAGGTCTGCTTCAGTGGAGTGGAAGGACCCGGAAGAGAGGGCAGCAGATACATCACCCCCACCCCCCCCCCACCCCCTTTACTCATTACCTCGCACACCGTGGACCTCCATGTACATGAGGTGCAGCCACTTTAATCTGTCTCAATCTGAGAGCCTCCAGCTGTCTCTGCTGACACACTGAGCCTGTTAAACTGAGTGAAGATCTCTGCCAACGCCGATACACACCTGCATCTACACACTCACCACACAGTCGTAATAAGACTCTCATCAAAGTCAGATTGGCTTTATGATTGAAGGTGCAGATCTCAGAGACAAACATATCATTACGTTCTGCACAGACTTCATTTCTTCCATGCATCTGGAAACCTGCTGCAGAGGTTTCAAGAGAGAACATGCCAGAAGGACTCTTAATTTAGAGTGCTATCCAAGGAGATGCTGAGAGAAGTTTCTACTTAAGTTGGTGGATATTCATAGCTTTGGCTTCTGTTTGTCAATGGTACTGATCAAAAAATCTAACAAACCATATTTTTTTACAATAGAGCAGTGTTACTCAACCCCGCTCAACCAAAGAGCCAAACTATTGAAAGACACCTTTGCAAAAGCCACAATCTGAGAGGGGAAAAATGGTAAAAAGGGTTAAAGTGGCAATAAAAATAAGTTAAAGGTAGCAAAAATGGTCAAAAAGTGGTAACAAAGTGGCAGAAGTGAGTGAAAAAGGACAAAATTGGCATAAATTGGCAAACAGCTTGGTGAAAAGAGGCAAAAATGGGAGGAAAATGGCAAAAATGGGTAAAAAGTGACAAAAACTAAGTTACGAGTGGCAAAAATGGTCCAAATGCAGCAAACACATAGCAAAAATGTGTTAAAAGTGGCTAAAATGGGCAGATAACAGCAAAAAGTGGGAAAAAATGATATAAAAGGGCAAAAATGGTGTAAAATGGCAAAAATATTGGTGAAAAGTGGCTAAAATGGGGATAAAGTGGCAAAAATTGGTAAAATAAATGAGTCATTGGTGGCAAAAATTTTCAAACAGCGGCAAACAGTAAAAATGTGTGAAAAGTGACTAAAATGGACAAGTGTAAAACAATGGGAATAGGTGGCATTTTATAGCAAAAGGCAGCTTAAATAGGTGTTAAATAAGTGTGGGAAGCAAACTGACTGTGACTTGCAACAGATAAATTCTGAGGTCCAAGTTTCTCTGTTTTAAGGTTTTCTGGGAGAATAATATTTCAAAATAAGACACAAAAGAGCAACATGTGCCCTCCCCCCTTAACTGGCCGGCCAAGCAACAAATGTTACATCTTCTTTTTTTTTTTTTTTTTTCAAATATAGATGTTTTTCAATGTATTTTGAAGCATAATTTCCCCATTTATGAGCAACATTTTTTTTATGATGGTTAAACTGAATTTATTTGCATTTATTTGAATTTATTTATTTTATTTCGCAGTGCCGGACTATACTATTTAGAAGTTTTTAAGGGAGGAGCAGGAGCCCCCGAGCATCTATTTTACTCTATTTGATACAACTGTCAGTCTGTTGACTGATTCATTTAATTCAATACTGACACCAATTACTTAGAAAAAATAAAAAATAAAAACACACTTTTCATTTCGGGCTCCTCAAGGGCCCCTTCCTACTGTGGGCCCGGGTAATCAGTACCCTTTTCCCCTCTGTGCAACACCCCTGCACAGGCCGCAGCAGCAGCTCTAACTCTCGCCTAATCATGAATCTAAGAATGCTGAAATAAGGCTATTTAGGCCTTATTAAGAGCTGTCCTAATTGGCAGCATTTGAACTCTTCGTTTTTAATTGATGAGGATGTTATAAACTTTAATGACTTTTCAGAATTTTCAGTTTCTGACCCTGACTGTAGCACCCATCTCCAGGCTTCTTGTCCTGTTGCTTTGCTGCTTCAGATCTTCAGCCTTCAGATCTTCACTTAATTTACCACATCAATAATTAGCATTAGACTCATCACAATCAGGTTATGAGGGTCAGATGTTCAGTGAAGTAACGGCTGTGCAGTGAATTATCATTTCACAGAGAAAATGTCCGGGTTTTTAATTAAAGCCTGCTAACTTGTTTTTTTCCCCAGGAATTCTATAAATTGCAATACCTCACATTTGATTTATAGACTTTAGTGTCCTTGTGGCTGATTTTACATCAGCAGAATTAAACGTAAACTAAAGGCATGATTGGCTGAGCATAAACACACTACCAGGACTGGATACCCACAATACCACAGCACATACCAAACTCAGCTGGAGGCCAGTTCTGAGTTTGCAGGAGGTCTTGTTTTGTTTCTGTGCAGCATCTTAACTGCTTTATAATAAAGTTGGGTCTGCTGCTGGAGGCTGCTGTTCTGTTGCTGTATCTCATTCTGCTGCTTAGTCATGATGGATCAGGATTATTCTCTGCAGCCGGCACAGGTACCAGATCTGTCCAGGGCCCTGCGCCTGCTAATGACGTGACACATTGTGATTGGCTGTGATGACTTATTGCATTTTACTGGCTGAAAACTCACACCGTGGGATAGTGAACCCCTTAGCTTTGTGTTCATAACACAGTGACCTGTAATGCAACACACCTAAATAAAGATCTATTTTCACTTTACAGGGTTTCAACAGTGGACTGACTTTTGGTTGCATGGATGCATTTCACGTAATGAGTGAGAAAAGCGGGTGAAAGTGTCCTTCCTAATTGCAACTGTTATGTCAGGCTGCGCAAATGCATAAAGGCTGCATTTATTTTAGCTTGAAAGGATAAATATGTCTGCAGAATGGCCTTTAAGTTAACAATAGTGCCAGTATTCAAATTTGTAGAGGTACCTGTTGTTTCCTGAAAAAGAAAACACTTTTTTTCTTTTTTGAAAATGTTAGTTTGAAAGCATTACTGTGAAAAATGTCAGGTTTTTAAAAAATGTGTTTGCTGAAAGAGACAATAAAAAATGCAGTCATGATTAAAGAAATAAATGCACTAGTTATGCACCCTAATTAATCACAACTAATGCATGAACCTGGACAGCCGTAATTCTCATATTCAAACCTTAACCAAGGCCTTCCATTAGGATGGTTGACTCCATACATGCATCTCCCCCTCAGTACACGAGCATGTGTTTACAGTTTGATTCCACAAGGATGGCTTACATTCACCAGCTCCCTCCTCGACACATTAACACATTTATTCATGTTTGTTTATGCGCTTTTCTGCGTGCCGCTCGGCACTCACGCCGACTCACACACTGTAAATCATCTGATAAGCTGCTGACCCGTGCTCGTGCACGTTCTCACACTGCCATTTGTAGAACAGGGAGCTCTCACATCGGACCTGACACACATTTTCATAACAGCTCCGGATACAAGAGGAGAGCAGGAAAATGCCACGCAGTGAAAGGTGTTAACAGGTTTTGTTTGCGCTCTAATTACCTTGAGTCACATTGATCATTGACACGCTGCTGCTCTCCTCCTTTGAAAAGGATTTTACGTTTGAATTGAATAGAACGGAAAGCCTTTGTTGTCATTCTATAATAGGATACAAACAGATTAGAAGCACCAGTCCTGGTCGGTGCATAGAAGTTAAAAGGAAATGCATGCAAATAGATGAAAAATATTCAAGCGAATTCTACATTAAAAAGAAACCCACAGGGGTGGTTTTGGTAATATTGAGGCTCTAGGCAAAAAGACCAATAGGAGGCCTTTCCCCATTTTGCTTAAAGTAACAGCAATGCATGAAGAAAATCTTTTACAGGGTGTCTTTTTAGGACATAGCGGCAGATAACTACAGAAAATATCCACATCTTTAAAAAATGAATAAATATGAAAGTACCCAGTGGTGCTCTAGGCCACGTTTGTACTGTAGTACCACTACTGGTGCACAATCTGGCCTCCCATCATCATAAATCATACACTTTTGTCTTTTGCATGCTTTTTTTTTTTTTTTTAACCACACATTAATCCATCAGTTCATTATGGCACCATTGTTTAAAGGGATCTGCTAATCTATAATTTGGTGAAAATAAATTTTGGGGCTTTCTGAGGGGACTTGATGTTGATATTTTGGCCAGGGACTTTTTTGGATAAACTTTTTTCAATGCTGTTTCATTCACTTGGCCCTCTGTTTCAATCCAAATACATATTTTAATCACTAAAAATAGGTTTAGACTTGTACCTTAGACCAGTGGTTCTCAAATGGTGTGCTTTGGCACACTGGTGTGCCTTGAAAATTCGTCTGACTTTACATCAGTACTACAACTATGCAACAACTAAAGAGACTAGAACCAATGTCCTTACTGCATGCAAGCGTTACACGTTGCACTGCTACATATAGCATTGCATGCTCACTTTCCATCTGTTATCTGTTAAATATGCAAATGTAAATTTACATGTAAAAATATGACATCTCATGCGTTTACTTAGAAAATCTGAGGTATGGTGCCTCTAACGGCTGTGAGCCACATAGTTTTGTCTCCATGTTAGCACAAGTCAGACCATAAAAATATATAAATGGGTATGGAGAATATCCATGAAACACACTGCTCTTTGTAAAACAGGCTAACACCCATCCTCTGTTGAGCTTCAGTTGGTGGACAGATGATCTTAAGTTTTCCTGTAAAATGTCTCGATAAAATTGGGAATTCCTTTTTCCATCAGTGACAGTAATCCGTCCAGGCCCTGAGGCAGCAAAGCAGCCCCAAACCATGATGGCTCCTCCACCATATTTCACAGTTGGGATGAGGTTTTGATGTTGGTGTGCTGTGCCTTTTTTTCTCCACACATAGCGTTGTGTGTTCCTTCCAAACAACTCAGTTGTGGTTTCATCTGTGGACAGAATATTTTGCCAGTAGTGCTGTGGAACGTCCAGGTGCTCTTTTGTAAACTTCAAATGTGCAGCAATGTGTTTTTTGGACAGCAGTGGCTTCCTCCGTGGTGTCCTCCCATGAACTCCATTCTTGTTTAATGTTTTACTTATTGTAGATTTGTCAACACAAATGTTAGCATGTGCCAGAGATGTCTGTAAGTTTTTAGCTGACACTCTAGGATTCTTCTTCACCTCATTGAGCATTCTGTGCTGTGCTCTTGCAGTCATCTTTACAGGACGACCACGCCAAGGGGGAGCAGCAACAGTGCTGAACCTTCTCCATTTGTAGACAGTCTGTCTCACCATGGACACATGAACATCAAGGCTTTTAGAGATACTTTTGGAACCCTTTCCAGCTTCATGCAAGGCAACAATTCTTGATCGTAGGTCTTCTGAGAGCTCTTTTGTGCCAGGCATGGTTCACATCAGGCAATGCTTCTTGAGAACAGCAAACTCAACACTGGTGTTTTTATAGGGCAGGACAACTTTAACCAACACATCCAATCTCATCACATTGATTGGACTCCAGGTTGGCTGACTCCTGGCTCCAATTAGCTCTTGGAGAAGTCATTAGCCTAGGGGTTCACATACTTTTTCCACCCTGCACTGTGAATGTTTACATGTTTTGTTCAATAAAAACATAAAAAACATATCATTTTTTGTGCAGTATTAGTTTAAGCAGACTGTTTGTCTATTGTTGTGAATTAGATGAAGATCGGAACACATTTGATGACCAATTTATGCAGGCATCCAAGAAATCTCAAAGGGTTCACATACATTTTCTAGCGACTGTATATTAATTCATTGGACAATATAAATGGACAGCACTCTGATCACTCAGTTTCACTTTATTATGGCACAGATGTTTGGGGCAGAGCTTCCTCAGTGAATTTTGTTTTAATATTAATTACTCACCATGACAGCACGAGTAGTTGTGCGTGTTTCGGATGCGTTTTTTTTTCTCGGATTAATCCGATAAAACGTCACACACTCGGACCTTGCTCACTGGGTCTGATACGTTTTTATTTGCCTTCACTGCAAAAATTTGTAAAAGGTGGTAAATAGTTTCGTACTGCGAGCCTGTGTCTCTGTCACTCCTTTAAAATCCTGCTGGATCCATCCTGACAGAGAGCTTCATTCAGCACCCATTCATGCATCATAGTGCTGAGACAAGTTGGAGAGTTGGAGGGCAACTTTTTAATTCAGTCTCTGAGAAGGCTACAAATGTAGCCTATGCCTTTATCTGTTATATTTCCATAGCTGATATCCACATGACGCACCTGCAAACTACGGTGTTTTAAGTGAGGTTTTGGGAGTGGGAGAGAGGGAGGAGTTGGACGGGGGTGAGTGAGCGAGAGAGGAAGCAACAGGCGCTGATGTGAATGACCTACCACCCATCTATCAGTTTTGTTTCCATGGTTTATATCCACATAATAATTGAGCAAACTTTGGTGTTTAAAGTGAGGTTTCAGGGCGAGAGAGAGGGAGGAGGGGTCTGGTGAGGGTGAG